>NC_139513.1:10655747-11147871 GCF_947247035.1 Vipera ursinii
TCCATTTTGGCTCATCAAGATCTTTTTGAATCAGGATTTTATCTCTGTTATTTTCTATCCTCAACAAGTAATTCCATATGCTCATCCCTTTTCTAAGTCATTTGTGGATTATGTTCAGCATCTGAGCCTTTTTCATTTCTCTTTCAAGAGACCAGTGACGATGTGTCCATAAGCTCCACAGAGGAGACGGGGTGTTCTTGGATCGGGACCCACCAAACTCTGGCTGGGAATCAGTTCTAGAGATTTTGGAAATTGTGGCCCGGTTGGAGAAGCAGCTTCCTGCACAAAGGGCCAGTCACTCAGGAGAGATCAATGAGGGCCATACCTGACCTTCACCCACACGATGGAACAAGTGACCCAGAGACCTCCTAGTTGTAACTTTAAAGGTGAGTAAACAAATCTTGATTAAATCTTGGTTTGGAGAATAAGCATGTTTTTTAAATCTTTATTGGACAAAAGAGCAATGCAGAGAAGTTGTGTTTTGCTCCCAAAGTGTTGGGTCAAACCGTAACGTAGCTCCATTGAGGACTACATGGTGAGTGCGATTGGTCAAGGCAGTTATGAATCCCTCTGGTGGTGATGCTGTCTATCCCACATTTTTTTGTGTGTTACCAAGAAGTAGACTGTGGTCGGCTTTGTCACATGCCTCACACAAGTCCAAGTATAGTATATCCATTGAATTTCGCTATTCCACTATTTTAGTCACTTTGACCAAGAATGCAGTACGTTTTGTCTGGCATAATCTGTTTTTGACAAACCCATGTTGGCTTCTAGTAATTCTTTTTTCTAGGCTTTCGCAGATTCCTTGCTTGATTATCTTGTCCAGGATCTTCCCAGGTACTGATATCAGGCTGATTTGTCTGCAGTTTCCTGGATCTATTTTTTCTCCTTTTTTGTAATATTTTATAAAACATAAAAAATGTCTCTCGCGGAAGCAGGAATCCAGAAGTCATGATGGGACGGAGCTCATAACTGCAAAAGTCCCAAGAAGCAGAAACAAAGGATAAGAATCAGAAAAGTGTTCTGAACTCTCTTTCCTTCCCTTTTGCTTCTGCGATGCCTTAGTTTTTGCTATATCCTCAGTTTGTCCTGGACTTATGACCACAATTGGCACTGGAGTCATTGAGATGTCATGTGAGAGTTTGGCTCAGTGACTGCAATCCTCTACTCCTGAGGTTGTGGTTGTTAAGCAATTTCACATGTCGTTAAGCAGATGAGTCCCAGATGGCAATGTGGGGTTGCCTGAAGTGGGTAGAAGAGGCCTTTGTGAGTCCTGGCACAGGCCACATTTGACTTAAGGAGGTCCTGGAGAAGCTTACGGATCCTTTGGGACACGTTGCTTGGAAACATGTATGGAACACGTGACTTGGAGAACGGCGCAAGGCTGCAAAGGCCTCCAGTCTGGTGATCAAGGCCTCATTTCTCAGTGGCTGAGGTGACAGTGGGCTGAAGTCCTGGTCTGGGTTCAATGACCGCTGGCTGAAACTGTTGAAGGCCCCAGGCCTCCACTTAAGGCCCAGCCTCACCATTGCTGTCAGTCAGTTGAGGGGGCCCTGAAGAAGCTTACTGATGCTTTGAGACACGTTGCTTAGTAACAGTATGGAACACACGGCTTGGAGAATGGCGCAAGGCTGCAAAGGCCTCCGGTCTGGGGATCAAGGCCTCATTTCTCAGTGGCTGAAGTAACAGTGGGCTGAAGTCCAGGTCTGGGTTCAGTGACCCCAGGCCTCCACTTAAGGCCCAGCCCCGGCATTGCTGTCTATCAGGGCTGCTTTCCATGGCCTGGATAGGGCGGCCCAGACTTCCATGGGTGTCTGCAGCTGTGCATCCCACTCCATCACCCCCAAACTCATGGGTGACCTGAGCCTGGTCACCTGGATCTCCCCTACCCCCAGACACGCCCACGTCCCTTGCCTGGGCCTTCCTCCTACCTAAAGTTTCAGGCCTTCTTTTTCACCTCGTCATAGGACGAGAACCAAGGAGGAAAAGATAGGAGTCATTGAACAGCAGAAGAGTTTGCCTCCGAGGGATCTGGGGTGATGAAATCAATGGAGATTTTATATGGGTGTACTGCAGACATCTGCCCATGACAGAGTGGTTGGACTGGAAGACCTTCATGGTTCTTTCCAAGGCTACAATTTTGTGATTATCTTTGTCAAAAAGAAACTTTATTCTCGTTTTCTTTCTTTTTCCACCAGCAGGAAAACAACTCTGACCAAAAATTCACCTGCAAGTCAACTTTCAAGAGATAGTAGGAAGCCAGCACCAGGCAGCAACTGCCAGAAAGCATGGAGGGCGGGAAACTCACAAATCCCCCGTCAGACACAAGCAGCATTCCGAAAAAACACAAAAGAACCCATGAATGCTCAGAGTGTGGGAAATCCTTTGCTCGCCGGTCCCTCCTTTTGAGCCACAGGAAGGTCCATGTGGGAAGCGGATCCAGTCAAGGATTGGAGGGTGAGAAATCCCTTTTTGGAAAAGGTGCCAAAGATCTCAGAAGGTCCTCCAGATTAAAACCCCATAAATGTGAGGAATGTGATTTATCCTTTGGTCAAAAGTCAAACCTTCTTAGACATCAGAAAATCCACACTGGAGAAAAACCCTATCAATGTCTGGAATGTGGGAAATTTTTCAGTGAAAAAGCCAATCTCAGGAACCACGAGAGAATTCACACCGGGGAGAAACCTTACAAGTGCTGGGAATGTGGGAAGACTTTTTCTCAGAGGGCACATCTTTGGATCCATGAGAAGGTTCATGCAGGAATAAAATCTTACAAATGCTTTGAGTGTGGAAAATGTTTCACCCTGAGTTCATCACTTTGGAGTCATGAGAAAACACACAGAGGGGAGAAAAACGAAAAGTGCCTCGAATGTGGGAAATGTTTCACCTTGAAATCAAACCTGGTGCGACATCAGAGCCTTCACACTGTAGTCAGACCCTATGAGTGCCCAGAATGTGAGAGATGATTTGTAAATTCTTCTGAACTTGAGAGGCACCAGAAGAGGCACCAAGACGAGAAACCCTATGAATGTCGGGAGTGTGGGAAAAGTTTTTTTGCACAAAGTGAGGTTCAGGTTCATGAGAGAATCCACACGGGAGAAACCGTACAAATGTGGGGAATGTGAGAAATGCTTTACCCAAAAACAACACCTTGGAAGGCATCTGAGGGTTCACACAGGAGAGAAGCCGTATAAATGCATACTGTGTGGAAAATCTTTTGCTTATAAAGATGTACTTTGGAGACATCAGAAAATTCACACAGGGGAGAAGCCCTATCAATGCAACGAATGTGGAAGTTTTTATCGTACCAAATCAGCCCTCTGGAATCATATGAAAATTCACACAGGTGAAAAAAACTACAAATGTTTAGACTGTGGGAGAGCATTTGCTAAATCATATAACTTTAGATGTCACAGCCAAATCCACCTAGGAGAGAAGCCCCATAAATGCTTGGGGTGCAACAAATGTTTTACTAAAAAAAATACTCTCCTGAAGCATTATCGAAACCACACTGGAGAAAAAACGTAAATGTCTGGAAAGTGGGAAATACTTTGCCCTACCTTCAGCATTCGCATGCACACCAGAAATCACACAGGGGAGTGGCCTCACAAGCGTGCAGCGTGAGAAACATTTTCATTGTAAAATCACAGCTAAAAAGGCATCAAAAAGTCCATAGCAGAGATAACCCCCCCTTGAGTTGTGAAGAATGTAAGAAACATTTTTTTTCCCAAAAGTCACATCTTATGGTTTACCAGGAACTTCACACAATGACAGAAGGGAAATCCTACAATTGTTGGGTGTGGGGAAAATACTCTTCCTAATCAATTCACCTTCAAAGCCTTTGTAGAGTCCACAATCGAGCAAAAGGGCATTAAGCGTTGGGAGTGTGAGAAGGGTTTGGCTCACAAAGCAGCAACATTAGTAACTTACCAGAGACATTACACAAGAAAAAAGACTTACAAGTCTTGGGGAGGGTAGATTATGTTTTGCAAAGTGCTGCTGTTGTTGTTGTTGTTAGTTGCGAAGTCGTGTCCGACCCGTCACAACCCTATGGACAATGTTCTTCCAGGCCTTCCTGTCCTCTACCATCTTCTGGAGTCCATCTAAGCTCACGCCTACTGCTTCAATGACTCCATCCAGCCACCTCATTCTCTGTCGTCCCCTTCTTCTACTGCCCTCGATCTTTCCCAGCATTAGGCTCTTCTCCAGTGAGTCCTTCTCATTAGGTGGCCAAAGTATTTAAGTTTTAGCTTCAGGATCTGGCCTTCTAAAGAGCAGTCAGGGTTGATCTCCTCTAGGACTGACCGGTTTGATCGACTTGCAGTCCAAGGGACTTGCAGGAGTCTTCTCCAGCACCATAGTTCAAAGGCTTCAATTCTTTGGCGCAAAGTGCTGCTAGTCCTCGACTTATGGTGGAATTGGGAACACATTTGTGGTTGTAGCTTTATACACTCCCGTCAAGGCACCCATATGATTGGATATGATTTTATGACATTTCTGTGGTCATTAAACAAAGTCACTGCAGTCCTAAGTCTAAACGTACTCGTTTGCATTTTCTGCAGAAGACTGACAAAAACGTTGCACATTGTGATCCCATGGCTGCAAGATCATGGAACTGATCATAAAGGGGAGCCGGTTGCCAAGTGCCCATAATTTAGTCACACAACTTTGGGGAATAGGGGCAAAATGTTACCATGGCCAGAATTGCTTTACGGGCCATCAACACTTGTCACAATTTTGAACAGTTGTTAAAGTGACGTCATAAGTCGAGGACCGCCTGTAGTGAAACCTTTGATAAACCCTGGAGCATTCACAAAAGGGGGTCATTGTTTCATTTCATTTCATTTCATTTATTGGATTTCTATACCGCCCTTCTCCCTAGGGACTCAGGGCGGTTCACAGGGCATATATAAATAGGTATACAAAAATTAAAAGAGAATTAAACCATGCCCAATTAAAATACAGCAATAATAAAATAGTAAAACCAATTTAAAAACCCATATTCCCCTTCAGGCCAGACCAGCTAACTCGAACAAGTGGGTCTTCAACCCGCGACGGAAGGATCGGAGGTCCGATGCCATCCGGAGCTCAACCGGCAGTTGGTTCCATAGTGCCGGGGCACCCACAGAGAAGGCCCTCCCCCTGGGGGCCACCAGTCGACATTCCCTGACCGGAGGCACCCTGAGGAGGCCCTCTCTGTGGGCACGCACAGGGCGGAGGGGAGTTGATGCCGGCAGCAGGTGGTCCTCGAGGTATCCCGGACCCATGCCATGTAAGGACTTAAAGATCATAACCAAGACCTTGAACCTCACCTGGAAGACAACTGGTAACCAATGCAGCTCGCGGAGCAAAGGTGTAACATGGGAGTACCGGGAAACTCCCAAGACAACTCTCGCAGCCGCATTCTGTACCAGTTGGAGCCTCCGAGTGGTCTTCAAGGGAAGCCCCATGTAGAGAGCATTACAATAGTCTAGGCGAGAGGTCACGAGCGCATGAGTGACCGTACACAGGGCATCCCGGTCCAGATAGGGCCGCAACTGGCCGCAATTGTTGAAATGCTTGAAATATTGCAAAAGACTGACCTCACTTGAGACCTCTGGAGGCCCCAAAGGATCCACAAGAAAAACAAAATGGTGCGTTTGGGGTGCGTGAAATGTTTTTCTGGAATGTCTACCAGGGTCTGCAGGTAAAAATGCCCTGAAGGTGCTCAGACTCCTGGATACACTTTTCGGATGACAAAAGGCATCAGAGCTTGGTGTGTGGAAAATCTGTTTGTTGTCCTACATTTGTGAGTTCTCACACAGAGGAACCCTAGAAATGTTTGTAGTGTAGAAAACATTTTCTCCTGAAGTCTTTTCAAAAAAACACACAGCAGTTCCCTGGCCTGGGTGTTATTTTAAAAAGATTGTGATCTACGGGGGGCGGGGAGGGAGTATCCTTCAGATGGCACTTAAATCTCAGGGTCTCTTTTGCCCCCTTATCCGCCCTGGATCCTCTCCTATTCCCAGTGGAAAAGACCCCCCCCCTAGAGACCCCAGTTGCCAGCTCTAAACTGGGACAGGAAATTCTCTTTTAGGATTGTAAAGTAAAACATTTTAAAGTTTCGTGAATGTTTTGTTTCCCTGAGAACCATATGTTGTTTTTAACTTTTGTATCTTGGTTTTTTTAATTACGTTCCCTGTAAACCGCCCTGAGTCCTTCGGGAAAGGGCGGTATATAAATGTAATAAAATAAATAAATAAATATGGAAGTCTGTAATCTTCTGGCCTGGGATTTTATTGAAAAAATGTTTCCCCACTATTCGCCACTATTGCAGAAAATGTTTCAGTCCATTGTGCAGCCTTAATAAAAGCATTTCCACTATCCTACAGCGTGTTTTTTTATTTTTCCGGAGTCCACATTTCCCGCATTTGTTCGCAGCTGACTTCCTGGGCTAAAAGGGAATCCTAGTTTAAGGTCCCCCTCTGACTCTGGGGCAGCGAAGCCCCAAAGCATCTTCGAACATAGCAGATCCCCCGCTGCCCCTCCCTCCTGCCCCCCACCCTCGACCCACTCATCCCCCCAGTGAAGTCAAGACTGAAATATTTTGCAGCTGTACTTGCTTTGTAAATGAAACGGGACGAAATGCTTTTATGAGACTTGAACAAGGAGGAATTCCAGAAGGAATGTGAAGTTCTGGCTGAGTTATGAGGAGAAGAGTGGAAAGCAATTCCCAGCATGCTCCCACACATCTTAAAAGTTACTAGGATTTTAAAAAAAAATCTGGTTTCTATGAAGAGACCCCCTTGCCCCACCTCCCCCACCCAATTCTTTCCAACTGAACGTGGCCTGTTGTGCCCCAGAACTGCTTTTCCCAATCTGGTGTTCTGCAGATGTGGGAGTCGAAGTCCCAAACATCTGGAGGACAGCAGCTGGGGCAACGTTGCCAGAGGGGGTGGTCCTGGCTCTCATTGGGCTGACCTGCTTTGCCTTCCAGTTCCTAAAACCCGGGTGTTGTTCTAAATGCTTGTAATTGTTTTTGTATCTCAGAAAGAGAAATATTTCGGACTGCAGAGTCAACGAAATGTCATTCTATATATAGCAGGTTAACGTTGTGTTTCTTGGGTTGTGGGTCCAGTGATTGTCTTGTCACAAGGAGGCTTGCTAGCATTCACTAAATGGAATTGTCCGGATGTGAGTTAGGCTGGGATTCTACTCCCATAACGTCTTGCCGGCTGTATTTGATGGGAGTTGTGATCCAGCAACTCTGCAGCCCCCAGACAGGTGAGCTGCTCTGAAGGCATCTAAAGTTTACATTTGATAATGGGGGGGGGCTTCTAAAGAGATATTCAGATATGCTTAATATATATTCAACGGTTCAAATGTACTTCAGGGGCCAAAATCCACATTAAGTGCCATAACGGGACTAGGGAAGAAGAAGGGGGTCTCCTCAGGGCCCTACAAACGGTTTTTAGGCCTGTGTGTAAAAATTGGGTATCCCCCTAAGTCACAGGGGCAAGGGATGCGGTGGCTCAGTGGGTTAGGACGCTGAGCTTGTCGATCAGAAGGTTGGCAGTTTGGCGGGTCAAATCCCGAGTGCCGCGTTACAGAGTGCCTGTTACTCGTCCCAGCTTCTGCCAACCTAGCAGTTCGAAAGCGCGTAAAAAATGCAAGTAGAAAAATAGGGACCACTACGGTGGGAAGGTAACAGTGTTTCCGTGCGCCTTTGGTGTCTAGTCATGCTGGCCAGATGACCACAGAGACATCCTTGGACAAGCGCTGGCTCTTTGGCTTTGAAACGGAGATGAGCACTGGCCCCTAGAGTCGGAAACAACTAGCACGCATGTGCGGGGGAAACCTTTACCTTTAGCTAAGTTACAGGAAGCCCAGCCATGGTTCAAGTGCTTTTTTTATCCTAGGTAGGCAAGCAAGGACCTGTGTCTGAGGCAAAGGGGGCGGGTGGGGTCCCTGGAGGAAATCTGCCCCCCCCATCCACGGGTCCCCTGGGGGACTCTGGGCCAGCAGAAGAAGAGCCTTCCTCCAAGGGCATTGGGTTCCTCCCTCCAGGGATTCACTGGGGCGCCCCCTCCTATTCTCCAAAGCGCCTGAAAGCAGGACAAGAAACAACGGATGGAAACTAGTCAAGGAGAGAAGCAACCTAGAACTAAGGAGAAACTTCCTGACAGAACAATTAACCAGTGGAACAACCTGCCTCCAGAAGCTGTGAATGCTCCAACACTGGAGGTTTTCAAGAAGAGACTGGACAGCCATTTGTCTGAAATGGTATAGGGTTTCCTGCCTTAGCAGGGGGTTGGACTAGATCAGTGTTTTTCAACCACTGTTCCGCGGCACACTAGTGTGCCGCGAGATGTTGCCTGGTGTGCCGTGGGAAAAATTGAAAAGTAATTATAAAATACTTTCTTTGTGTTTATTTGATTCCTATTCAAGAGAATTACTTTATATATAGTCAATATAGGCACAGAGTTAAATTTTTTAACATTTTCTAATGGTGGAGTGCCTCGTGATTTTTTTCATGAAACAAGTGTGCCTTTGCCCAAAAAAGGTTGAAAAACACTGGACTAGATGACCTCCAAGGTCCCTTGCAACTTCTTCTTCTTCTTCTTCTTCTTCTTCTTCTTCTTCTTCTTCTTCTTCTTCTTCTTCTTCTTCTTCTTCTTCTTCTTCTTCTTCTTCTTCTTCTTCTTCTTCTTCTTCTTCTTCTTCTTCTTCTTCTCCTTCTCCTTCTCCTTCTCCTTCCTCTTATTATTCATAAAACATGAAACTCAGTCAACTGAACACTCAGATTGACTGGCGTTCTTCTTCTTCTTCTTCTTCTTCTTCTTCTTCTTCTTCTTCTTATTATTATTATTATTATTATTATTATTATTATTATTCATAAAACATGAAACTCAGTCAACTGAACACTCAGATTGACTGGCCTTCTTCTACTTCTTATTATTATTATTCATAAAACATGAAACTCAGTCAACTGAACACTCAGATTGACGCCTCCTCCTCCTCCTCCTCCTCCTCCTCCTCCTCCTTATTATTATTATTATTATTATTATTATTATTATTATTATTATTATTATTATTATCTTCAGGATCCAGAAAGGACCCGCTTGGAGGCTTCTTCCCGATCCTCCCCCTTACGCCCCCCACCCCACAACCTGGGCTGCCCGGGAGACACTGCCCCGCTTCTCTTTCCGCCCCGTCTCAGCCCCGGAGGGGACCCCAGACCTCTGCCTTCTCCCCCTCCCCTCCCCACCACCCCCACCCCCTTCCTCGGGGTCCACATCGCCTCCCTGCCCTCTTCTCCAGCCGCCGCCATCCTCGCAATTCCCTCCGCCGCTCTTTGGCGGCCGTGGCGGCGCTTCAGCGTCCGCCCAGAGGCCGGAGCAGGGAAGCAGCTCCGCCCGGGCACAGCAGGGCACTCTTCGCATGGGCAGAGGTAACCCCGCAGGCTGTACGGTGAGTGGGGGGAAGCTTTCCACGCGGGAAGGGGGATCGCGTCGTGCTGGAGACCGAGAGGGAGAGGGTGCAATCTCTTCCCCCTCCCCAAGTGCTGAGTCCTGGGGAGGAGGAGGGGAGGGGGACGCCCGGGGTCCCATGTTCTCCTGCCCAGTGGCGTAGCGTGGGTTGTCAGCACCCGGGGCAAGGCAACCGGAAGCGGAAATAGAGGGGCGGGCGGGCGGTGACGTCACGGCACTGCTGAAAAGACGCGCCCCGCAGCGGCGTAGACTTTCCAAGAAGAGCCGCGCGCATGCGGGATGCTTCCGGGTCCCTCTCGAGGGCGGCTGGGCGGGGCTCCGACCTGCAAGAGCCGCTGCATTCAAGCTCGCACGTGAGCCCCGCTAAATAAAGCCACGCATGCGCACGAAGCTAGGCCGGCCGGCCAGCGGGTCCGTCTTCGCTCGGCCAAACCTGCCAGGGCGCCTGCGGGGCGCTTGCGGTTGGCCTGAGCCTGGGCGGAGAGTTGGGCGCTTCTATTTATTTTATTCAGTTTATGTGGCCGCCCATCTCACCTGCCGGACTCATTTCGCTTTGCAAGAAAGAGCAGCTCGAGAGCGGAGCCAAGCCGACTGTGCAGCCCTTGGGGCTCCCTGAGCAGCTCAGTGCGAGCGCGCCCCCCTCCAGATGTTGCGGCCGGTGCAGCCGGCCCCCCCTGCACCCCCCACGCTACGCCACTGCTCCTGCCGCCCCACTGCATACATGGATGGGGAAAGCACGCGCGGAGAGGAAGGGATTGCAGAATTGCAGCAGGAAGACTGAACGTTTTGTAACAAAGGAGGAGGCTGCATTCAGGCAAAATGCAGGGGAGGAGCCTCTTAGTCTGGCTCCTTGGAGGGAGGACCCCAGGGGCCCACGTGGTGCCAATCAATCAATCAGCTGGAAGGGACCTTGGAGGTCTTCTAGTCCAACCCCCTGCTCAAGCAGGAGTCCCCTCTCCCATCCTCCTCCTCCTCCTCCTCCTCCTCAGAATAATAGTGGAAGAGATGGATTGATTATATTCAGAATAAGTATGGGACGGAAAAAGTTTCGCTTAGCATTTGAATAAGTAGCGGATTTACACGATGTATAATTACTGTTAATTACTTTTTAATTTTTGCATCTTGTTTTTATTATGTATTGCCCTGTTCACCGCCCTGAGTCCTTCGGGGAGAAGGGCGGTATACAAATTAAATAAATAAATAAATAAATAAATAAATTTCCCAGCGGAGGAACAGAAGGGGAGGGAGAGGGAGGATAAGAAGAAGAGGGGAGGGACCAGTGGGCGGAGCTTAAAGGCGGGGGCGGAGCCCGAGAGGAGAGCAGAAGCCCCGCCCCCGCCTTGACCTTCCCACTGGCTGGATCTCCGCTTCCCTCCTCGTTTCCCCCCGCTTGGCCCCGGCAGGATCGGCGCTGGATCCCTCGGGAGAGGCTTCTGGATCCCGGCTCCGGATAGGTCTGGCTGCTCTCCTCCCTCTGAGCTTTTCCCCGCCGGGAGAAAGGTAGCTGCGGATCCGTTTCTTCGGCTTGCAGGGATTTCCTTGGGGAGATTCGGCTTCTGGCGTCGCCTGCAGGGAACGGATCCCTTCCCTTCCCTCCAAGGGGGGCAAAGTAGGGGATCCCTCCCCGGGCTGGATCTGCACACACACACACCCCTTGCCCGGCCCCTTAGGCTCCCAGCGGGGCTCCGGATGGATCCGGGAAGGTAGGTTTGGGGGAGCTGGGCTCCAGAAGGTCTCCCTGCGGTCCGTCAGAGCACGAGGTCCCCGAGACTGCATATCCCGCACGTGCGGTTGGAAAAAAAAATGGAGTAAACCGTGTTTGTAATGAGGTGCTATTGAAAGAAAAAAATCTCCCTCGGGGTCCAGTCCGAGGAGTAGGGAATAAACCAACATCGAGACTTGCTTTAGAAAGAAGGTTGCAGTTTGTTGAAGAGGAGAGCCAGGCAGAAAGAGGGCTCTGGGGAAAAAACTGACCAACATGTAGCTGGGATTGGTGGGTTTCTACGCCTTCTTCAGCTTTTGTTTTGGAGTTGTTCCTGAGCTGAGTCTGAGTTTGCCTTTCTGGTTTTCTGATGGTGGTGGGTCAATCCTATTATGTCCCAAAGGTCCTATCCTGCTTCCCTGGAGCTGTGGCTGATGACTGTTGGATTTATTTATTTTTTTGGTGTGAGGGATTGTTGATTCTAGGGAATCTTTATCTTTCTAAATCCCAGCTTCCTGGCTCCAATCTTTCTGACAAGATTATCACATCTGCATTTCTGCAGACCTGGTTTCTGTTTGGGGCAGGGAGACTGGGGGGTGGGGGGTGTTGTTTCTGCCTTTTAAGATCCTTTGGGGAAATATAATATTCTGCCTTTTTAATATTCCCAAAATCTATCTTTCTCTGGATTCTTCCCGCAGTATTAACACAGACCCGCCTCATTGCGATGGGGAGGGGAGTCTTTGGGGGAAAGAAAAGGTTTAAACAACTGAATGCATTTCATGTTTTCTTAACCCCTGAGAGATCCTCTTTTAGCTCAATGTAAAAAGCTATAAATAAAGTCCATTGTTTTAATGCTATTAAGTACTAATTAATTAATTAATGTATTAAGTACTAATACCACTTTACAATGCCTTGGTTAGGCCACACCTGGAATACTGCATCCAGTTTTGGTCACCACGATGTAAAAAAGATGTCGAGACTCTAGAAAGGGTACAGAGAAGAGCAACAAAGATGATTAGGGGGCTGGAGGCTAAAACATACAGGGAACAGTTGCTGGAATTGGGTATGTGTAGTTTAACGAAGAGGAGGGCGAGGGGTGACATGATAGCAGTGTTCCAGTATCTCAGGGGCTGCCACAAAGAAGAGGGAGTCAAGCTGTTCTCCAAAGCACCTGAAAACAGGACAAGAAGCAACGGATGGAAACTAGTCAAGGAGAGAAGCAACCTAGAACTAAGGAGAAACTTCCTGACAGTTAGAACAATTAACCAGTGGAACAACCTGCCTCCAGAAGTGGTGAATGCTCCAACACTGGAAGTTTTTAAGAAGAGACTGGACAGCCATTTGTCTGAAATGGTATAGGGTTTCCTGCCTGAGCAGGGGGTTGGACTAGATGACCTCCAAGGTCCCTTCCAACTTCTTCTTCTTCTTCTTCTTCTTCTTCTTCTTCTTCTTCTTCTTCTTCTTCTTCTTCTTATTATTATTATTATTATTATTATTATTATTATTATTAATGCGAAGGTTTACTTTGCTTCCACTTTAAAAAGCTGGGCAGAATTTCTAAACTTTATATTTTCCTTGCTTGGATTTTTTTAAAAAAAGCTAAATCACTTAATAGTTGGTAAACAGTGTGTTTGCTGGGTTTACATTTGTAAAGAGAAATCATTAACAATTGGTTTCTATGATCCATCATCCACCTAGTAAATTTAGTTTGCAGCCCCCTCTCTTGGTGGATATTTTACAAAGCGTCAAGGAAGTTTTGAGGCTGGTCTTGTGAGCAGGTAATAAAACAAGCTGGTGGCCAAAAGGCTGCTTTTCCTAATTGTAAATATTTTTTGAAATGCCTGCCTGGAATTTTTGTGGCCCTTGCAGCCTCCAAAAAGAGCCAGAAAAAGCAGCAATTTCCACACGTGCTCTGCCCCATCTGCTCTCTCTCATGTTATATTGAGTTTTCCTACTCACAACTCTGCCTTGGTCCCTGTTGGACTTCATCTTGCTGGTATCTTCCATTTTGGCTCATCAAGATCTTCTTGAATCAGGAATCTATCTCCATTATTTTGTATTGGGAAGAAATGATCGTATTTTCTCCTCCCAACTCCAGGTCATTTATAGATTATGTTCAGCATTACTCTCGGCATCTGAGCCTTTTTCATTTCTCTTTGCAGGAGACCACTGCAGATGTGGACCATGAGCTCCGCAGAGGAGAAGGGGTGTTCTTGGATCGGGAACCACCAACGTTTGGCCCAGACTCCATTCTAGAGAATTTGGAAATCGTGGTTCGTTTGGAGAAGCAGCTTCCTACATAAATGGCCAATGGATTAAGGAGAAAGCAGTGAGGGTGATCCGTGGCCCGTAGTCAGAGGGGTTTGTTACCAGAAACCTCTTAGCTATAACTTTAAAGGTGAGTAAACAAATCTTGGTTAAATCTTGGTTTGGAGAATAAACATTATATATTTTTAAATCTTTATTTGACGAAGCAGCAGAGCAGAGAAATTGTGTTTCGCTCCCAGGTTGCTGGATGAAGGCTTAAATGTAGTTCCATTCAGGACTACGTGTCCAGTGTGGTTGCTCAACCAAGTTATGAATCCATCTGGGGGTGATGCTGTATATCCCACATTTTTTCTATCTGGTCAAGAAGTGTGCTGTGTTCTGCTTTGTCACATGCCTTACTGAAATCCAAGTATACTACGTCGATGGGATTTAGCTGTTCCACTATTTTAGTCACTTTTTCAAAGAATACAATAAGGTTTGTCTAGCGTGACCTGCTTTTGACAAACCCATCTTGGCTTCTAGTAATAGCTTTGTTTGTTTCTAGACTTTCGCAGTTTCCTTGTTTGATCATCTTTTCCGAGATCTTCCCAGGTTTTGATGTCAGGCTGATTGGTCTATAATTTCCTGGATTCATTTTTCCCCCTTTTCGTAGTATAAAATGCATCGCAAAGTGAGGATCAAGACATCATGATGGGATTGACCTCAGTGGTGCAACAATTTGAAAAAGCAAGAAAAGGGGATCAGAAACTAACCTGAACTCTCTTCCCTCCTCTCTTGCTTATGCGATGCCTTAATTTGGGGGGTTCCCTATAGGTACTCCTCACATTATGACCACAGTTCAGACCGGAATCTCAGTCTTTGAGAGTAGCGGTCATTAAGTGAGATGTCACGTGACCGCTTTGCTCAATGACTGCAATCCTGCCTTCATGGTAATGGATGTTAAGCTACTTCACAAGCAGACAAAGTCCCAGTTAAGGAATGTGGGGTTGCCTGAAGTGGGCAGGGGAGACCCTGTGAGTCCTGGCCCAGGAAATGTGGAAGTTGAGTGGGCCCTGAACAATTGGGACACGTTGCTTAGTAACAGTATGGAACATGCAGCTTGGAGAATGGCGCAAGGCTGCAAAGGCCTCCACTTTGGGGATTAAGGCCTCATTTCTCAATGGCAGCAGTGACGCTGGGCTGAATTCCAGGCCTGGAGTCAGTGGCAGTTGGATGACACTGCTGAAGGCTGCAGACCTCTAGTTAAGGCCCAGTCTCCGCATTGTTGTCAATCAGGGCTGCTTTGCATGGCTGTGCTGGGGCGGCTTAGGCTTCCGGGAGTGGCTGCAGCTTTGAATCCCACTTCAGCACCTTCCCCCCAACTCATGGGTGGCCTTTGCCTGGTCTCCAGGACCTCCCCCACCTCGAGACGTCCATAACAACAGTTGCCTGAGCCTCCCTCCATTTAAGAACTCTCAAGATCACTTCATGACTGCAACCAGGAGCGTGGGATTATAGTTGTGGACCCAAGTGGTTGTGTGACTGCTCACCTAACCACTGCTTCACTGAACGACCGAAATTCCAGTCCTAACTGGACTGGTCATAAGTTGGGGACATCTCTCCTAGAGATGTAGGGGTCAGTTGTACTGAGCAGCCTTCTGTCAACGCTGCAAACATTGGGTGTTTTTGCTCTGACAGTATAAGAGCCAGCTTTTGATTTAAACCAGACATGTCAAACACAAGGCCTGGGGGCCAGATGCGGCCCGCGAAGTGGTTTCATGTGGCCCGCGAAGCCATCCTGGAAAACTGTTTTGCTTTGAATCAGTGAAGCTGGCGGTGGGGGAGGAGAAGGTTGACCCAGTTGTTTTGATAAGAAATAGCGCGCTACAGAAAGGAAGTGAAACTTTGCATGTTAAAACTAATTGGAGAATGTGATTCATGACGTGCAATTAAGAGAGGGAATTGTGTATGATACGATGGGTTCAGGGGAGAATTCAGATTCTGGTATCCATCCCTGAGTGCCGATGCTTCGTTCTCATTATTATAGACTTTTTAAGAAAAACAATGCCTGAATGTTCTTTGATCTGTCTCATTAATCGGAACCATGACTCCTTCATTGGGCTGGAAGACTTTCAAGGCCAATATTTTGTGATTCTCTACATGTCTCAAAAGGAGATATTACTCTTCACTTTTTTCTTCTTCTCACAGGGGATAAAAAATAGAAAATTGGCACAAGGCAGCAGTCACCAAAAATCATGGAGAGCAGGAAGCTCTTGGATCCCCCGTCGGACACAAGCAGCACTCTGGAAAACCACCAAAGAACCCATGAATGCTCAGAGTGTGGGAAAGTCTTTGCTCGCTGGTCCCTCCTTTTGACCCATTGGAAGATCCACGTGGGAATCAGATCCAGTCAAGGATTGGAGGGTGAGAAATCCTTTTTTGGAAAAGGTGCCAAAGATCTCAGAAGCTCCCCCAGATTAAAACCCCACAAATGTGAGCAATGTGATTTATCCTTTGGTCAAAAGTCAAACCTTCTTAGACATCAGAAAATCCACACTGGAGAAAAACCTTATCAGTGTCTGGAATGTGGGAAATTTTTCCATGAAAAAGCCTATCTCAGAGACCACGAGAGAATTCACACCGGGAAGAAACCTTACGAGTGTTGGCAGTGTGGGAAGAGCTTCCCTCGGAAGGCAGATCTTTGGCACCATGAAAAGATTCATGCAGGAATAAAATCTTACAAATGCTTTGAGTGTGGAAAATGTTTCACCGACAATTCATCTCTTCGGAAACATTTGAAAACACACAGAGGGGAGAAAAACGAAAAGTGCCCTGATTGTGGGAAATGTTTTGCCTTGAAATCACACCTGGTGCAACATCAGAGACGTCACACGGGAGAGAGACCCCATGAATGCCCAGAATGTGAGAAACGATTTATGTATTCTTCTGAACTTCAGAGACACCAGAAGAGTCACAAAGAGGAGAAACCCTATAAATGTGGGGAGTGTGGGAAAAGTTTTATTACCCAAAAGGCATTTCAGGTTCATGAGAGAATCCACACGGGGGAGAAACCATTCAAATGTGAAGAGTGTGGGAAATGCTTTATCCAAAAGCAACACCTTGAAACGCACCACAGGCTCCACACAGGAGAGAAGCCATACAAATGCCCAGAATGTGGAAAATCTTTTGCTTACAAGGATGTGCTTTGGAATCATCATAAAACCCACACAGGGGAGAAGCCATATCAATGCAACGAATGTGGAAAATTTTATCGTACCACATCAACCCTTTGGAGTCATTTGAAAATTCACACAGGGGAGAAAAACTACAAATGTTTAGAATGTGGGAAAACATTTGCTCATTCATCTTCCCTTAGAACTCACAGCCGAATCCACACAGGAGAGAAGCCCCATAAATGCTCAGAGTGCAATAAATATTTTTCTCAAAAAAGTAATCTTGTGAGACATCAGCGAACCCACACTGGAGAATAAACATATAAATGTCTGTAGTGTGTGAAATGTTTGCCCAGTCTTCGCATCACTTCACAAGCACACCAGAAATCACACAGGAGGGTGGCCTTACAAGTGTGCAGAGTGTGAGAAACCTTTTCTTTGTAAATCACAGCTAAAAATACAACAGGACGTCTGTAGTAGATAAACTTCTTCTGTCATGAACAATGTGGGAAACATTTTTTATCAAATGTATCACAAAAGTGACAGAAGTGAAATCCTACAATTGTTTGGTGTGGGGAAAACGTAAAATACAATCTGAGTATTTTAATACAATCGGAGAGTCCACAATCAAGCAAAAGGACATTAAGTGTTGGGAGTGCGAGAAGGGTTTGGCCCACAAAGCAGCAACATTACTAAATTACCAGCAACATTACACAAGAAAAAAAAGTGCTGCGGAGGGTATATTAAGTTTTGCAAAGTGCTGCTAGTCCTCGACTTATGGTGGAATTGGGAACAGATTTGTGGTTGTAGCTTATACAGTCGTCTGTCGAGACACCTGTATGATTGTTTGTGATTTTACGACATTTTTGTGATCATTAAGTCACTGCAATCCCAAGTGTAAACTTCCACCCTCTTGTATTCTCAGTGGAAGAAGCCCCAAGGTACCCGGGTTGGCAGGTCTTAAAATGAGAGCAGAAATCCTCTTTCAGGATTCTAAAGGAAAACTTTTAAGGCCTCGTGGATGTTCTGTTTCTCTGGGAACTTTATGGAACTGTATTTTCCACTGGAAATACGAGAGGGTGGATAAGGGGGCAAAAAAAGACCGAGACTTAAGTTGGCATCTGGAGGATATTTTCTCCCTCTAGGTCAGAACCTTATTTTAGTAACACCCAGGCGAGGGGAAAAAATTCACGCTTTATCACAAAATCATTTCTGTCCATCGTACAGCCTGAATAAAAGCATTTATAGAGCCTTGGTGGAGCAGTGGGCTAATGCCTCCTTAAGTAACACCAGCTGCCTGCAATTAGTGCAGGTTCGAGTCCCACCAGGCTCAAGGTTGACTCAGCCTTCCATCCTTCCAAGGTAGGTAAAATGAGGACCCAGATTGTTGTGGGGGCAATAAGCTGACTTTGTAATAATGCCACTTGGGGTGTGTGTGTAAAAGCCCTAATAAGCAGGCATATACATAGAATGAAGGCTACTGCTAAGCTTGTAAGCCGCCCTGAGTCTTCGGAGAAGGGTGGGATATAAATGTAATAAAAAAAAATTATAGCCTGTTGTTAATTTGTCTGGAGTGCAATTTTCTCACATTGTTCACCACAATGGTGAATAATGTTAAGGGAGAGTTAGCTGACTTCCTGGGCGGAAAGGAAATCCTAGTTTAAAGTCGCCTTTGGACTCTGGGGCAGCAAAGGGAATCCTAGTTTAAAGTCGCCTTTGGACTCTGGGGCAGCAAAGGGAATCCTAGTTTAAAGTCGCCTTCGGACTCAGGCAGCAAAGGGAATCCTAGTTTAAAGTCGCCTTCGGACTCTGGGGCAACAAAGGGAATCCTAGTTTAGCAGACCTTCCCCGCCTGTCTGTCTCCGGGGAAGTCGTGACCGAAATATTTTGCAGCTATATTTGCTTTGCAAGCAAAATAGGTAAAACCTTTTGTGCAGAGGCTTTTTATGGAACTGGAGCAAGAAGGAATTCCAGAAGGAAGGTGAAATACTGGCTGGGTTATGAGGAGAAAAAGAGGAAGGACCTGTTAACCGAAGGCAAGAAACTTGGAAATTATGGTTTCTTAAATTATATAGCAGTGCCCGTCCTTGCATTTAGGCGGAGGTGGAGGAGACCCCCACCCAGACACCCAAGGTGGGAGATCTATAGGTTAGGAAAGGCAATGGGGGTAGGTAAAGGCGTTTTGGGACTCTTCTGCATCCTCCCTCCACAGGGAAGAGATCCCAGGCCAGCCCCTCTCCGTCCTCAGTCAGGATCCACAAACACCCAGCTGAAGAAGACTCCTCCTCGCACGGGATGGGGGGGGGGTTTCCAGTTGCTCCTGGTTTTTCCGATTTCTTTTCCTCCAGGGCAGGGGTGTCAAACTCAATTTCATTGAGGGCCACATCAGCATTGCGGTTGCCCTCAGGGGGCCGGGCGTGGCTAGAGCCCGTATGGCCTACTGGGTGGGCATGGCCAGCTCTACATCGTTGGCATCAAGGGTGCCTATGGGGGCCTGGGCAGGAGTGGGACAGATCTGAGGGTCTCTGGCAGAAGGAGGGTCTCTGGGCCAGGGCCAAGGCAGTGGGGGCCGTTCCCTCACTGTTTCCAGGATGGCTTCACATGAAACCACTTCGTGGGCCGGATCCGGCCCCCGAGCCTTGAGTTTGACATGTCTGCTCCAGGGATTCAGTGGGGAGCTGCCTCCATTTGCTCTCTCTGAAGCAACTGCCCAGCTGCACTTCCAGGATCTTCAGGATCCAGAAGGGATCGGCTCAGGGCTGCTTCCCCTGGTGCCCCCTGCCCCCAACCTCGACTGCACGGAAGACTGCCCCGTTTGTCTTTCCGCCCTGTCTCGGCTGTGGAGGGGGACCCCAGAACATCTGGAGACTAGAAGCCCTACCCTCACCTCTAGCTTCACACTCGCCGTGTCTCCATGAATATATAAAAAAATATAAAAATTGGACCCCCTTGCCCCACCCAATTCTTTCCAACTGAATGTGACCGGTTATGCCCCAGATGGGCCTTTCCCAACCTGGTGTTCTGCAGATGTGGGAGTCGAACTCCCAAACATCTGGAGGGCAGCAGCTGGGGCAAGGTGGCCAGAGGGGGTCTCCTGGCTCTCATTGGGCTGACCTGCTTTGCCTTCCGGTTCCTAAAACCCGGGTGCTGTTCTAAATGCTCGTAACTGTTTTTGTATCTCAGAAAGAGAAATCTTTTGGACTGTAGAGTCAACAAAATGTCATTCTACATATAGCAGGTTAACGTTGTGTTTCTTGGGTTGTGGGTCCAGTGATTGTCTCGTCGCAAGGAGGCTTGCTAGCATTCACCAAATGGAATCCTCCCGATGTGAGTTAGGCTGGGATTCTACTCCCATAACGTCTTGCCGGCTGTATTTGATGGGAGTTGTGATCCAGCAGCTCTTTAGCCCCCAGGCAGGTGAGCTGCTCTGAAGGCATCTAAAGGTTACATTTGATAATAATAATAATAATTTTATTTATATACCGCCCTTCTCCAGAAGGACTCGGGGGGGGGGGGGCTTCTGAAGAGTTCAGATATGCTTAATATAATTGATTTGTGCTTAGATTGTAAGCCGCCCTGAGTCTTCGGAGAAGGGCGGGATATAAATGGGATTAAAATCAATTTAAAAAAATAAAAAAAATATTTAACAGTTCAAATGTACTTCAGGGGCCAAAATCCAAATGAAGTATCATGGAGGGGGGGGAATAGGGAAGAAGAAGGGGGTCTCCTCAGGGCCCTACAAACGGTTTGTAAGCCTCTGGGTAAAAATTGGGTGACCCCCGACTTAGGGGAAGCCCAGCCATGTTTTTATCTTAGAGCAGGGGTAGGCAACCTCGCCTCTTTTATGACTCATGGACTTCAACTCCCAGAATTCCTGAGTCAGCTATAGCTGACTCAGGAATTCTGGGAGTTGAAGTCCATGAGTCATAAAAGAGCCGAGGTTGCCTTACCCCTGTCCTAGGGGCTGTTCCCACCGGCCCAGCTCCACTTCCAGGATCTTCGGGATCCAGAAGGGATCCGCTCGGGGCTTCTTCCCGATCTTCCCCTAGGCGCCTCCCCCCCCCCTCCACACACAACACACACACCCCATCCTCGGTTGCACGGAGGACCCTCCCGTCTCAGCCTCGGAGGGGAGCCCGGATGGTTTGGAGAAACCCCCCCCCCACACACACACACCCGCTTTGCCCCTCTGGGAGCAGCTCTTCCCCGGGGGTTCGCGTCCCGCTCCCCGCCCTCTTCTCCATCCTGCAGGAAGCGCCGCGAACCCTCGCCATTCCCTCCCGCGGCTATTTCGCGGAGCTCGGCTTTCCAGCCAGATGCCGGAGAAAGGAGGGAGCCGCACTCTTCGCATGGGCAGAGGAACGCCGGGCGGGGGGAACAGCGGAGAGGAAGCAGAGAAGAGGGAGGAGGGAGGGAGGGAGGAGGAGGAGAGGAGGCGGCCAAGGGGCGGAGCCGCAGAGAGGAGAGCCCCGACCTTCCCACTCGCTGGATCTCCGCTTCCTTCCTGCCGTCCCGCTTCTCCTCGGGAGGATCGGCGCTGGATCCTTCGGGAGAGGCTTCTGGATCCCGCTCCGGACAGGTTGGGCTGCTCTCCTCCCTCCGGCCTTCGGGGCGCCCCTCCCGCCAGGAGAGCTTTTTCCCCGCCAGCAGAAAGGTAGCTGCGGATCCGCCTCTTCGTCCTGCAGGGATTTCCTTGGGGAGATTCGGCTCTGGCGTCGCCTGCAGGGAGCGGATCCCTTCCCTTCCCTCCTGGGGGGCAAAGCGGGGGGGTCCCCCTCCCCGGGCTGGATCTGCCCCCTCCTCGCCCGGCGGAGGCTCCCCGCGGGGCTCCGGGAAGGATCTTTGGGGATTTTGCTTTTCGAAGGTTTCTCTCTGGTCCGTCAGAGCAAGAGGTCTCTGAGCATGCATATCCCTCAATTGCGGTTGAAAAAAAAAACGGGAGTAAGCGGAGCTTCAAAACATGTATTGAGATTTATAATGTGGTATGAAGGCAACTTCAGGGATGTGGTGGCTCAGTGGGTTAGGACGCTGAGCTTGTCGATCAGAAGGTCGGCAGTTTGGCGGGTCGAATCCCGAGTGCCGCGTAACAGAGTGAGCGCCTGTTACTCGTCCCAGCTTCTGCCAACCTAGCAGTTCGAAAGCACGTACAAATGCAAGTAGAAAAATAAGGACCACTCCGGTGGGAAGGTAACAGCGTTCCGTGCGCCTTTGGTGTCTAGTCATGCTGGCCACATGAGCACGGAGACGTCCTCGGACAAGTGCTGGCTCTTCGGCTTTGAAACGGAGATGAGCACCGGCCCCTAGAGTCGGAAACGACTAGCACGCATGTGCGGGGGAACCTTTACCTTAACCTTTTATTAACGCAACTGACCTCAATGCAATGGCTAGCGGAGGGTTTGGGGGAAAGAAAACAAGTTTAAATTAACGGAATTGAGCCCAGGTGAGATCCTCTTTTTTGTCCTCAGCTTAAAAGACCAGGAAGGAAATCCAAACGGTTACCTTGCTTCTGCTTTAAAAAGCTGTGCGGAATCTCTAAAAAGCATTTTCCCCCCCCCCCCACCTTTTTGGCCCTGAGGAAGTTCTAAGGAAATTTTGAGGCTGGCCTTGTAAAGCAGGTAATAGAACAAGCTGATGGCTAGAAGGCTGTCTTCTATAATTTTAAATATTTTTCAAAATGCCTCTTGGAGGCAATTCAGACAGTCCTGTGTCTTGTGCCAATCCAAGGGTTGTGGAATAAGCCAGGTGTGGCCCCATAGAGAAAGTCTTACCTGGAAAGCCAGTGGCTGCTCCGTCCCTTTGTCTTCTTGCCAAGGACGGGCGTGGCACTTTCTGCTGAAGAAGCATCGGTTTGTCGCGGGCGGCAGACGGGAGGCCACGGAGCCTCAGCCCAGGCCACGTTCCATCTGAGGGGATTGCTGGAGAAACTTGGAAATCCTTTGGGAAATGTTGCTTGGAAAAAGTATGGAAGATGCGGCTTGGAGAATGGCACAAAGCTGCAAAGGCCGTTGGTCTGGGGCTGGAGGTCGCATTTTTCGCCGGCAGTGGTGGAGCTGGGCTGGGGTCACTGCAGCTGGCTGAAGCGGCTGAAATCCCCACGCCTCCACATAAAGGCCAGTAGCGCCAGTACTGCGGTCAGTCAGGGCTTCTTTGCGTGGCCAGGCTGAGGCAGCTCAGCCCTTGAGGGGGGGGGCTACAGATTTGCCTTCCCCTTCAGCAGCCCCAAATTCATAGGTGGCCTGTGCCAGGTCCCCGGGACCTCCCCATACCCTGGGTCACCCCCAGAGCGTTTGCCAGGGCTGCCTTCCACTTAGCATCCCTCAGGATCAACCAGGAGTGGGCACTGAGCTTCTTCAGCCAGGTGGTCTCTCGCCTCACTTAGTAGTTGCTTCATTGAACGGCCGAGATTCCAGGCCCAATTGCGGTCATGAGGACTACCTTCTTCCCCTTGACTTAAGAAAAGAAACAAGGTTAGAGTCGATGAGCAGCAGAAGAGTTTTGCTTCCTAGAGCTGTGAGGGCTCCATCTCGGGTGTACTGATTGCCCATGTCCCGGTCAGAGGGTGGGATTGGAAGACCTTCATTGTCCCTTGCAAGTCTAAGGGGAAATACTATTCTCATCTTCTTTTGCATTCCACCAGCAGGAAAAGTGTCCAAAGATTCACCTGTAAGCCAACTATCAACACATCGTAGAAAATCGGCACAAGGTAGCAGCTGCCCGAAAGGATGGAGTTTGGGAAGCTCTTGAATCCCCCGTCAGACACAAGCAGCACTCCGGAAGACCAGGAAAGAACCCATGAATGCTCAGAGTGTGGGAAATCCTTTCCTCGGCGTTCCCTCCTTTTGACCCACAGGAAGGTCCATGTGGGAAGTGGATCCAGTGAAGGTTTGGAGGGTGAGAAATCCTTTTCTGGAAAAAAACCCAAAGATTTCGGAAGCCCCCCCAGACTAAAACCCTATAAATGTGAGGAATGTGACTTATGCTTTCATCGAAAGTCACACCTTCTTACACATCAGAAAATCCACACCAGAGAGAAACCCTATCAATGTCTGGAATGTGGGAAATTTTTCCGCGAAAAAGCCACCCTCAGAGACCATGAGAGAATCCACACAGGGGAGAAACCATACAAGTGCTGGGAATGTGGGAAGAGGTTTTCTCAAAAGGCAAGTCTTTGGGTCCATGAGAAGATTCATGCAGGAATAAAATCTTACAAATGCTTTGAGTGTGGAAAATGTTTCTCCCAGAGTTCATCTCTTCGGAGTCATTGGAGAATACACAGAGGGGAGAAAAACGAAAAGTGCCTTGAATGTGGGAAATGTTTTACCTTGAAATCAAGCCTGGTGCAACATCAGAGAATTCACACCGGAGAAAAACCCTATGAATGCCCAGAATGTGAGAGACAATTTGTAAATTCCTCCGGGCTTCGGAGACACCAGAAGAGGCACAAAGGGGAGCTACCCTATCAATGTGGGGAGTGTGGGAAAAGTTTTGTTACACAAAATGAAGTTCAGATTCATGAAAGAATCCACACAGGGGAGAAGCCATATAAATGTGTGGAGTGTGGGAAATGCTTTATGCAAAAACACCACCTTGGAAGCCATCAGAAGGTCCACACAGGAGAGAAGCCACACAGATGCATAGAATGTGGAAAATCTTTTGCTCGAAAGGAATACCTTTGGATACATCATAAAACGCATAGAGGAGAGAAGTCATATCAATGTAACGATTGTGGAAAATTTTATAGTACCACATCATCCCTCAGAGAGCACATAAAAGTTCACACAGGTGAAAAAAATTACAAATGTTTAGAGTGTGGGAGAGCATTTGCTTGGTCAACTGTCCTGAGAAATCACAGCCGAATCCACACAGGAGAGAAGCCCCATAAATGCTCGGACTGCAATAAATGTTTTTCTCAAAAAAGTACTCTTTTGAAGCATCAGCAAATCCACACTGCAGAAAAAACGAATGTTTAGAGAGTGGAAAATGTTTTGCCCAATCTTCAGCACAATCACACAGGAGAGTGGCCTTACAAGTGTGCAGAGTGTGAGAAAACTTTTCATTTTAAATCACAGAAAGTCCATAGCAGAGACGAATCTTTTCAGTCGTGAACAATGCAGGGAAATATTTTTTCCAAAAGTCACACCTTACTATACATCGGGAATTTCACACAGTGACAGAAGGGAAATCCTACAATTGTTTGGTGTGGGGAAAATGTTTTTCCTAGCCAAGTAACCTTAAATACCATCCGAGAATACATAATCAATCCAAAGTGTATAAATGTTGGAGAGTAAATGTAAATGTCACAAATCAACAGCACTAGTAACACGACACAATAATAAGACCTGAATAATTAAACAAGAGAAAAGCATTGCAAGTGTTGGGGAACGTAGATAATATTTTGTGGTGTATGAGTAATCCTTGATTTATGATGACTGTTCTGGATCGAAGCTCGTTGTGCTAGTGATTTAATTCCTTGTTAAGACACTTGCACTGGTCTGTTTAAGCGAATTTAGTCACAATTAACAGCCCTTTCCAGACAGTGAACTCATAAAGCACCTGGTTCATCTGAAATACCTTTATTTTGCATGTAGAAGAAGATTACAGCAGAGAAGGTGTGGTCAGGTGAAGTCTGGACGGTACTTTAAGGTCAAAAGACAGTAACGGGATTACTGTCCGCATGGCTTGTGTTCAGATGTTACAATGGAGAATGGAACACAAGGGAACAAGGAGAAGGAGGAAGTCCAACCCAGAAAGGGTGGATCCTAGTACATCATGAGCAGGACAGGAAATACATCACAAAGGGGGAAGGTACTGGCAGACCCAATTAACATATTATAATTTCCCAAAACAGCCACGTGGTGGCAGCACAATGACAAATGTGAACAAATTTCCAGTTATAACTTGTCACAGATGCCACCTAAGTTCTCTCAGGATCTTTTTCGCCCTCTTATCTGTCCTCCATCTTCTGGAAAAGACCCCCAAGAGATCCAGGTCACCAGCTCTGAACTGGGACAGGAAATTCTCTTTTAGGATTGTAAAGTAAAACTTTCAAGGTTTCATGGAACTGTATCGAAATCCATAATCTTTTGGAGTGGGACTTTTAAAAAAATGTTTCAGGCCATTGAACAGCCTTAAGAATGAGGCTTAATAGCTTTCAATATTATTTAATTGTTAAATGTTTGATTATTAAGTGGGGGACGAGGGACATTTATACTAAATGGAAAGAGAAAATAGATATGTTGTTGGGTATTTTTGTACATTTTTCTGCATCTTTGTCAATCAATCAATTTGGAGATATAGTTGTAGAAAATGGGATGAGGTATAGAATGAAGATGCACCAGTTTGTAATGGCAGAGATAACGATACATCACTCACAGGACAAATCACACCGTTGGACCACGGGTTATTTAGCGTATACATCATAGATTGTGAGAAGCGTGACTTCAAATGATCCAATATTTGTATTAATGTGAATGGTAAATTGATACCAGGTTGCGCTTCATGTGATCCAAAATTCACTTAATATCAGGCCGGCGCATGTCGAATTAAGGTTAATACATGCACAGTTGTTTCAATTGTACATTTAAATTCTTTTAAGGATATTCTTTATTGTGATGTTTCATTATTATTCATATACAGGTAATCCCCGAGTTACCAGCATCCACTTAACACTGGTTCAGAGTTACGTGATGAGCGCCCCCTAGTGCCTATGAGCAAGTCCCAAAGTTACAAATGGTGCAGCACCAACAGAAGTCGTTCGCCCTTACGAGCGACCGCAGAGGCTCTGCAACCTTCACCCTGGTTATTCCCTCCCTCCCCACCCTACCCTGGGTCTCCCTAGGCACCAGGCCTTCGATACTCACCCTGCGAAGATCGAGATCCTTCACTTTCTTGACTGCTCCAGGCCTTCGGATTTTTCCTTCTTGTTCTGGTAAAAATATTCTTTATGACATAGTTGCCGGTGTGCTCAGAAACTGGGATCTGCCCCAGTCTTATTGGCTACTTCAGCGGGGCTGCCGGCATCTTCCCGTCCCCTCCAAGCAGAGTGTGGGGTCCTCCGTGAGCATTTTCATCCAGACACCTCCAGAAGCGGATCCCACTTTTGCACAAGGGAAGGGTTGCCCCCACGTTGAGGGGAGATGGAGTTCCTTTTGGAGCTGTTTTTCCTCCAGGTCAGGATCCGGCCTCGAGACGCGCCTCCTTCCCCAAATCTCCAGCTTTGGAAAGGCCACGCGCCTTAAAACCAATCAAGGGAGAATAGCTCAGGGTGGAAATGAGGGGGGGGGTCCTTGGTGGTCTCTGAGGTTCGGTGTTTCCTTGAAGACGTTTCATTTACCCAAACTAGGTAACATCATCAGGGCAGCAACCGACAACCATCCACCCAGGACCCCTCAACTCTTACAGTGTCTTTACGCAATCTTTCATCCAAACTCAGGCATACAAGGAAAATGGGGGGAAGGGGGGCAACTCCATGCTTTCCCCCCCTTTCCTTTCCCTCCCCTTCCCTTTTCCTCCCCCTTCCCTTCCTTTTCCTTTCCCTCCCCCTCCCTTTCCCTCCCCCTCCCCTCCCCTCCCCTCCCCTTCCCTTCCCTTTCCAACTTTGCAGGGAAACTTCTCATCCAAAAGTGCCACTGAAGAATGGAAAATTGTGCGTTTTTGCAAATGGGGGGGGGAAGAGCAACTCCTCTTTGTCCCCCTTCCCATCCTGGGAGGCGGGACAGCCCTAATAATGAGGCCTGCAGTTCCGCTGCTTCTTGGGCCCGGAATAGGGGAATGTTTCCTCTGGTGTGTGTGTGTGGGGGGGGGAAGTGCCTCTTCCGCTCACCGTTTTGTCTGAATCGTCCCATCAGTGCAAGTGGATCCCTTTTGCCACGTCCCATTTGCAGGCCCATTCCTTGCTTTTTTGTCTGGTGGGGCACCAGGTTGGACCCACATCCAGTTGCCCGGGATGGCTTATTTCGCGCCCACCTGGCCACGCCCAGCCAGGTGCGCCGAGTGATCTGCACTGAGCTGGCCACACCCAAGTCCTTCACACCATCTGGCCACACCCACCCGGCCACCACTCGTCCCATTCCCCCCACCAGAAAAGGGTCTTTGCCAGTGTGGGGTGTGTGTGTGTGCAACAGTAAAGTCGCACTTCCTGGGTCCCGATAGATGGCAAACCGCCCTGAGTCCTACGGGAATAGGGCGGTATATAAATTTAATAAAATAAAATAAAATAAATAAAATAAATTGTAACCATCCAGGGTCAGGCTCAATTGTTAGTTTTATAATGGTTTGTCTCCCCTTCTTCACCTGCTCCTTGCAAGCGAGCGAGGGCCCTGCCAGCCACGCTCACCTCAAACGAGTTCTGGTCTTGGACGTGGATTTGAATTGTTTTACTTCTCCTTATGCTTGAATGCAGGGACGCGGTGGCTCAGTAGGTTAGGATGCTGAGCTTGTCGATCAGATGGTCGGCAGTTTGGCGGGTCGAATCCCGAGTGCCGCGTAACAGAGTGAGCGCCTGTTACTCGTCCCAGCTTCTGCCAACCTAGCAGTTCGAAAGCACATAAAAATGCAAGTAGAAAAATAGGGACCACTACGGTGGGAAGGTAACAGCGTTCCGTTCGCCTTTGGCGTCTAGTCATGCTGGCCACATGACCACGGAGACATCCTCGGACAAGCGCTGGCTCTTCGGCTTTCAAACGGAGATGAGCACCGGCCCCCTAGAGTCGGAAATGACTAGCACGCATGTGCGGGGGAACCTTTACCTTTACCTTATGCTTGAATGCACACTCCTCAAACACGCCTTGGTGTCTCCATGGACATTGATCCATGCCTTTGTACACCCATTTTTTCAACCTTGACAACTTTTAAGATGTGTGGATTTCAACTCCCAGAATTCCCCAGCCAGTGTGAATTCTGGGAGCTGAAGTCCACACATTATAAAAGTTGCCCAACTCGAGAAACACTGCTCTGTATGCAGGATAACGATTCCCAATCAACTCCACTTGTCTAATGTGGGATGGTCAGTTTGGCCTAGTATTTAAAGCATTGGGCAAAAACCAGGAGACCACAAGTTCGAGTCCTGCCTTGGCCATGAGAGCCCGCTGGGTGACCTCGAGCCACTCTCTCTCTCTTCCCACTCTACATCACAGGTTTGTTTGGTTTTTTTTGAGGAAAATAGGAATGTGTGTTGGCTATGTTTATCGCTTTGAGTAATTTATAAAAATAATATTTGAGCCCAAAATTTATGTTGCTAATTTAAATTTAAGTTGTTTTACGACTTTTCTTGCCACATTTAAGGGAATCACAGAAGTTGTTAAATTAGTAACACCGTTGTGAAGTGAATCTGGCTTTCCCATGGATTTTGCTTGTCAGAAGGTCACAAAAGGGGATCACATGATACACACACACACATGGGATACTGCAACCGTCATAAATAGAAACAAATTGTTTTGAGTATCTGAATGCAAATCACATGACCATGGCGGTGCCGAAATGGTCATAAGTGTGAAGAACGTTCATAAGTCACTTTTTTCAGGGCAGTTGTAACTTAAACAGTCACTAAACGAACTCCTGTAAGTCAAGGACTGACTGTATTTCTATTACCCCATGGGAACAAGCATCAGATCTGGGCTGCTCCCCCAAATTCTCCCCTTTCCTGTCTGGGGGGGGCTCTGGGGTTTGTGAGGTGACCAACCCAAAGAGAGTGAGACCCCATGCTGAGGGTCCTCAGAGACCCCCGCCCATTTTAAATTCCCATGATGGAGGGTCACAAAACCTCTGCGCCAGTGGCTCTTACAGATCACTGTAAGACGTGATGATAGCTGAGTTAAAAGCTCCTGAGAGTAAAATTAAATATTTACTGTCCCGTTAAGGAGGGAACACCAACCAAGACTTTTAGGAGATATAAAAAAGGTGAACCGAAGATTGCTGGGACTTACTGGCACTTTGAACAGAGCTCCTAAACAACAGTTTTGGTCACCACGATGTAAAAAAGATGTCGAGACTCTAGAAAGAGTACAAAGAAGAGCAACAAAGATGATTGGGGGACTGGAGGCTAAAACATATCGGGAACGGTTGCTGGAATTGGGTATGTGTAGTTTATGGAAGAGAAGGGCAAGGGGTGACATGATAGCAGTGTTCCAATATCTCAGGGGCTGCCCCAAAGAAGAGGGAGTCAAGCTGTTCTCCAAAGCACCTGAGAGCAGGACAAGAAGCAACGGATGGAAACTAGTCAAGGAGAGAAGCAACCTAGAACTAAGGAGAAACTTCCTGACAGTTAGAACAATTAACCAGTGGAACAACCTGCCTCCAGAAGTTGTGAATGCTCCAACACTGGAAGTCTTTAAGAAGAGACTGGTCAGCCATTTGCCTGAAATGGTATAGGGTTTCCTGCCTTAGCAGGGGGTTGGACTAGATGACCTCCAAGGTCCCTTCCAACAACTTCTTCTTCTTCTTCTTCTTCTTCTTCTTCTTCTTCTTCTTCTTCTTCTTCTTCTTCTTCTTCTTCTTCTTCTTCTTTTTCTTTTTCTTTTTCTTTTTCTTTTTCTTTTTCTTTTTCTTCTTCTTTTTCTTTTTCTTTTTCTTTTTCTTTTTCTTCTTCTTCTTCTTCTTCTTCTTCTTCTTCTTCTTATTATTATTATTATTATTATTATTATTATTACTACTACTACAAGCTTACTGCTAAGCTTGTAAGCCGCCCTGAGTCTTCGGAGAAGGGCGGGATATAAATGGGATTAAAATAAAATAAAATAAAATAAAATAAAATAATAATAATAATAATAATAATAATAATAATAATAATAATAATAATAATAATAAAAACCTGGAGAAGGTGTAGTGAGTCAGCACCCATCCATCCTCCTAGAGAAGGAAATATTTTGGGGGAATATTTTAAAAAAAAAGGCAGACGTACCCAAAGTAATCAGAGAAAAATCTAGGACAGAAACCAGCCAACCCCAGTCTCTCTCTCCCCCAAACAGAAACCCAGCAGGCCAGCTCTTTAGAAATGCAGATTTGATAATCCCATTCGGAAGACTGAGGCCCCATTCATGAGCAAATACTCCTGCAGAAGCACCTTGCAGACAGGAACTTCACAGACCTCAGAAGGGAAATCCTACCAAAATTTGGTGTGGGGGGGAAAAATGTTTTCTCTAGTAAAGCAACCTCAAATACCCGGAAAGAGCACACAATGAGGGAAAAGGGAGTGAGTGTGGAGAGTGTGAGGAAGTTTTGCTGGCAAAGCTTCCTTTAGTAACTGACCAGAGTGACTACACAAAAGAGTTACAAGCGTGTGGCAAGTAGGAAAAGTATTTTGCAGAGCACAGGTAGTCCTCCACGTATGTCCACAACCGGGAATGCATTTCGGGTCATAAGTTGTCACAGACGTAAGCCCAGGCACCCAGATATTTTTGTTATTTTTTTTTAATATTTTTTTTTACTATTTTTTACTATAGTTAATCAATAAGGACAACTGAAATTTCAGAGAGGTGAAAACGGGATGAGGGGTGGAAGGAAGATGCCTCTGGTTGTTTATTCAGCGATAAAGTGTTGATGTTGAATATGGTTGTTGAGGATGAAGAGGGAAAGTTTATTTTTCCTATTATCTTTTTTGGAGTCCCCCCCCACCTTTTTTCCTTTTGTCTTTTGTACACATACACAGTATATTCACACAGTCATACACGGTTGTATTAAATGCCTTCCTTTGATTTGCAGTTGTAATCCTCAATAAAATTACTGTTCAAAATAATGAAGAGGACTATTTTCAGGGCATGTTTTCATGGGGGGGGGGGGTTGGTCAAAAAAATCAAGATGGCCGTCAAATTGTGCCACACTCTGCAGTCAACATCCCGCTGCTTTTTAGCCCTTTTAAACAGCCGCCATTTTGGTTCTTTTCACTCCACCCTCCTTTGCTGGAAACCTCTGACTTCCTGAGTTGAATTCAAGAGGGCGGATTTCGGAAGAACTTTAGGAAAACTGTCCTGGGGATCTGCTCTTAAAGGCAGATCATGGGTGGCCACCTTCATGTGCCTGACCCACTTGTGATTAATTGCTCCATATCTTACTTAGGACATACCTCGTAGGTCCTAAGAAGTACAACTTTGAATTACGTGATCAGTTTAGCCTGAATTGTAAATTGATACCAGGATGCATTTCACGTGATCCAAAATTCAGTTAATGTTAGGCCTGTGTGCGTATAGTTCAAAGTGCTCATGATTTAGGGTCACACAGGCACCGTACCAGAGGCTATTGCAGACCACTCTAAGGCCTGAAGATATCTGAATTAGAAATTCCCAAGAGTTAAAATAAAATATTTACTATCCAGTTCAGAGGCCACACCAAAAAAGTCTTCTAGCAGCTACCAAAAAAATGAAGCTGAAGATTGCTGGCACTTTGAAATGTTCTTGAGTGGTTGGTTCCCACCTTGAGAGATGAAACATAGGCGAGATGTCCACAGCAGAGAAGCTGCATTTATTAACCGATGGTCAAAACCCTTTCCTGCCTCCATCCTTGAGGGTTGGGTACATAGGTGGATGAAGGCTGCAGAAAGCCAAGGCTTAATGCTTCCTAGATCTCTTCTTTGATTGACAGCCAGAGTCCAGCCAAGGAATGGATGATGGAGGGATGAGAAGCTCCATTCACTGAGACAATAAGGGGCTCTTTGGCCAGAGCTGGTGTGGGGACCTTGGTGCTCTCTGAGCTTCACTGTTTTTTTGCAGATGTTTCATTACCCAACTAGGTAACATCAATTAGCCAACTATAGGTTTACACAGTTGTCTGTTGCGTTACCCATAAGGTAGGATCTGATTTTATGTGATTTTTTGTGGCCAATAAGCAATAAAAAGGTAAAGGTAAAGGTTCCCCCGCACATACGTGCTAGTCGTTTCCGACTCTAGGGGCCGGTGCTCATCTCCGTTTCAAAGCCGAAGAGCCAGCACTTGTCCAAGGACGTCTCCGTGGTCATGTGGCCGGCATGACTAGACGCCAAAGGCGCACGGAACGCTGTTACCTTCCCACCGTAGTGGTCCCTATTTTTCTACTTGCATTTTTCCGTGCTTTCGAACTGCTAGGTTGGCAGAAGCTGGGACGAGTAACAGGCGCTCACTCTGTTACGCGGCACTCGGGATTCGACCCGCCAAACTGCCAACCTTCTGATCGACAAGCTCAGCGTCCTTACCCACTGAGCCACCACGTCCCTATCCAATAAGCAATAGGCCGCCCTATATATAAAGCCATTCTTCCAAATTTGCATTTTCTGCAAAAAATGGCAAACCCCCCGCAAACTGTGATCCGATGGATGCGATATCAGGGAACTGGTGGTAAAAGCCAGCCAGTTGCCAAGTGCTCATAATGTGGTCAGATAACCTGGGGGGGGAGCGGCAACATTTTACAGTGGTCAGAAGTAGTTTATGGACCCATAATGCTTGCTGCAAGTTGAGGACTACCTGTAATGAAACCTTGACAGACCCTGGATCATTCGCCAAAGGGGGTCTCTTGCTTAAATGCTTGGAATACTGTAAAATACCTCACTAGGACCTCCGGAGGCCCTGAAGAATCCACAAGAAAAAGAAATTGTGCGTTTGGTGTGCGTGAAATATTTTTCTGGAATCTCTAGCTGGGTCCGCAGGTAAAAATGCCCTGAAGAGAAACCATCCAGGTTTATTTTAAAAAGGTTGTGGTTTATAGAGGGAAAATATCCTTCAGATGCCACTTAAGCCTCAGGGTGTCTTTTGCCCCCTTATCCTCCCTGCCTCCTCTCCTATTTACAGTGGAAGAGACCCCCAAGAGACCCGGATTGTTGTGGCGAATAATGCTGAGGGCTTGGCTGACTTCTGACTTCCTGGGCTGAAAGAGAATCATAGTTTAATCACTGGCCCTCTGACTGGGGCAGTGAAGCCCCAAAGCATCATGGCAGCTCCCAGCCTCTTCGAACCTAGCAGATCCCTCCGGTTCTGCCTCCCGTCCCCCCTACACACACACACACACACACACACACACACACACACACACACAAAGAGTAAGCAATATTGATGGGACATGAAGACAACGAACTTGGAAATGATGTTTGCTTAAATGTGACCATAAGAAAGGCTGAGCGCCAAAGAATTGAGGCCTTTGAACTCTGGTGCCGGAGAAGACTCCTGCAAGTCCCTTGGACTGCAAGGCGATCAAACCGGTCGGTCCTAGAGGAGATCAACCCTGACTGCTCTTTAGAAGGCCAGATCCTGAAGCTAAAACTCAAATACTTTGGCCACCTAAGGAGAAGGAAGGACTCACTGGAGAAGAGCCTCGTGCTGGGAAAGGTTGAGGGCAAGAGAAGAAGGGGACGACAGAGAATGAGGTGGCTGGATGGAGTCACTGAAGCAGGAGGCGTGAGCTTAAAGGGACTCCAGAAGATGGTAGAGGACAGGAAGGCCTGGAGGAATGTTGTCCATGGGGTTGTGATGGGTTGGACACTACTTTGCAGCTAACAACAACAACAAATGTGTGCTGGGGAGGAGAGGAAGAAGAAGAAAAAAAGGAAAGCATGGAAAGAAGACGTAAATCCTTTGCCATTGCAAGGAGCCACCGGCTCAACCTTTCTGTCCATCCTGAGGACCCTTGTGGAGTGGGGGGGGGGGCAGAAGACCCTGGAGGGGAGCTGAAAGGACCGGATAGAGCCAGGATGAGATTTATCCACCAGCGGGCAAGTTTTCCTTTGACAGGGGCTTCTCCAGGAGCCCTTTTCAACTTCAGATTTATTTCACTGGAAGAAGCATAATCCCCCATATCGGGTGGATCCAAAAGAGATTCTCCGTTATCAGCCCTCAGAATCTGATGTGGGCAGATGCCGGCAGAGACCCTACAACTAAAAAAAATACCTGGAAGGATCCAGATGTTGGGAAAGGCAGAGGGGGATGGATGGCGGGGGGGGGGGTTTAAAGGTGGTTTGCGACTCGGTTTCTGCATCCTCTCTCCCCCCTCCGGCCACGGAGGACCCCCCCCCCGGGAAGGGACCCTGGGCAGCCCCTCCCTCTCCCTCCTCCCCAGCCGGGGAAGATCCCCCCTCGAAGGGACGGTGGGTCCCCTTGTGCGCTCCCGGCTCTTTCCCACTTCCTCCCTCCGAGGATTCCCTGGCAATCCGCCTCCTTCCGTCCTCTCCGGAGCATCTGCCCGGCTGCCCTTCCAGGATCTTCGGAATCCGGAAGGGATCTTCCCGGGGCTTCTTCCCGACCTTCCTCCTGGCTTTCCCCGCCTCCGCCTCGACCCTCCCACTCGCTGGATCTCCGCTTCCCTTCCTGTATTCCTCTTCGGCCCGGCAGGATCGGCGCTGGATCCCTCGGGAGAGGCTTCTGGATCCCGATTCCGGACAGGTCTGGCTGCTCTCCTCCCTCCGGCTTTGGGGGCGCCCCTCCCGCCAGGGAGAGCTTTTCCCCGCCAGCAGAAAGGTAGCTGGGGATCCGCCTCTTCGTCCTGCAGGGATTTCCTTGGGGAGATTCGGCTCTGGCGTCGCCTGCAGGGAGCGGATCCCTTCCCTTCCCTTCTGGGGGGCAAAGGGGGATCCCTCCCGGGGCTGGATCTGCCCCCTCCTCGCCCGGCCGAGACTCCCCGCGGGGCTCCGGGTGGATCCGGGAAGGAGCTTTTGGGGAAGTTGCTCTCGTCTGGAAGGTCTCTCCGTGGTCCGGCAGAACAGGAGGTCTCCGAGCATGCACATCCCGCAAGTGCAGTTGCAAAAAATGGAGTAAACGGAGCTTTGTAATGAGGTATTAAACACAGACTGACCTCATTGCGATGCGGGTGTGTGTGTGTGTGTGTGTGTGTGTGTGTGTGTGTGCCTTTGGAGACAAGGTTTAAATGATTTGAATTGAGCTCATGTACTCTTAACCCCCCCCCCCAAGAGTTCCTCTTTCTTTTAGCTCAGTGTAAAAAAACTAAAAATAAAGTCCTTTGTTTTGATGCTAATGTTTACTTTGCTTCCGCTTTCAAAAGCTTTTCTTTTTTTGCCTAGAGGAGGCACCTGGGTGGGTATTTTACAAAGCACCAAGGAAGTGTGGGAAGAATCCAGAGATAAGAAATATTTTGGGGAATATTAAAAAGGCAGAATATTTTTCCCTTCCCCGGAAGGAATAATGGAGGGAGATCTTTTAAAAGAGAGAAATCAACCCCAGTCCCCAGGCAGAAGCCAGCTTTTAGAAATGCAAATTCAATCATCCTTTTGCAAAGGCTGGAGCCTTCCAGCTTAGAAATGGAAGAGATTAGGAAGACAAAGAACATTAAAATCTACATATCCCCACCCAAATTCTAAGGACAGGAAATATAACAGGATTAACTACCAAAAGGACACGCTCACGACTCAGGTCAAAGTACATGACAAAATACAAAGCCTCAAAACAGGAAGAACTCCCAAATCCAAAGCCCAAAGGAGGTATTAAAAACCCACGAATCCCAGCTACACGTGGGTCAGTTTTTCCCAGAGCCATCTTTCTGTCTGGCTCTCCTCTTCGATAAACTACATCCTTCTTTCTAAAGCGGTCTCCATGCTTGTTTATTCCCGGCTTGGACAGGACCCCGGTGAAGATTTTTAGGTCGTCAGAAGTTTTGAGGCTGGTCTTGTGAGCAGGTAACAAAACGAGCCGATGGCCAAAAGCCTGCTTTTATTTATTTTTATTTTAATTCCATTTATATCCCGCCCTTCTCCGAAGACTCAGGGCGGCTTACAAGCTTAGCAGTAGCCTTCATTCTATGTATATGCCTGCTTATTAGGGCTTTCACACACACCCCCAAGCGGCATTATTACAAAGTCAGCTTAATTGCCCCCAACAATCTGGGTCCTCATTTTACCTACCTCGGAAGGATGGAAGAATGGAAGGATAATTGTAAATATTTTTCAAAATGCCTACCTGGAATCTTTGTGGCCCTTGTAGCCTCCAAAAAGAGCCAGAAAAAGCAGCAATTTCCACACGTGCTCTGCCCCATCTGCTCTCTCTCATGTTATATTGAGTTTTCCTACTCACAACTCTGCCTTGGTCCCTGTTGGACTTCATCTTGCTGGTTTCTTCCATTTGGGCTCATCAAGATCTTCTTGAATCAGGAATCTATCTCCGTTATTTTCTACCCTCAACTAATAATTCCATATTTCTCATCCCTTTTCTAAGTCGTTTGCAGATGATATTCAGATTACCCTCGGCATCTGAGCCTTTTTCCTTTCTCTTTGCAGGAGACCAGTGAGGATGTGGCCTTGAGCTCCCCAGAGGAGAAGGGGTGTGTTGTTCTTGGATCGGGACCCACCAACTTTTGGCTGGGACGCCGTAATAGAGAATTTGGAAATCGTGGCCCAGTTGGAGAAGCAGCTTCCTACACAAAGGGCCAATGGATTAAGGAGAAATTAAACCAGTCAGCAGTGAGGGTCATCCCTGACCTTGACCCAGAGGGGGAACAAGTGTACCAGAAAACTCTTAGCTATAACTTTAAAGGTGAGTAAACAAATCTTGGTTAAATCTTGGTTTGGAGAATAAACATTATGTTTTTTAAATCTTTATTTGACAAAGCAGCAATGCAGAGAAATTGTGTTTCACTCCCAAGTTGCTGGATGAAGGCTTAATTCAGGACTACGTGTCCAGTGTGGTTGCTCAACCAAGTTATGAATCCGTCTGGGGGCGATGCTGTATATCCCACATTTTTTCTATCTTGTCAAGAAGTGTGCTGTGGTCTGCTTTGTCACATGCCTTAGTGAAATCCAAGTATAGTACGTCGATGGGATTTAGCTGTTCCACTATTTTAGTCACTTTTTCAAAGAATACAACAAGGTTTATCTAGCGTGATCTACTTTTCACAAACCCATGTTGGCTTCTAGTAATAGCTGTGTTTCTAGACTTTTGCAGTTTCCTTGTTTTGATTATCCATTGCAGGATCTTCCCAGGTATTGATGTCAGGCTGATTGGTCTATAATTTCCTGGGTTCATTTTTTCCCCTTTTCGTAGTATTTTATAAAATGTGTAAAATGCATCACGAAGTGAGGATCAAGACATCATGATGGGATTGACCTCAGTGGTGCAACAATTCGAAAAAGCAAGAAAAGGGGATCAGAAACTAACCTGAACTCTCTTCCCTCCTCTCTTGCTTATGCGATGCCTTAATTTGGGGGGTTCCCTATAGGTACTCCTCACATTATGACCACAGTTCAGACCGGAATCTCAGTCTTTGAGAGTAGCGGTCATTAAGTGAGATGTCACGTGACCGCTTTGCTCAATGACTGCAATCCTGCCCTCATGGTAATGGATGTTAAGCTACTTCACAAGCAGACAAAGTCCCAGTTAAGGAATGTGGGGTTGCCTGAAGTGGGCAGGGGAGACCCTGTGAGTCCTGGCATAGGAAATGTGGAAGTTGAGGGGGCCCTGAATAATTGGGACACGTTGCTTAGCAACAGTATGGAACATGCAGCTTGGAGAATGGCGCAAGGCTGCAAAGGCCTCCACTTTGGGGATTAAGGCCTCATTTCTCAATGGCAGCAGTGACGCTGGGCTGAAGTCCAGGCCTGGGGTCAATGGCAGTTGGATGACACTGCTAAAGGCCCCAGGCCTCTAGTTAAGGCCCAGTCTCCGCATTGTTGTCAATCAGGGCTGCTTTGCATGGCTGTGCTGGGGCGGCTCAGGCTTCCAGGAGTGGCTGCAGCTTTGCATCCCACTTCAGCACCTTCCCCCCAACTCATGGGTGGCCTTTGCCTGGTCTCCATGACCCCCACCCCACCCCTGAGTCTCCCCCAACAACAGTTGCCCGAGCCTCCCTCCATTTAAGAACCCTCAGGATCACTTCATGATTGCAACTAGGAGTGTGGGATTATAGTTGTGGACCCAAGCGGTCGTGTGACTGCTCGCCTAACCACTGCTTCACTGAACGACCAAAATTTCAGTCCTAACTGTGGTCATAATTTGAGGACATCTCTCCCAACGATGTATGGGTCAGTCGTACTATGCAGCCTACATTGGGCTGGAAGACTTTCAAGGTCCCTTCCAAGGCCAATATTTTGTGATTCTCTACATGTCTCAAAAGGAGATATTACTCTTTGCTTCTTTCTCCTTCTGACAGGGGATAAAAGATTGTGAGCGAAAATTTACCTGCAAGCCAACTATCAACAGATAATAGAAAATTGGCACAAGGCAGCAGTCACCAAAAAGCATGGAGAGCGGGAAGCTCTTGGATCCCCCGTCAGACACAAGCAGCACTCTGGAAACCCACAAAAGGACCCATGAATGCTCAGAGTGTGGGAAAGTCTTTGCTCGCTGGTCCCTCCTTTTGACCCATTGGAAGGTCCACGTGGGAACTGGATCCAGTCAAGGACTGGAGGGTGAGAAATCCTTTTTTGGAAAAGGTGCCAAAGATCTCAGAAGCTCCCCCAGATTAAAACCCCACAAATGTGAGGAATGTGATTTATCCTTTGGTCAAAAGTCAAACCTTCTTAGACATCAGAAAATCCACACTGGAGAGAAACCTTACCAGTGTCTGGAATGTGGGAAATTTTTCCGTGAAAAAGCCTATCTCAGAGACCACGAAAGAATTCACACCGGGGAGAAACCTTACGAGTGTTGGCAGTGTGGGAAGAGCTTCCCTCGGAAGGCAGATCTTTGGCACCATGAAAAGATTCATACAGGAATAAAATCTTACAAATGCTTTGAGTGTGGAAAATGTTTCACCGACAATTCATCTCTTCGGAAGCATTTGAAAACACACAGAGGGGAGAAAAATGAAAAGTGCCCTGAATGTGGGAAATGTTTTGCCTTGAAGTCACACCTGGTGCAACATCAGAGACGTCACAAGGGAGAGAGACCCCATGAATGCTCAGAATGTGGGAAACGATTTATGTATTCTTCTGAACTTCAGAGACACCAGAAGAGTCACAAAGAGGAGAAACCCTATAAATGTGGGGAGTGTGGGAAAGGTTTTGTTACTCAAACAGCGTTTCAGGTTCACGAGAGAACCCACACGGGGGAGAAACCATTCAAATGTGAAGAGTGTGGGAAATGCTTTACCCAAAAACACCATCTTGGAACGCACCAGAGGCTCCACACAGGAGAGAAACCATACAAATGCCCAGAATGTGGAAAATCTTTTGCTTATAAGGATGTACTTTGGAAACATCACAAAACCCACACAGGGGAGAAGCCCTATCAATGCAACGAATGTGGAAGATTTTATCGTACCACATCAGCCCTTTGGAGACATGTGAAAATTCACACAGAGGAAAAAAACTACAAATGTTTAGACTGTGGGAGAGCCTTTGTTCTTTCATCTCACCTTAAACGTCACAGCCAAATCCATACAGGAGAGAAGCCCCATAAATGCTCGGATTGCAATAAATATTTTTCTCAAAAACAAACTCTTGTGAGACATCAGCGAATCCACACTGGAGAAAAACCATACAAATGTCTGGAGTGTGGGAAATGTTTTGCCCAGTCTTCATCACTTCACAAGCACACCAGAAATCACACAGGAGAGTGGCCTTACAAGTGTGCAGAGAGTGAGAAACCTGTTCATTTTAAATCAAAGCTAAAAATAAATCAGGAAGTCCATAATGGAGATAAATCTCTTCTGTCGTGAACAATGTGGGAAACATCTTTTTTAAAAGTCATGCCTTACCAGTCACCAGGAACTTCACACAGTGACAGAAGGGAAATCCTATAATTGTTTGGTGCAAAAAATGTTTTTCCTAGTCACAATGTCTTAAGTACACAATAAAGCAAAAGAGCATTAAGTGTTGGGAGTGTGAGAAGGGTTTGACTCAACAAAGCATCTACATTAGTAACTTACCAGAGAAATTACACAAGAAAAAAAGACTTACAAATCTTGAGGAGGGTAGATTATGTTTTGCAAAGTGCCGCTAGTCCTCGACTTATGGTGGAATTGAGAACACATTTGTCACTGCAGTCCTAAGTGTAAACGTACTCTTTCAAGTTTGCATTTTCTGCAGAAGACTGACAAAAAAGTTGCACATTGTGATCCCATGGCTGCAAGATCGTGGAACTGGTCATAAAGGGGAGCCGGTTGCCAAGCGCCCATAATTTATTCACACAACTTTGGGGAACAGGGGTTTAAATGTTACCATGGCCAGAAATGCTTTATGGGCCATTGACAGTTGTCACAATTTTGAACAGTTGTTAAGTGATGTCATCAGTCGAGGACTGCCTGTAATGATACCTTTGATAAAACCTGGAGCATTCACAGAAGGGCGCTTGAAATATTGCAAAATATTGACCTCACTGAGACCTCTGGAGGCCCCAAAGGATCCACAAGAAAAAGAAATTGTGCGTTTGGTGTGCGTGAAATATTTTAATGCCCTGAAGAGAAACTCTGGACTACTGGACACACTTTCCAGGTGTCAAACTGCATCAAGAGCTTGGTGTGTAGAAAAATCTGTTCCTTGAAATGAGACAATTGTCATACATTTGTGAGAGGAGCCCTAGAAATGTCTGTAGTATAGAAAACGTTTTATCCTGAAGTCTTTTAAAAAAAACACAAAGCAGTTTATAATTGTGATACAGTGAGGAAAAATTTCCCCTTATCCACCCTCTCGCATTCCCAGTGGACGAGACCCCGGTCGCCAGCTCTAAAATGAGAGCGGAAATCCTCTTTCAGGATTCTAAAGGAAAACTTTTAAGGCCTCGTGGATGTTCTGTTTCTCCGGGAACTTTATGGAACCGTATGTTCCACTGGGAATACGAGGGTGGATAAGGGGGCAAAAAAAGACCCTGAGGCTTAAGTTGGCATCTGGAGGATATTTTCTCCCTCTAGGTCAGAACCTTATTTTAGTAACACCCAGGCGAGGGGAAAATTTTTTACGCTTTACCACAAAATCATTTCTGTCCATTGTGCAGCCTGAATAAAAGCATTTATACTAACCTATAGCCTGTTGTTAATTTGTCTGGAGTGCCGTTTTCCCACATTGTTCACCACAATGGTGAATAATGTTAAGGGAGAGTTAGTTGACTTCCTGGGCGGAAAGGGAATCCTAGTTTAAAGTCGCCTTCGGACTCTGGGGCAGCAAACGGAATCCTAGTTTAAAGTCACCTTCGGACTCTGGGGCAGCAAAGGGAATCCTAGTTTAAAGTCGCCTTCGGACTCTGGGGCAGCAAACGGAATCCTAGTTTAAAGTCACCTTCGGACTCTGGGGCAGCAAAGGGAATCCTAGTTTAAAGTCGCCTTCGGACTCTGGGGCAGCAAACGGAATCCTAGTTTAAAGTCGCCTTCGGACTCTGGGGCAGCAAACGGAATCCTAGTTTAAAGTCGCCTTCGGACTCTGGGGCAGCAAAGCCCCAAAGCATCATGGCAGCTGCCAGCCCCTTTTGACTTAGCAGACCCTCCCCACCTCTCCGTCTCTGGGGAAGCCGTGACAGAAATATTTTGCAGCTATATTTGCTTTGTAAGCAAAATGGAACTGGAGCAAGAAGGAATTCCAGAAGGAAGGTGAAATACTGGTTGGGTTATGAGGAGAAAAGAGGAAGGACCTGTTAACGGAAGGCAAGAAACGTGGAAATTATGGTTTCTTAAAGTATATAACGGTGCCCATCCTTGCATTTAGGTGGAGGTGGAGGAGACCCCTTCCCAGACACCCAAAGTGGGAGATCTATAGGTTAGGAAAGGCAATGGGGGCAGGTAAAGGCGTTTTGGGACTCTTCTGCATCCTCCCCTCCACCGGGAAGAGATCCCAGGCCAGCCCCTCTCCGTCCTCAGTCAAGATCCACAAACACCCAGCTGAAGAAGACTCCTCCTCGCACAGGATGGGGGGGGGGTCTCCTGTTGCTCCTGGTTTTTCCGATTTCTTCCCTCCAGGGATTCAGTGGGGAGCTGCCTCCATTTGCTCTCTCTGAAGCAACTGCCCAGCTGCACTTCCAGGATCTTTAGGATCCAGAAGGGATCAGCTCAGGGCTTCTTCCTGAGTCTTCTCCTGGTGCCCACCCCCCAACATCGGCTGCACAGAAGAGTCTGCCCTGTTTGTCTTTCCACCCTGTCTCAACCACGGAGGGGGACCCTATAACATCTGGAGACCAGAAGCCTTACCCTCACCTCTAGCTTCACACTTGCTGTGACCAGAGCTGGATGCAATATTCCAAGTGTGTATGTATGTATGTATGTAATATATACATACATACACACTTGCAACATGTAGTATATGCATGGAATATATACATACCTGCCATCTGTATCCTGAAAACCCCCGCAGGGCAGTGGCAATTGTTGAAAGGATCCAGAAGTGGGAGGCCACCACCAAGAAGGTCCTGTGTGATGGAAACAGCCATGAAAAAGGAGCTACTTTCCAGGTGAAGCAGCAGTTCCCCAACAATTCATCAGAAAGCCAATGCATCTGTTTCTGTTAGAGGTTTTCGACTTTGGCAACTTTAAGATGCCTGGACTTCAATTCCCAGCATGCTCCCTGGGGATATTCTGGGGATTTTAGTCCACAGATCTTAAAAGTTACCAGATTTTTTTTAAAAAAAAACTCTTTTCTATGAAGAGACCCCCTTGCCCCATCTGCCCCACCCAATTCTTTCCAACTGAATGTGGTCGGTTATGCCCCCAAACAGCCTTTCCCAATCTGGTGTTCTGCAGATGTGGGAATCGAAGTCCCAAACATCTGGAGGGCAGCAGCTGGGGCAAGGAGGCCAGAGGGGGGTCTCTTGGCTTTCATTGGACTGACCTGCTTAACTCCTGCTTTGCCTTCCGCCTCTTCCTTAAACCGGGGTGCTGCTCTAAATGCTCCTAATTGTTTTTGTATCTCAGAAAGAGAAATATTTTGGAAGCAGGCACCCAGAATCCCCAGCGCCTCTCTCCAATTCTGTGCAGAAAGGGGAAAGGCAAAGGGGGGCGGAGGGGTGGGTGGATGGGGGCCCTGGGTGGACTCTTGCTTTTACCCCCCTCACGTCCACAGGACCCCTGGGGGACTCCTGGCCAGGCCTGCAGGGTTTCCATCCCCCCCAGCTCTTTCCCACTTGCTCCCGTGAGGGATTCACTAGGGCGCCCCCTCCATCTGTTCCCTCCTGGGCAACTGCACAGCTGGGTTAGAAGATCTTTGGGATCCAGAAGGGATCTGCTCAAGCCTTCTTCCCGGCCCCTCCAGGTCCATAGCAGAGATAAATCTCTTCAATCGTGAACAATGCAGGAAACCTTCCCCCCCACCCCAAAACTCACATCTTAACTGTTCACCAGAAACTTCACACAGTGACAGAAGGGGAAATTCTACAATTGTTTTGAAGTACGAAAAATTGACAGAGACCAGGCCAAGCTCTTCAATGTAGGAAAGATTTTATTGCGCAGGTTCAAACTGCCAACAAAGTATTTAAAAAATGTCTGAACCCCGAAAGGTCCAAATCAGCATACATTTATACAGTTACATTTATCTGGTATTCATACGTCATAGTATAGGCGTTACATGGGGAGGAATAATATATGGTAATGTAGATAACATCATATGGAGAAGTGAAATATGCTTAGTGCGGATAAACAACAGAAAAAGGAGTTTACATGTGATATATGGCTACCCCAGAGGAAAACCACAGGATGCATATGTCTGGGTCAAGATAAAAATACTAACAGCTGAGCACAGCTGTTGGCTGACAAGGAGAGGGAAGTAGGACATAGGTCAGAGGCTTAGGCTTTAAGAGCTCTGCTGTAGCCTGAACCAAAGTTTCATACCTTCAGGCCTTCTGTCCAATCTTTGGGTAAAAATGTTACACCTGTGTTGGTACCTGAACTTGCGCTGTCTCAGTTTGATGTGGGGAGAATGCTTTTCTTTGTCAATGAAACTTTAATACCATCTTAGAGTACCCAATCAAGGTGTTGCAGAATCAAGAGACCCCGGAATCAAAAGAAGTTTGTTTTATTTTGCGCAAAAGGTTCAGAGCAAAAAAGGTTCGTAGCAACTTCTGAACACGTTTTCACAGAAAAGCAAGTACATATGTAGTCTTTAAAAACAGCAAAACACGGGTAATGTACCTTAATCAGCATTGATTGCTTACTTAAATGACAGCCCCCAATTCCCCTTGTCGTACAGCTCCCAGCCCCCCTTGTTGCTATGCTGAATTTAGCTAAATATCTTGCAACCGTTCACTGATCGAGGTCACAGGTTCCTTGCAGAAGCACCTAAGTTTCCGGCACCATGTTTGTGGTTAGCTGCAAACGAGACATATGTGGTTAAATGTAGCTGAGCTCTGTGCTTGACTAAGTAGGTGTGAGAGACAGATGAACTTGTGGTTTGGCATTTTAATTTAATTTAATTTAAGTTAATTTAAGTTAATTTAATTTAATAATTTAATTTAATTTAATTTAATTTAATTTAATTTAATTTAATTTAATTTAATTTAATTTAATTTAATTTAATTTAATTTAGGGACTTATATGCCGCCCTATCTCCCAAAGGACTCAGGGCGGCTAACAACAATAAAAACAACAATAAAAACAATGAATACAAATATTAAAAGAAATTAAATTTTACAAAGCCCCACTAAAACCAATAAAAACATTAAAAACATAATTAAAAACCCTTATCATCAGTCCAGGTCGGCTTGTTGGAAAAGGTATGTCTTGAGGTCACGACGAAAGGACTGGAGATCAGGGGCCATCCGGAGCTCCAGGGGAGCTGATTCCACAAGGCAGGTGCCCCCACAGAGAAGGCCCTCCCCCTGGGGGGGGGTCACCAGCCCTAACAAGCAGGCATATACATAGAATGAAGGCTACTGCTAAGCTTGTAAGCCGCCCTGAGTCTTCGAAGAAGGGCGGGATATAAATGTAATAAATAGATAGATAGATAGATAGATAGATAGATAGATAGATAGATAGATAGATAGATAAATAAATAAATAAATTGTCTGGCGGACGGCACCCTGAGGAAGCCCTCTCTGTGTGAGCGCACAGGGCGATGGGAAGTCGTTCCTGGCAGCAGACGGTCCTGCAAATATCCCGGACCTAAGCCATTTTCCATTTCCTTGTTCTTTTCTAACTAATACACGTGTTTTCTTTATGCCTCACTTTTATGTCCTGCCTTCACTTTATGTCCTGTCTCACTTTATGTCCTTCCTCAATGGGAAAGTGAGTAAATACTCGGGGGTTTGAGGTTTTGCTCAAAAAGCAGTAGCATTAGTAACTTGCCAGAGATGTTACACAAGAGTTACAAGTGTTGGGGAGGGTAGATTAGATTTTACAGAGTGTTGCTAGTCCGGGATTTATACACGGATACACTGAGGCAATCATATAACCAGATCTGATTTTATGACACTTTTCTGGCTATTAAGCAGGTCACTGCAGTCCTGACTGTAAACGTATTCAAATTTACATATTTTTTTTAATCCCATTTATATCCCGCCCTTCTCCGAAGACTCAGGGCAGCTTACAATCTAAAGCACAAATCAATTCTATGTATATGCCTGCTTATTAGGGCTTTCCCCCCCCCCAAGCGGCATTATTACAAAGTCAGCTTATTGCCCCCACAACAATCTGGGTCCTCATTTTACCTACCTCGGAAGGCTGAGTCAACCTTGAGCCTGGTGGGACTCGAACCTGCACTAATTGCAGGCAGCTGGTGTTACTTAAGGAGGCATTAGCCCACTGCTCCACCAAGGCTCTTCTGGGGGAAAAAAACCTGACAAAAACATTGCACATTGTGATCCTATGGCTGCAAGACCATGGAACTGGGCGTAAAAGGGAGCCGGTTGCCAACGTGCTCATAATTTAGTCACAAAATCCTGGGGAAAAGAGGCAAAATTTTTACAATGGCCAGAAATGCTTTAGGGGTCATAGGCGCTTTTCACAATTTGGAACGGTGCTTAGGTGAAATCATAAGCCGAGGACTACCTGTAAGGAAACCTGGATAAAACCTGGAACATTCACAAAAGGGGGGGGGGGTGTCCTTGCATAAATGCCTGGAATATTGCAAAATACTGACTTCACAAGAAAAGGAAATTACGCATCTGGTGTGTGGGAAATATTTTCCTGGGTCTGCAGATAAAAATGCAATCTAGTTGCTCAGATTACTGGACACTCTTTCCGAGTGACAAACCGCATCAGAGCTTGGTGTGTAGACAATCTTGTTCCTTGAAAGGAGACAACTGTTGTCGTACACTTGTGAGTCCTCACAGAGAGAACTCCTAGTAATCTTTGTAGCATGGAAAAATGTTTTATCTTAAAAGGTTGCAATCTAGAGGGGGAAAATATCCTTCAGATGGTACTTAATCCTCAGGATCTCTTTTGCCCCCTTATCTGCCCCTCGGTCCTCTCGTATTCAGAGTGCAAGAGATCCAAGTCACCACCAACTCTTTCACTTTTAGGATTGTGTTTGGAACGTGGCACAATATCCCAAAACAAACAAACTCACTTGGGATTCCAGCAACAAAGTTTTTATTTAAAAAGAAGCATTTGCAAAGGCTTTGTTAGGCATATGGCGTTAGCCTACAATGTTGGGTTGAAAATATATTAACCACGATGTTATGTCTTTAAGATGTTAATTGGCCAATGGGTGTGTAAGTGTTCTCATGGCCATAAGAGGGAGCTAGTAACGTAGCTTCTTTCTCTCTCTGAATTTACTGCTTTCTACTATTACTGTTTTTGCTCTGTTACTGTGATAAACCCGAACTGTGTATTGACCTCTGGACCGGTAAGAAGACTTTGTATTTTGGATTACTACTTGGACTGTTGATTTTTGACCGTGCATTTTTTGTTTTTACACCACCTTAAAGTAGACTTTAAGGGATACAGTGGCTCAGTGGGTTAGGACGCTGAGCTTGTTGATCAGAAGGTCGGCAGTTTCGCAGTTCGAATCCCGAGTGCCGCGTAACAGAGTGAGCGCCTGTTACTCGTCCCAGCTTCTGCCAACCTAGCAGTTCGAAAGCACGGAAAAATGCAAGTAGAAAAATAGGGACCACTACGGTGGGAAGGTAACAGCGTTCCGTGCAGCTTTGGCATCTAGTCATGCTGGCCACATGACCACGGAGACGTCCTAGGACAAGCGCTGGCTCTTCGGCTTTGAAACGGAGATGAGCACCGGCCCCTAGAGTCAGAAACGACTAGCATGCATGTGCGGGGGAACCTTTACCTTTACCTAAAGTAGACTACTTTTTGCTTTTACAACTCAGTGTACTCTTGTGGTTACTGTGTGACTCTTACTGCTCTCAGTACCCTTCCTTGTCTGTGCAACTCCTTGGTAGCACAAGGAGACCTCTGCACAACCAATTCCTTAACAGGCTTGGTGAGCTGACACCCACACAGGAGTTCAGTCACACCTTACAGAGCTGTTTGACACATTTTTATATCCTATCCCTGACGCAGATTTCCCCCTCCCCTATCGCACTCAACACCCCTTCCCTAATCATCCCATAAACTATCCGGACCGCCTAAAACCACTGTCCCCCCCATGTTCCAGGAAGCCCCTTTGCCCATAGCCTATCTTTCACCATCTGATTTTCTGTTAACAAAGCTCAACTCCTATAGTTATTTCTGTATTTCCTTTGCTTGCGGTTTAGGTTAGCGTTTTCAGCTTGTCACATTTGTACTTGTCAACTTTTAGATGAGACAATCGTTATTACTTAGGATTTTCAGGTGGCTTCTTCCAATGTCCTTTAGACGCATTAGAAATTTCTGAATAATATTTTATTCCTTTCAATCCACCCTTTCTTTTCTTTATCCTTTCAGAAATTTATAAACAATTCAAAAATACACTTTGCACACACGTGTTACATTTTATACTTATATGTGGGCAAGCAAGCCTAAGCTATAGTGATCCCAGTTATAAAGGGGTTCACATCCATTCTGATAGCTCTTGTCCTACCTCTCTGGGATTTTCCAACTATCTCACTTTCTTGTTATTCTTCCTCCTCGTTATCTCTCAGACACATCATTTCCTCATTTTTATATGGTGGGAGTTCTCCTAAAGGCATTCTTTTAGTAATGGCAGTTTCTATTAATCTCTGTAACAGTCCTCTTATGTTTGACTAGCCTGTGTACATGGCTGGCTCAGGAATTCTGGGAGTTGAAGTCCACGAGTCATAAAAGAGCCAAGGTTGCCTACCCCTGGCCTAGGCCGCTTTATGACTCGTGGACTTCAACTCCCAGAATTCCTGAGCCAGCCATGCTGAGGGGAAAAGCAGAGTTTCCAAGCTGAGCCATGCTGGCTCAGGAATTCTGGGAGTTGAAGTCCACAAGTCATAAAAGAGCCGAGGCTGCCTACCCCTGCCCTAGTCATTTCTTTGTCCCTTTTTTAACAAACAAATTGCTTAGTAAAGGAGCCAACATAGAAGTGCTCATCAAACTCTGCTTGAGTTTGTTTGCCCACAAATCTTTACTCAAAACAACATAGCTCACATATAATCCCCAAATTTTTCTGAACTCCTGCGTTTTAAACCAGGGTTGAATTACAATTCCTTCAATTCTCTTAGGTATCATTTTCTACATAAAAACAAACAAATAAATAAACAAGCTTAATAAGATATTCTGAGTTACTGAAATAGTTTTGTATCAAACTCTAGTATCAACTCTTTGCTTTTAATATAAATTTAGTCAGATTCCAATTTAATCAGATTCCGTTCAGATGGAAACAAATTTCCACTAGGTAGAGGTTAAAACATTAAATTTTACATCCACCCCAGCTTCCTCAAACCAGAATTCTAAGCAGAGGGGGAAAAATAGTTAAAAAGATCAGACATCCCCCCACCCCCCTTTCCATTGCTCTCAGAGCTTGCCTATTAACTTTCTTGCAAATGAGACATCCAGCCGTTAGTTGTTTTGCCACGGTGTAAACTCCCCTGCACCCATACTTCTTTGGAAGGTAAAGGTAAAGGTTTCCCCGCACATTCGTGCTAGTCATTTCCGACTCTAGGGGCCGGTGCTCATCTCCGTTTCAAAGCCGAAGAGCCAGCGCTTGTCCGAGGACGTCTCCGTGGTCATGTGGCCGGCATGACTAGACGCCAAAGGCACACGGAACGCTGTTACCTTCCCACCGTAGTGGTCCCTATTTTTCTACTTGCATTTTTACGTGCTTTCGAACTGCTAGGTTGGCAGAAGCTGGGACGAGTAACAGGCGCTCACTCTGTTACGCGGCACTCGGGATTCGACCTGCCAAACTGCCAACCTTCTGATCGACAAGATCAGCGGCCTAACCCACTGAGCCACTGAGTCTTTGGAAACACATCCACTAAAGCCTGAACTGCCCAATGAGATCTCTCATGGATTACTTCACCTGTAATGGCTTTATTCAGCATCTGCCTTCCATCAGGTAATACCCACTTTCCTTCTGTATTCCCTTCTGCTCCCATTTCTAGCAGCACTTTTTCTTCATCTTCACTGAAAATGCGGACTAACTCTCCTTTTAAGGTTGGAACTGCAACCATGATTTTTAATTCTTGGCTTCCTGCTGCTTTAGCCTCACGGTCAGCTAAATTATTTCCTATGGCCTCAAAACTTGATGCTGCTTGATGTCCAGCAACATGCACTATATAGCATGTTTGGGTAGCTTTAAACTTAAAGCTTCCATTAGTTCTTTAACTAAGTCCTCGTTTGAATTCATCAATCCCCTTTCTAACCAAATTTTTCTGCTGGGAACCTGCTGCTTGTGCAGCTGGGTTGAGAGATTAGCTGCTGGTAAAGCTGGGCAGAGGCTGCTCCTGCCCAGAGTTGGCGCCCATGAAAGAAGGACCCAGAGATCTCTCGGGGGAAGGGCCCCGCTGGTCCTGGGATGCACACTGAACACTGAACCACGAGGAACAGTGGACCTTGTTTATTTATAGCAAAAGCAACCAATCACATGTTATTATTATTCAAATAGACCAATCATGGTTACACATGTGTTCTTCTAAACTATCCTAAATGGACATAGGTGTTAGAGTAGATTCAAATACAGTAATGACCAATCATTTGCAGGAGGCGTCAGAATTTGCCTTAAATGGAATAGCCAATGGTGTGAAGGAATACTGTGATTATGCCCTTATCTGGCTGTAGCCAAATGACCTCTCTCCTAGATTTCTTTGTTTTCTGGGTTTATGGCTTACTTCCTTACACATGGTTCACTGAAGACTTTCCATGGTAGAAAAGTACTAGCCAGAAAAGTACTAGCCAGCTACATGTATAGGAACAGAGATCATGGTTATTCCAACATTTTTCCAAAGGCGTGAACCACCCCACAGGCATATTTTGAGTCAGTGTACAGTTGCAAGAAAAAGTATGTGAACCCTTTGGGATTACGTGGAGTTTTGCATGAATTGGCCATAAAATGCGCTCTAAACGTCGTGTAAGTCACAACAATAGAAAAACACAGCCTGCTTAAAATAATACTGCACAAACATTAGCTGTTGTCATGTTTTAATTGAACATAAGATGGAAACATTCACAGTGCAGGGTGGGAAAAGTACGTGAACCCCTAATGACTTCTCCAAGAGCTAAGTGGAGCCAGGAGTGAGACAACCTTGACTCCAATCAGTGTGATGATATTGGATGTGTTGCCGACAGCTGTCCTGCCCTTTAAAACACACACCTGTTTTGGGTTTACTGGTCTCAAGAAGCACTGTCTGACGTGAACCATGCCCCGCAGAAAAGACCTACGATGAAGAATTGTTGACTTGCATGAAGCTGGAAAGGGTTACAAAAGTATCTCCAAAAGCCTTGATGTTCATGTGTCCACGGTAAGACAGACTGTCTACAAATGGAGAAAGTTTAGCACTGTTGCTACTCTCCCTAGGCGCGGTCGTCCTGTAAAAATGACCCACCCGGCCCTCTGAGGGCAACCGCAATGCTGATGCGGCCCTCAATGAAATTGAGTTTGACACCCCTGCACTACAGTTTCCTTAGCCAACGTTCAAAGTTACTGTTATGTATTGGGCTTGTGGTATTACACCACGGGCATCTCTTGAATTTATAAGCATTATTATTATTTTGTTATCATTTTAGTATGGTTGTTGGAAGTGATTTATAGGTCTTGACTGCTGTTAAGCTTATGAAGGGGTATTATAGCCTGATCTTAGGAGGGAGGGGTGTTATGTATTGGGCTTGTGGTATTACACCACCTGCGTTGCTGGAGAGCTAACGGCTCTCCAGCAACCCAGACTGGCTGTCTCCAGTCCTGCAATTGGTCAGCCCCTGGCGGCAAGAACAGGTTCAAACCTATTGGCTGCCACCTTAGGGCTAGCTAGGCTATATATTGTGGCTGGGTGCGACCCAAGCTCAAGTACAGTTCCAGCAAGAATAAAAGAATGAGTTTCTCTGTACTCCGCCTTGTGTCATCATTCCTGCTCACCAGAGCCCACAACTTAACAGTTACATCGCTGAAAAAAGGGACTTATGACCCGTTTTTCACACATTAGCGACTGTCCCAGCATCCCCATGGTCACCTTGATCAAAATCCAGATGCTTGGTGACTGACTGAGGAAGGACACCTTGACTGAACGAGTACAAGCCTGGAAAGGTGCAGATTGCTTCCATGTGACAGTGCCCATCCTTGCATGGAGGAGTAGGCAGGGGAGACTCCACCACCACCCCGAAAAAAAAAACACCTGGGGGGATCTCCAAAGGTTAGGAAAGGCGGAAGGGGGGCAGGTAAAGGAGTTGGGGGGCATCCTGGCAGACTCAGCTTCTGGTTGCCCCCCTCCATAGAGACCCCCAGGGAAGACCTTGGCCCAGCCCCTCCATCCTCACTCAGACCCCTTAAATACCCAGCCGAAGAAAGGGGTGGGATGGGATGGGGGGGTAGGGGGCATCGAGTATTCAATTAGTGCAGGTTCGCATCCCACCAGGCTCAAGGTTGACTCAGCCTTCCATCCTTCCGAGGTAGGTAAAATGAGGAGCCAAATTGTTGGGGGCAATTAAGCTGACTTTGTAATAATGCCGCTTGGGGGGTGTGTGAAAGCCCTAATAAGCAGGCATATACATAGAATGAAGGCTACTGCTAAGCTTGTAAGCCGCCCTGAGTCTTCGGAGAAGGGCGGGATATAAATGGAATAAAAATATATAAATAAATAAATAGATAAATTAAGCTGACTTTGTAATAATGCCGCTTGGGGTGTGTGTGAAAGCCCTAATAAGCAGGCATATACATAGAATGAAGGCTACTGCTAAGCTTGTAAGCCGCCCTGAGTCTTCGGAGAAGGGCGGGATATAAATGGAATAAAAATAAATAAATAAATAAATAATTAAATTAAGCTGACTTTGTAATAATGCCGCTTGGTGTGTGTGTGTGAGTGTGTGAAAGCCCTAATAAGCAGGCATATACATAGAATGAAGGCTACTGCTAAGCTTGTAAGCCGCCCTGAGTCTTCGGAGAAGGGCGGGATATAAATGGAATAAAAATAAATAAATAAATTAAGCTGACTTTGTAATAATGCCGCTTGGGAGTGCGTGTGTGCGAAAGCCCTAATAAGCAGGCATATACATAGAATGAAGGCTACTGCTAAGCTTGTAAGCCGCCCTGAGTCTTCGGAGAAGGGCGGGATATAAATGGAATATAAATAAATAAATAAATAAATAAATAAATAAATAAATAAATAAATAAATAAATTAAGCTGACTTTGTAATAATGCCGCTTGGGTGTGTGTGCGCGAAAGCCCTAATAAGCAGGCATATACATAGAATGAAGGCTACTGCTAAGCTTGTAAGCCGCCCTGAGTCTTCGGAGAAGGGCGGGATATAAATGGAATTAAAATTAAAAAATTTAAATTAAAAAATTAAAACTAAAAAATTAAAATTAAAAAATTAAAAATTAAAAAATTACAATTAAAACATTCCCTGTCGCTCCCGGCTCTTTCCGTCTCCTTCCTGCCAGGGATTCTTCACTGGGGAGCCCCGTCCATCTGCTCTCTCCGGAGCACCTGCCCACCTGCCCTTCCAGGATCTCTGGGATCCAGGAAGGGATCCGCTCGGGGTTCCTTCCCTGCTTTTCCCCACCCCGGGCACTTCCCCAACTGCTGCTCCTCGGAAGACCCTGCGCCGCTTCTCTCTCCGCCCCGTCTCGGCCGCAGAGGGGATCCCGGAGCGTCCGCCTCCCATCCCGCCCGCCGAGCACAGCCAGGAACTCTTCGCATGGGCAGAGGCACAAGGGAGCCCCGGCTGGGAAGGCAGATTGCGGGGAGGCGGGGAAGGAGGAGCTAAAGCGGCCAAGGGGCGGGGCCTCCAGGTAGGGGCGGAGCCCGAGAGGAGAGCAGAAGCCCCGCCCCCGCCTCTCCCCTCCCACTGGCTGGATCTCCGCTTCCCTCCCGCTTGTCCTGCTTCGCCCCGGCAGGATCGACGCCGGATCCCTCGGGAGAGGCTTCTGGATCCCGATCCCGGCAATCCTGGCTGCTCTCCTCCCTTCAGCCTCCCGCCAGGAAGAGCTTTTCCCCGCCAGCAGAAAGGTAGCTGGGGATCCGCCTCTTCGTCCTGCAGGGATTTCCTTGGGGAGATTCGGCTCTGGCGTCGCCTGCAGGGAGCCGATCCCTCCCTTCCCTCCAGGGGGGCAAAGGGGGATCCCTCCCCGGGCTGGATCTGCCCCCTCCTTGCCCGGCCGAGGCTCCCCGCGGGGCTCCGGGTGGATCCGGGAAGAAGCTTTTGGGAAGTTGCTTTCGGAAGGTCTCTCTGCGGTCCGTCAGAGCAGGAAGTCTCCGGGCATGGACATCCTCGCACGTGCAGTTACAAAAATGGAGTAAACGGAGATTTAAAACCTGTATTGAGGTTTGCAGTGTGGTATTAACCCAACTGACCTCGTTGCAATGGGGAGGGGAGGGTTTGGGGGAAAGAAAACAAGTTTAAATTGAGTGAATTGATCTCCTGTTGTCTTAGCCCAGGTGAGATCCTCTTTTTTGTGCTCACCTTAAAAGGCCAGCCAGGAAACCCTTTGTTTTTATGCGAATGATTACTTTGCTTCTGCTTTCAAAAAAAACCTCTGTGGAATCCCTAAAAAGCATTTTTCCCCTTTTTTTGCCCTGAGGAGGCTGTGATGAGGCAGCTCCTTCTTGGTGGATGTTTTACAAAGCAGAAGTTTTAAGGAAGTGTTGAGGCTGACCTTGTAAAGCAGGTAATAGGACAAGCTGATGGCTAGAAGGCTGCCTTCCATAATTTTAAATATTTTTCAAAACGCCTATTGGAGGCAGCTGCAGAGACCTGGAATCTTTGTGGCTTTGCATTCTCCAAAAAGCTTAAGGAAGAGCAGCCCTCTTCACACATGCTCTGCCCCACCTGATCTCTCTCATCTTCCACTGAGTTTTTCCTACTCACAACTCTGCATTGGTCCCTATTGGACTTCATCTTGCTGGTTTCTCTCCGTTTTGGCTCATCAATATCTTCCTGAATAATGATTCTATCTCCATTATTTTGGATTGTGAAGAAATAATCCTATTTTCTCCTCCCTCTTCCGGGTCACTTACAGATTATGTTCAGCATTCCTCTTGGCATCTGAGCCTTTTTCCTTTCTCTTTGCAGGAGGTGAGTGAAGATGTGGCCATGAGCTCCGCAGAGGAGAAGGGGCGTTCTTGGATCGGGACCCACAAACTCCATTCTAGAGAATTTGGAAATTGAGGCCTGGTTGGAGAAGCAGCTTCCTGCACAAAGGGCCAGTTGGTCAGGTGAGATCAAATCGGTCAGCGGTGAGGATCATACCTGGCCTTGATTCAGAGCAGTAACGAGTGACCCAGAAACCTCTTACCCGCAACTATATTTCTTTTCACTTTGGGGAAGCTCTCTCTAGCTTTATTTTCTCTGATCAGCAAAGGTCCTTTTACGAGCGGCTTGGCTGTTGAGTCTGGAGAAGGATGAAATGCCAAATCTGAGCCATTTTCCCCTCCTTCTTTCCTGTCTGATTTTCTGGGGTTGAGTCACTTTTCTGGTGCTCTGACAGAAGTCCTCTTTCCAACACACACACACACACACAAACACACACACACTGTTTTGGTTGGACCTGGTTGTGCTTAGACAAGCACAACAGACAAGTTACCTAGTGTGATCCAGGGATTCGGTTGGCCTCTCTCCCATCCAGGTAGGAAATGCAAAGGAATGACCTCAATTCAGACAGTCCTGTGCCTTGTGCCAATCCAAGGGTTGTGCAATAAGCCAGGTGTGAACTTGGGTGTACTTAGTGCCCATGTCCTGGTCAGAGGGTGGGACTCAGGTGACTTGCCCCTTTTTATGACATTTCTAGGGACGCAGTGGCTCAGTGGGTTAGGACACTGAGCTTGTCGATAAAAAGGTCGGCAGTTTGGCGGGTCGAATCTCGAGTGCCATGTAGCAGAATGAGCGCCTGTTACTCGTCCCAGCTTCTGCCCACCTAGTAGTTCGAAAGCACGTAAAAATGCAAGTAGAAACATAGGGACCACTACGGTGGGAAGGAAACAGCGTTCCGTGCGCCTTTGGCATCTAGTCATGCCAGCCACATGACCACGGAGACGTCCTAAGACAAGCACTGGCTCTTCGGCTTTGAAACGGAGATGAGCACCGGCCCCTAAAGTCGGAAACGACTAGCACACATGTGTGGGGGAACCTTTACCTATGACCTTTCTTACTACACTTGTTAAGTGAATCATCTAATCACCGCAGTTCTCAAGTTACTAACATGGGAAGTTGAGGGGGCCCTGAAGAAGCTGACGATGCTTTGGGACATGTTGCTTAGCAACAATATGGAACATGAGGCTTAGAGAATGGCCTAAGGCTGCAAAGGCCTCCGGTCTGGGGATTAAGGCCTCATTTCTCAGTGGCAGTGGAGACACTGGGCTGAAGTCCAGTCCAGGGGTCATTGTCAGATGGCTGAAACTGTTGAAGACTCCAGGCCTCCATTTAAGACACAATCCCAGTCAATCCGGCCTGCTTTTCATGGCTGTGCTGGTATAGCTCAGGCTTCCCGGGGTGGCTACAGCTTTGTATCCCACTCCAGGAACCCTCCAACTCATGGGGGTTCTGTGCCTCGTCTCCAGGACCTCCCCCACCACCATTGCCTGGTCCTCCTCCTCACCTAACCACTGCTTCATTGAACAACTTAAATTTCAGTCCCGACTGTGGTCCTAAGTTGAGGACATGTCTCCTACAGATGTAGGGCCTCCATCACTGTCTCAGGTGTACCGAGGACCCTACTCTGGGCAGAGGGTGGGACTGGAAGACCTTCAAGGTCCCTTCCAAGGCTGAGATTTTGTGATCCTCTACCATTCTCAAAAGGAAATATTATTCTCGATTTCTTTTTCATTCCAACAGCAGATAAGCGATCGTAACCAAAGATTTATCTGCAATTCAACAAATAATAGAAAATCAACCAAAGGCAGCAGTCACCAGTAAGCATGGAGCCTGGGAAACTCTTGGATCCCCCGTCAGACACAATTAGCACTCCGGAAAACCACAAAAAAACCCATGAATGCTCAGAGTGTGGGAAATCCTTTCCTCGCAGATCACTGCTTTTTACCCACAAGAAAGTCCATATGGGAAGTGGATCCAGTCAAGGTTTGGAAGGTGAGAAATCCTCTGGGACAGACACCAAAAGTCTCAGAAACTCCCCCAGAATAAAAACCTATAGATGTATAACATGCGACTTATACTTTGGTCGAAAGTCACAGCTTCTTATACATCAGAAAATCCACACTGGAGAGAAACCCTATCAGTGTCTGGAATGTGGGAAATGTTTCCGTCAAAAAGGCACTCTCAGGAATCACGAGAGGCTTCACAGTGGGGAGAAACCTTACAAGTGTTGGGAATGTGGGAAGATCTTTTCTCAGAACTCAAGTCTTTGGGTCCATGAGAAGATTCATGCAGGAATAAAATCGTACAAATGCTTTGAGTGTGGAAAATCTTTCATCCGGAGTTCATCTCTTCGGAGTCATGAGAAAACGCACAGAGGGGAGAAAAAGGAAAAGTGCCTCCAATGCGGGAAATGTTTTTACCAGAAATCACACCTGAGGCGACATCAGAAACTTCACACCGGAGAGAGACCCTATGAATGCCCAGAATGTGAGAAACGATTTACGTTTTCTTATGAACTTCGGAGACACCAGGAAAGGCACAGAGGAGAGTTACCCTATCAATGTGGGGAGTGTGGAAAAAGTTTTGGTTTCCTAGGAGAGCTTCAGATTCATCAGAGAATCCACACAGGGGAAAAACCATACAAATGTGGGGAGTATGGGAAATGTTTTTCACAAAAACAACACCTTGTAACGCATCGGAGGCTCCACACAGGAGAGAAGCCATACAGATGCGTAGAATGCGGAAAATGTTTTACTCAAAAGGGGGACCTTTGGAGACATCATAGAACACACACACGGGAGAAGCCACATCAATGCAATGAATGTGGACGATTCTATCGTACCTCATCCGCCCTTCAAAGTCATGTGAAAATTCACACAGGGGAAAAAAACAACAAATGTTTAGACTGTGGGAGAACATTTGCTGATGCAAGTTCCCTCAGAAGCCACAGCAGAATCCACACGGGAGAGAAGCCCTTTAAATGCTCAGAGTGCGATAAAGGTTTTTCTCGGAAAGATAGTCTTGTGAGCCATCAGCGAACCCACACTGGAGAGAAACCCTACAAATGTCTGGAGTGTGGGAAATTCTTTTCCCACAAACAAAGCCTTGGAATCCATCAGAGGGTCCACACAGGACAGAAAATTCACACGGGGAAAAAAACTACAAATGTTTAGATTGTGGGAGAGCATTTGCTGTTTCATTTCACCTTAAACGTCACAGCCGAATCCATACAGGAGAGAAGCCGCATAAATGCTCAGAGTGTGATAAATGTTTTTCTCAGAAAGATACTCTTTATTATTATTAAAGAGTTTAAAAAAAAATTCAATACATATCCCCAAAACCCACCCACCCCAAACCACCCCCCCTTCCCCACCCCGCTTCCCAGAGCTAAATACAGGGTTATAGATATAACAATCATATTCTAACTAAAAATTATCCATAATATAAAATTAACCAAATTCATAATGTGCTTTAACTCCCCTTTAACAAAGATACATACAAAGTACTAACACTAAAATTAATAACAATATCCCTCTAAAATCTACTCATAAGCTAAATGGGGAAAGATACTCTTTTGAAGCATCAGCGAATCCACACTGGAGAGAAATCCTACAAATGTCTGGAGTGTGGGAAATGTTTTGCCCATCCTTCAACACTGCATGCACACCAGAAATCACACAGGATAGTCGCCTTATAAGTGTGCAGAGTGCGAGAAACCTTTCCATTGTAAATCAGAGTTAAAGATGCATCAGAATGTCCATTGCAGAGATAAATCTCTTCTGTTGTGAAAAAAACTGATTTTTTTTCAAAAGTCACATCTTAAGGTTAATCAGGAACATCACACAGTGTCAGAAGGGAAATCCTACTATTGTTTGGTATGGGGAAAATGTTTTTCCTACTCAAGTAGCCTTAAATACCATAATCAAGAAAAACTGCATAAATGTTTGCCTCACAAAGCAGCAGCCTTAGTAGCTTAACAGAGTTATTACACAAGAGGAAAGAGCTATAAGTGACGGGCGGAGCAGATGATGTTTTGCAGAGTGCAGCTAATCTCAAATTACAGTCGTAATTGGGAAGAGATTTCCGGTCATAAGTTGTTACGGTTGTTAGTCAAGGCACCCATATATATCGGAGCTGATTTTCTGACATGTTTCTGGTCATTAAGCAAGTCACTGTAGTCGTAAACATAAAGCCATTCTTCCAAATGTGTGTGTTTTGATAAAAAGTGGCAATATGCCAGGAACTAGCAGAAAAAGAAAAATTGGGATCCCACAGTTGCAGGATCACACAAGTGGTCTTACAAGCTATACAATTGCCAAGCATCCATAATGAGGTTACATAACTTTTTGGCTATGGGGATGTGGATTGGGGCCTGTTGGAAGCTGGCTTTTAGGTCATTATCATATATGGACACGTATATAATGTATATTCACCTTCATTCCTGACAGATTTTCTAGTTGAAAAAAAACAACGTTGAAAGCAAAGTTCTTGCCACTTCTGTATTTCTAGCAAAGAGAGTCAAATCAGATGGAAATAGCTCAGATGTTCAGGAACACTTAAGAATATTGAAAAATGTTATTTTAAAATTCTTGCCAGTGTTTGACAAACGGAACATTCTTCTTCAATGATTTCATTATTTTTCCTTGGGCTCGATCTTCACGCCTGCTAACAAAAAAAGAAGCCACAGCCTGTGTTCCACTTACGGCAGCATTTGGGACTGGAGTTTCCATCCTTAAACGATGCCATCATAAACCCCTGACTGCACTGCAGAGTGATGACAATCCCTACAGTCCCGGTTACCGTTGTTAATTGAATCCCACGGTCATTTGACCGGGCGACTTCCTGCAGGCTTCCCACAAATTCAGTGGGGAAACGTGCAGGAAGTTGTGAGTCCCAGGTCCACAGCTGCAAAGCATCTCCTGAGACGGAGCAAGGAGTGTCCCAGGCTATGGGAGAGGGTCAGGAAGTGTGCTGCCACCACGTGGCTGTTCTTGGGAAATTATAATATGTTAATTGGGTCTACCAGTACCTTTCCCCTTTCTGATGTATTTCCTATCCTGCTCATGAAGCTGTACTAGGATCCACCCCTTCTGGGTTGGACTTCCCCTTCCCCTTGTTCCCTTGTGTTCCATCCTCCATTGTAACATCTGAACACAAGCCATGCGGACAGTAATCCCGTTACTGTCTTTTGACCTTAAAGTACCGTCCAGACTTCACCTGACCACACCTTCTCTGCTGTAATCATCCTCTACATGCAAAATAAAGGTATTTCAGATGAACCAGGTACTTTACGAGTTCACCGTCTGGAAAGGGCTGTTAAATTGTGACTAAATTTGCTTAAACATACCAGTGCAAGTGTTAACAAGAAATTAAAACACTAGCACGACGAGCTTCGATTCAGAACAGGAAGGGTGTGCAAGTGGCGTGGCATGGGTGTGTGTGCGAGAGAGCAAGGGGTGCACAAGAGGCCTGGCGTGGCAGGAGAGGAGTGACAGGACAGGGAGAGGACGTGGGGGAGCGAGGGTCACGTGGGTCAGGATGGAGGCAATTGGGACTCCGCAAGTGCCTGGCACAGTGCAGAGGGGTCAAGGGTCAAGGGAGGGGATGTGAGTGGAAGATACCCAGCAACTTGCAGTCTTTCATGCCAGCTTCTCCTTTGACTTTTCAGGGAAGCCGGCATAGAAGTTTGCAAATGGCAGTCATGCAAAGGTGGGCGCTTGCCAACCAGTGCTACCTGCCTACAGCTTGCAAAAGCACTCAGATATTGATCACAAACGACCAGAACAACAAGGATCAGTTGCAGCCACCAATTGATTCTGGGTGGTTATGCCCCAGATGGGCCTTTCCCAATCTGGTGTTCTGAAGATGTTCAGGGAGTCGAAGTCCCAAACATCTGGAGGTCAGCAGCTGGGGCAAGGTGGCCAGAGGGGTCTCCTGGCTCTCACTGGGCTGACCTGTTTAACTCCTGCTTTTTCTTCCGCCTCTTCCTTAAACCCGGGTGCTGCTCTAAATGCTCCTAATTGTTTTTCTATCTCAGAAACAGAAATATTTCGGACTGCAGAGTAAACAAAATGTCACTCTATATACAGCAGGTTAACCTTGTGTTTCTTGGGTTGTGGGTCCAGGGATTATCTCGCAACAAGGAGGCTTGCTAGCATTCACTAAATGGAATCCTCCAGATGAGAGTTAGGCTGGGATTCTACTCCCATAACGTCTTGGCAGCTGGACCTGATGGGAGTTGTGATCGAGCAACTGAAGGAGAGAAGCAACCTAGAATTAAGGAGAAACTTCCAGACAGTTAGAACAATTAACCAGTGGAACAACCTGCCTCCAGAGGTGGAGGAGACTGGACAGCCATTTGCCTGAAATGCTATAGGGTTTCCTGCCTGAGCATGGGGTTGGACTAGATGACCTCCAAGGTCCCTTCCAAATTATTATTATTATAACTGCAGCCTCCAGGCAGGTGAGCTGCTCTTAAGACATTTAAAGGTTACATTTGATGATGTTTGGAGCTTGTGAACAGTCCACATAAGCTTAATATATATTCAAAAGTTGAAATATCCTTAAGAGGCCCAAATTGACATTGAGTGTCAAGGGAGGGGTGGGGTAGAGAATAAGAAGGGGTCTCCTCAGGGCCCTACAAACAGTGTATAAGTCACTGTGTGAAACGGGAGACCCCGAAGCCCAGCAGTGGCTCAAGTGTTTTTATCCTTGGGAGGGAAGCAGGGACCCAGCATCCCCAGCGCCTCTCCGATTCCGGGCAGAAGGGAGGGGAAGGCAAAGGGGGGGCCCTGGGTGGACTCTCCTCCCCCCCCCGTCTGTTCTCTCCTGCGCAGCTGGAGTTGGAGATCTTCGGGATCCAGAAGGGATCCGCTCAGGGCTTCTTCCCCTTCCTCCCCCAGGCGCTCCCCCAACCTCGGCTGCACGGAGGACCCTGCCCCGCTTCCCCTCCCCTCCCGTCTCGGCCGCGGAGGGGACCCCGGGAGGGGGAGGGGAGGGAGCGGCCAAGGGGCGGGGCTGCAAGGCGGAGGCGGAGCCTAAGAGGAAGAGAGAAGCCCCGCCCCCCTCGACCCTCCCACTCGCTGGATCTCCGCTTCCTTCCTGCCGTCCCGCTTCTCCTCGGGAGTATCGGCGCCGGATCCCTCGGGAGAGGCTTCTGGATCCCGATCCGGGCAGGTCTGGCTGCTCTCCTCCCTTCGGCCTTTGGGGCGCCCCTCCCGCCAGGAGAGCTTTTCCCCGCCAGCAGAAAGGTAGCTGCGGATCCGCCTCTTCGTCCTGCAGGGATTTCCTTGGGGAGATTCGGCTCTGGCGTCGCCTGCGGGGAGCGGATCCCTTCCCTTCCCTCCTGGGGGGCAAAGGGGGACCCCTCCCCGGGCTGGATCTGCCCTCTCCTCGCCCGGCCGAGGCTCCCCGTGGGGCTCCGGGTGGATCCGGTAAGGAGCTTTTGGGAAGTTGCTTTCAGAAGGTCTCTCTGCGGTCCGTCAGAGCAGGAAGTCTCCGGGCATGCACATCCTCGCAGGTGCAGTTGCAAAAATGGAGTAAACGGAGCTTTAAAACCTGTATTGAGGATTGTCGTGTGGTATTAACCCAACTGACCTCGTTGCAATGGGGAGGGGAGGGTTTGGGGGAAAGAAAACAAGTTTAAATTGAATGAATTGATCTCCTGTTGTCTTAGCCCACGTGAGATCCTCTTTTTCCGTGCTCAGCTTAAAAGCCCAGCCAGGAAACCCTTTGTTTTTATGCGAATGATTACTTTGCTTCTTCTTTAAAAAAAAACTCTGTGGAATCCCTAAAAAGCATTTTTTCCCCTTTTTTTGCCCTGAGGAGGCTGTGATGAGGCAGCCCCTTCTTGGTGGATATTTTACAAAGCAGAAGTTTCAAGGAAGTGTTGAGGCTGACCTTGTAAAGCAGGTAATAGAACAAGGTGATGGCTAGAAGGCTTCCTTCCATAATTTTAAATATTTTTCAAAATGCCTATTGGAGGCAGCTGCAGAGACCTGGAATCTTTGTGGCTTTGCATTCTCCAAAAAGCTTAAGAAAGAGCAGCCCTCTTCACACATGCTCTGCCCCACCTGATCTCTCTCATCTTCCACTGAGTTTTTCCTACATTGGTCCCTCTTGGACTTCATCTTGCTGGTTTCTCTCCGTTTTGGCTCATCAATATCTTCCTGAATAATGATTCTATCTCCATTATTTTGGATTGTGAAGAAATAATCCTATTTTCTCCTCCCTCTTCCGGGTCACTTACAGATTATGTTCAGCATTACTCTTGGCATCTGAGCCTTTTTCCTTTCTCTTTGCAGGAGAGCAGTGAAGATGTGGCCTTGAGCTCCGCAGAGGAGAAGGGGCGTTCTTGGATCGGGACCCACAAACTCCATTCTAGAGAATTTGGAAATCGAGGCCTGGTTGGAGAAGCAGCTTCCTGCACAAAGGGCCAATTGGTCAGGTGAGATCAAATCGGTCAGCGGTGAGGGTCATACCTGGCCTTGATTCAGAGCAGTAACGAGTGACCCAGAAACCTCTTACCCGCAACTATATTTCTTTTCACTTTGGGGAAGCTCTCTGTAGCTTTATTTTCTCTGATCAGCAAAGTGGCTTGGCTGTTGCGCCTGCGGAAGGATGAAATGCCAAATCTGAGCCATTTTCCCCTCCTCCTTTCCTGTCTGATTTTCTGGGGTTGAGTCACTTTTCTGGTGCACTGACTGAAGTCCTCTTTCCAATACACACACACACACACACACACACACACACAAACACAGTGTTTTGATTGGACCTGGTTGTGCTTAGACAAGCACAACAGACAAGTTGCCTAGTGTGATCCAGGGATTCGGTTGGCCTCTCTCCCATCCAGGTAGGAAATGCAAAGGAATGACCTCAATTCAGACAGTCCTGTGCCTTGTGCCAATCCAAGGGTTGTGCAATAAGCCAGGTGTGAACTTGGGTGTACCGAGTGCCCATGTCTGGTCAGAGGGTGGGACTCAGGTGACTTTTGCCCCTTTTTATGACCTTTCTAGGGACGCGGTGGCTCAGTGGGTTAGGACACTGAGCTTGTCGATCAGGTCGGCAGTTTGGCGGGTCGAATCCCGAGTGCCGCGTAGCAGAATGAGCGCCTGTTACTCGTCCCAGCTTCTGCCCACCTAGTAGTTCTAAAGCACGTAAAAATGCAAGTAGAAAAATAGGGACCACTACGGTGGGAAGGTAACAGCGTTCCGTGCGCCTTTGGCGTCTAGTCATGCCGGCCACATGACCACGGAGACGTCCTCGGACAAGCACTGGCTCTTCGGCTTTGAAACGGAGATGAGCACCGGCCCCTAGAGTCGGAAACAACTAGCATGCATGTGTGGGGGAACCTTTACCTATGACCTTTCTTGCTACACTTGTTAAGTGAATCATCTAATCACCGCAGTTCTCAAGTTACTAACATGGGAAGTTCAGGGGGCCCTGAAGAAGCTGACGGATGCTTTGGGACACGTTGCTTAGCAACAATATGGAACATGAGGCTTAGAGAATGGCCTAAGGCTGCAAAGGCCTCTGGTCTGGGGATTAAGGCCTCATTTCTCAGTGGCAGTGGAGACACTGGGCTGAAGTCCAGTCCAGGGGTCATTGTCAGATGGCTGAAACTGTTGAAGACTCCAGGCCTCCATTTAAGACACAATCCCAGTATTGTTGTCAATCCGGCCTGCTTTTCATGGCTGTGCTGGTATAGCTCAGGCTTCCAGGGGTGACTGCAGCTTTGTATCCCACTCCAGGAACCCTCCAGATCATGGGTGGCCTATGCCTGGTCTCCACGACCTCCACCACCACCATTGCCTGGTCCTCCTCCTCACCTAACCACTGCTTCACTGAACAACTGAAATTTCAGTCCTGACTGTGGTCCTAAGTTGAGGACATGTGTCCTACAGATGTAGGGCCTCCATCACTGTCTCTGGTGTACCGAGGACCCTAACCTGGGCAGAGGGTGGGACTGGAAGACCTTCAAGGTCCCTTCCAAGGCTGAGATTTTGTGATCCTCTACCATTCTCAAAAGGAAATATTATTCTCGATTTCTTTTTCATTCCAACAGCAGATAAGCGATCGTAACCAAAGATTTATCTGCAATTCAAGACATAATAGAAAATCAACCCAAGGCAGCAGTCACCAGTAAGCATGGAGCCTGGGAAACTCTTGGATCCCCCGTCAGACACAAGGAGCACTTCGGAATACCACACCAAAAAAAACTATGAATGCTCAGAGTGTGGGAAATCCTTCGCTCGCCAGTCCTCCCTTTTGACCCACAGGAAGGTCCATGTGGAAAGTGGATCCAGTCAAGGTTTGGAGGATGAGAAATCCTTCTCTGGAAAAGACACCCAAGATTCCAGAAGCTCCTCCAGACTAAAGCCCTATAAATGTCTGGAATGTGACATATGCTTTGGTCAAAAGTCACGTCTTCTTACACATCAGAAAATCCACACTGGAGAGAAAAAATATCAATGTCTGGAATGTGGGAAATTTTTCCGTGAAAAAGCCCAAGTCAGAAACCACGAGAGAATTCACACAGGAGAGAAACCTTACAAGTGTTGGCAATGTGGGAAGAGCTTTTCTTGGAATTCAAGTCTTTGGGCCCATGAGAAGATCCATGCAGGAATAAAACCTTACAAATGCTTTGAGTGTGGAAAATCTTTCACCCAGAGTTCAGGTCTTTGGACTCATAAGAAAACACACAGAGGGGAGAAAAACGAAAAGTGCCTCGAATGTGGGAAACGTTTTTCCAGGAAATCACACCTGATGCAACATCAGAGATGTCACACTGGAGACAGACCCTTTGAATGCCCAGAATGTGAGAAACGATTTATGTATTCTTCTGAACTTCGGAGACACCAGGAAAGGCACAGAGGAGAGTTACCCTATCAATGTGGGGAGTGTGGAAAAAGTTTTGGTTTCCTAAGAGAGCTTCAGATTCATCAGAGAATCCACACAGGGGAAAAACCATACAAATGTGGGGAGTGTGGGAAATGCTTTTCCCGAAAACAACACCTTGTAAGGCATCAGAGGCTCCACACAGGAGAGAAGCCATACAGATGCGTAGAATGCGGAAAATGTTTTACTCAAAAGGGGGACCTTTGGAAACATCATAGAACACACACAGGGGAGAAGCCACATCAATGCAATGAATGTGGACGATTCTATCGTACCTCAACCGCCCTTAAAAGTCATGTGAAAATTCACACAGGGGAAAAAAACTACAAATGTTTAGACTGTGGGAGAACATTTGCTCATCCATGTTCCCTCAGAAGCCACAGCCGAATCCACACAGGAGAGAAGCCCTTTAAATGCTCAGAGTGCGATAAATGTTTTTCTCAGAAAGGTACTCTTGTGACACATCAGCGAACCCACACTGGAGAGAAACCCTACAAATGTCTGGAGTGTGGGAAATTTTTTGCCCATCCTTCAACACTGCATGCACACCAGAAATCACACAGGATAGTCGCCTTATAAGTGTGCAGAGTGCAAGAAACCTTTCCGTTGTAAATCAGAGTTAAAGATGCATCAGAATGCCCATTGCAGAGATAAATCTCTTCTGTTGTGAAAAAAACTGATTTTTTTTCAAAAGTCACATCTTAAGGTTAATCAGGAACATCACACAGTGTCAGAAGGGAAATCCTACTATTGTTTGGTGTGGGGAAAATGTTTTTCCTACTCAAGTAGCCTTAAATACCATAATCAAGAAAAACTGCATAAATCTTTGCCTCAGAAAGCAGCAGCGTTAGTAGCTTAACGGTTATTACACAAGAGGAAAGAGCTATAAGTGACGGGCGGAGTAGATAATGGTTTGCAGAGTGCAGCTAGCCTCCACTTACAGTTGCAATTGGGAAGAGATTTCCAGTCATAAGTTGTTACGGTGGTTAGTCGAGGCACCCATATATATCGGAGCTCATTTTCTGACATGTTTCCGGTCATAAAGCAAGTCACTGTAGTCCTAAACATAAAGCCATTCTTCCAAATGTGTGTTTTTTGATAAAAAAGTGGCAATATGCAGGAACTAGCAGAAAAAGAAAAATTGGGATCCCACAGCTGCAGAATCACACAAGTGATTTTAAAAGCCATCAGGTTGTGTAGCGCCCATAATGAGGTTACATAACTTTTTGGCTTTTGGGATGTGGATTGAGGTGTGTTGGAGGCTGGCTTTTAGGTCATTATCATATATGGACACGTATATAATGTATATTCGCCTTCATTCGTGACAAATTGTCTAGTTGAAAATAAAAAATGTTGAAAGCAAAGTTCTTGCCACTTTCCTGTATTTCTAGCAAAGAAAGTCAAATAGGATGGAAATAGCTCAGATGTTCAGGAACCCTTAAGAATATTGAAAAATGTTATTTTAAAATTCTTGCCAGTGTTTGACAAACGGAACATTTTTCTTCAATGATTTCATTATTTTTCCTTGGGCTCGATCTTCACGCCTGCTAACAGGAAAAGAAGCCACAGCCTGTGTTCCACTTACGGCAGCATTTGGGACTGGAGTTTCCATCCTTAAACGATGCCGTCATAAACCCCTGACTGCACTGCAGAGTGATGACAATCCCTACAGTCCCGGTTACCGTTGTTAATTGAATCCCACGGTCATTTGACCGGGCGACTTCCTGCAGGCTTCCCACAAATTCAGTGGGGAAACGGGCAGGAAGTTGTGAGTCCCAGGTCCACAGCTGCAAAGCATCTCCTGAGATGGAGCAAGGAGTGTCCCAGGCTATGGGAGAGGGTCAGGAAGTGTGCTGCCACCACGTGGCTGTTCTTGGGAAATTATAATATGTTAATTGGGTCTGCCAGTACCTTTCCCCTTTCTGATGTATATCCTATCCTGCTCATGATGCTGTACTAGGATCCACCCCTTCTGGGTTGGACTTCCCCTTCCCCTTGTTCCCTTGTGTTCCATCCTCCATTGTAACATCTGAACACAAGCCATGCGGACAGTAATCCCGTTACTGTCTTTTGACCTTAAAGTACCGTCCAGACTTCACCTGACCACACCTTCTCTGCTGTAATCATCTACATGCAAAATAAAGGTATTTCAGATGAACCAGGTACTTTACGAGTTCACTGTCTGGAAAGGGCCGTTAAATTGTGACTATATTTGCTTAAACAGACCAGTGCAAGTGTTAACAAGAAATTAAAACACTAGCACAACGAGCTTCGATTCAGAACAGGAAGGGTGTGCAAGTGGCATGGCATGGGTGTGTGTGCGAGAGAGCAAGGGGTGCACAAGAGGCCTGGTGTGGCAGCAGGAGAGGAGTAACAGGACAGGGAGAGGAAGTGGGGGAGCGAGGGTCACATGGGTCAGGATGGAGGCAATTGGGACTCCGCAAGTGGCTGGCACAGTGCAGAGGGGTCAAGGGAGGGGATGTGAGTGGAAGATACCCAGCAACCTGCAGTCTTTCATGCCAGCTTCCCCTTTGACTTTTCAGGGAAGCCAGCATAGAAGTTTGCAAATGGCAGTCATGCAAAGGTGGGCGCTTGCCAGCCAGTGGTACCTGCCTACAGCTTGCAAAAGCACTCAGATATTGATCACAAACGACCAGAACAAGAAGGATCAGTTGCAGCCACCAATTGATTCTGGGTGGTTATGCCCCAGATGGGCCTTTCCCAATCTGGTGTTCTGCAGATGTTCAGGGAGTCGAAGTCCCAAACATCTGGAGGACAGCAGCTGGGGCAAGGTGGCCAGAGGGGTCTCCTGGCTCTCACTGGGCTGACCTGTTTAACTCCTGCTTTTTCTTCCGCCTCTTCCTTAAACCCGGGTGCTGCTCTAAATGCTCCTAATTGTTTTTCTATCTCAGAAACAGAAATATTTCGGACTGCAGAGTAAACAAAATGTCACTCTATATACAGCAAGTTAACCTTGTGTTTCTTGGGTTGTGGGTCCAGGGATTATCTCGCCACAAGGAGGCTTGCTAGCATTCACTAAATGGAATCCTCCAGATGTGAGTTAGGCTGGGATTCTACTCCCATAACATCTTGGCAGCTGGACCTGATGGGAGTTGTGATCGAGCAACTCAAGGAGAGAAGCAACCTAGAACTAAGGAGAAACTTCCAGACAGTTAGAACAATTAACCAGTGGAACAACCTGCCTCCAGAGGTGGAGGAGACTGGACAGCCATTTGCCTGAAATGCTATAGGGTTTCCTGCCTGAGCATGTGTGGGTTTTTCGCACCCGGCGGGCTCCTCATGAACTTGCCAATAAATGAGGACATGTCTCTCTGAAGCGTTCTCCGAGTGAGGCCAAGACCAAAGTCCCAAGCTCTCTTTTATTAAGATACAAGCAAGCAACAAGCAGCTATCTCATGGTTACATCTCAGCTATAGCCCTGTATGGAATGCCTTTGTTCCTGTAACTTTCTTGTGTTACTTTCTTGTACGTGTTCCAACGGGATTGTCCGTCTGCACGTAGCAAGGTCATTTGATTTCTGGTAAACTGCAACTTATGTACAGAAACGAAACTTGTCTCTGCCCTGAGCCAGACCTGCGCCATTTTATGTGAGCCTAAGGTGGAAATATGACAGGTTTCCTACAAGCATGGGGTTGGACTAGATGACCTCCAAGGTCCCTTCCAAATTATTATTATTATAACTGCAGCCTCCAGGCAGGTGAGCTGCTCTTAAGACATTTAAAGGTTACATTTGATAATGTTTGGAGCTGGTGAACAGGCCAAATAAGCTTAATATATATTCAAAAGTTGAAATATCCTTAAGAGGCCCAAATGAACATTAGGTGTCAAGGGAGGGGTGGGGTAGAGAAGAATAAGAAGGGGTCTTCTCAGCGCCCTACAAACAGTGTATAAGTCTCTGTGTGAAACGGGAGACCCCGAAGCCCAGCAGTGGCTCAAGTGTTTTTATCCTTGGGAGGGAAGCGGAGACCCAGCATCCCCAGCGCCTCTCCGATTCCGGGCAGAAGGGAGGGGAAGGCAGAGGGGGGGCCCTGGGTGGACTCTCTTCCCCCCCCCCGTCTGTTCTCTCCTACACAGCTGGAGTTGGAGATCTTCGAGATCCAGAAGGGATCCGCTCGGGGCTTCTTCCCCTTCCTCCCCCCAGGCGATCCCCCAACCTCGGCTGCACGGAGGACTCTGCCCCGCTTCCCCTCCCCTCCCGTCTCGGCCACGGAGGAGACCCCCGGAGGGAGGGAGGGAGGGAGGGGGAGGAGAGGGGGGCGGCCAAGGGGCGGGGCTGCAAGGCGGAGGCGGAGCCTGAGAGGAAGAGAGAAGCCCCGCCCCCCTCGACCCTCCCACTCGCTGGATCTCCGCTTCCTTCCTGCCGTCTCGCTTCTCCTCGGGAAGATCGGCGCCGGATCCCTCGGGAGAGGCTTCTGGATTCCGCTCCGGACAGGTCTGGCTGCTCTCCTCCCTCCGGCCTTCGGGGCGCCCCTCCCGCCAGGAGAGCTTTTCCCCGCAAGCAGAAAGGTAGCTGCGGATCCGCCTCTTCGTCCTGCAGGGTTTTCCTTGGGGAGATTCGGCTCTGGCGTCGCCTGCGGGGAGCGGATCCTTCCCTTCCCTCCTGGGGGGCAAAGGGGGACCCCTCCCCGGGCTGGATCTGCCCCCTCCTCGCCCGGCCAAGGGTCCCCGCGGGGATCCAGGTGGATCCGGGAAGGAGCTTTTGGGAAGTTGCTTTCGGAAGGTCTCTCTGTGGTCCGTCAGAGCATGCACATCCTCCCACGTGCAGTTGCAAAAATGGAGTAAACGGAGCTTTAAAACCTGTATTGAGGTTTGTCGTGTGGTATTAACCCAACTGACCTCGTTGCAATGGGGAGTGGAGGGTTTGGGGGAAAGAAAACAAGTTTAAATGGAATGAATTGATCTCATGTTGTCTTAGCCCAGGTGAGATCCTCTTTTTCCGTGCTCAGCTTAAAAGCCCAGCCAGGAAACCCTTTGTCTTTAGGCGAATGATTACTTTGCTTCTTCTTTTAAAAAAAACTCTGTGGAATCCCTAAAAAGCATTTTTCCCCTTTTTTTTTGACCCTGAGGAGGCTGTGATGAGGCAGCCCCTTCTTGGTGGATGTTTTACAAAGCACAAGTTTTAAGGAGGTTTTGAGGCTGGTCTTGTAAAGCAGGTAATAGAGCAAGCTGATGGCTAGAAGGCTGCCTTCCATAATTTTAAATATTTTTCAAAACGCCTATTGGAGGCAGCTGCAGAGACCTGGAATCTTTGTGGCCTTGCATCCTCCAAAAAGCTTAAGAGAAGCCCTTTTCACACATGCTCTGCCCCACCTGATCTCTCTCATCTTCCACTGAGTTTTTCCTACCGACAATTCTGCCTTGGTCCCTCTTGGACTTCATCTTGCTGGTTTCTTTCCATTTTGACTCATCAATAACTTCCTGAATAATGATTCTATCTCCATTATTTTGGATTGTGAAGAAATAATCCTATTTTCTCCTCCCTCTTCTGGGTCACTTGCACATTATGTTCAGCATTACTCTTGGCATCTGAGCCTTTTTCCTTTCTCCTTGCAGGAGAGCAGTGAAGATGTGGCCATGAGCTCCGCAGAGGAGAAGGGGCGCTCTTGGATCGGGACCCACAAACTCCATTCTAGAGAATTTGGAAATCGAGGCCTGGTTGGAGAAGCAGCTTCCTGCACAAAGGGCCAGTTGGTCAGGTGAGATCAAATGGGTCAGCTGTGAGGACCACACCTGGCCTTGATTCTGTAGGAAGAAAAGTCTCCATCATGGTTCCTCCAAGCGGGGAATAAACATGGCAACTTCTTTGGGAAGAAGGTTGTAGTTGATTGCAGAGGAAAGGCAGACAGAAAGATGGATGCAACAGGAAACGGAGGGCTGAGCACATGTGGGTAGTGGGTTTTTATACCCCTTGGACTCTATTGTCTGGAGTTATTTCCTGTTTGAAGCTTTGTATTTCCTTTCTCATGTATTCTGTCCTGAGCCTAGGTGTGCCACTCTAGGATTCTTGCTGGTTGTCTGTCCCAGCCCACCTCCCTGGGGCTGGGGTATGTAGATTTTAGAAGTCTTCTTAGCTTCAACCTTCCTGAATGGTTTACATCTGCATTTCTATACAGTTGGTTTCCGCTTGGGGGAGGGAGACTTGGGGCTATTAAGAAAACCTGGGCATGCTTTTCTGCCTTTTAACTTCTTTTTAGGAAATGTATTTTATTTATTTATTTATTAATGGGATTCCTGCCCTTTTATTATTTTCTTCTCTGGGGAGATGACTTCCCACAATTCAGAGCAGTAACGAGTGACCCAGAAACCTCTTAACTGCAACTATAATTCTTTTCACTTTGGGGAAGCTCTCTGTAGCTTTATTTTCTCTGATCAGCAAAGGTCCTTTTGCGAGTGGCTTGGCTGTTGCGCCTGGAGAAGGATGAAATGCCAAATCTGAGCCATTTTCCCCTCCTCCTTTCCTGTCTGATCTTCTGGGGTTGAGTCTCTTTTTGGGTGCTTTGCTTTCCTCTTTCCAATACACACACACACACACACACACACACACACACACAGAGTTTTAGTTGGACCTGGTTGTGCTTAGAGAAGTACAACAGACAAGTTGCCTAGTGTGATCCAGGGATTCGGTTGGCCTCTCTCCCATCCAGGTAGGAAATGCAAAGGAATGACCTCAATTCAGACAGTCCTGTGCCTTGTGCCAATCCAAGGGTTGTGGAATAAGCCAGGTGTGAACTTGGGTGTACCGAGTGCCCATGTCCTGGTCAGAGGGTGGGACTCAGGTGACTTTTGCCCCTTTTTATGACATTTCTAGGGACGCGGTGGCTCAGTGGGTTAAGACACTGAGCTTGTCGATCAGAAGGTCGGCAGTTTGGCGGGTCGAATCCCAAGTGCTGCGTAGCAGAATGAGCGCCTGTTACTCGTCCCAGCTTCTGCCCACCTAGTAGTTCGAAAGCACGTAAAAATGCAAGTAGAAAAATAGGGACCACTACGGTGGGAAGGTAACAGCGTTCCGTGCACCTTTGGCGTCTAGTCATGCCGGCCACATGACCACGGAGACGTCCTCGGACAAACGCTGGCTCTTTGGCTTTGAAACGGAGATGAGCACCGGCCCCTAGAGTCGGAAACAACTAGCACGCATGTGTGGGGGAACCTTTACCTATGACCTTTCTTGCTACACTTGTTAAGTGAATCATCTAATCACCGCAGTTCTCAAGTTACTAACATGGGAAGTTTAGGGGGCCCTGAAGAAGCTGACGGATGCTTTGGGACACGTTGCTTAGCAACAATATGGAACATGAGGCTTAGAGAATGGCCTAAGGCTGCAAAGGCCTCCGGTCTGGGGATTAAGGCCTCATTTCTCAGTGGCAGTGGAGACACTGGGCTGAAGTCCAGTCCAGGGGTCATTGTCAGATGGCTGAAACTGTTGAAGACTCCAGGCCTCCATTGAAGACACAATCCCAGTATTGTTGTCAATCCGGCCTGCTTTTCATGGCTGTGCTGGTATAGCTCAGGCTTCCCGGGGTGGCTACAGCTTTGTATCCCACTCCAGGAACCCTCCAACTCATGGGTGGCCTGTGCCTGGTCTCCACGACCTCCCCCACCACCATTGCCTGGTCCTCCTCCTCACCTAACCACTGCTTCACTGAACAACTGAAATTTCAGTCCCGACTGTGGTCCTAAGTTGAGGACATCTCTCCTACAGATGTAGGGCCTCCATCACTGTTTCAGGTGTACCGAGGACCCTACCCTGGGCAGAGGGTGGGACTGGAAGACCTTCAAGGTTCCTTCCAAGGCTGAGATTTTGTGATCCTCTACCATTCTCAAAAGGAAATATTATTCTCGATTTCTTTTTCATTCCAACAGCAGATAAGCGATCGGAACCAAAGATTTATCTGCAATTCAAGACATAATAGAAAATCAACCCAAGGCAGCAGTCACCAGTAAGCATGGAGCCTGGGAAACTCTTGGATCCCCCGTCAGACACAATCAGCACTCCAGAAAACCACAAAAAAACCCATCAATGCTCAGAGTGTGGGAAATCCTTCGCTCGCCAGTCCTCCCTTTTGACCCACAGGAAGGTCCATGTGGAAAGTGGATCCAGTCAAGGTTTGGAGGATGAGAAATCCTTCTCTGGAAGAGACACCCAAGATCCCAGAAGCCCCTCCAGACTGAAGCCCTATAAATGTCTGGAATGTGACATATGCTTTGGTCAAAAGTCAAGACTTCTTACACATCAGAAAATCCACACTGGAGAAAAAAAATATCAATGTCTGGAATGTGGCAATTTTTTCCGTGAAAAAGCCCATGTCAGAAACCATGAGAGAATTCACACAGGAGAGAAACCTTACAAGTGTTGGCAATGTGGGAAGAGCTTTTCTTGGAATTCAGGTCTTTGGGCCCATGAGAGGATCCATCCAGGAATAAAACCTTACAAATGCTTTGAGTGTGGAAAATCTTTCACCCGGAGTTCAGGTCTTCGGACTCATGATAAAACACACAGAGGGGAGAAAAACGAAAAGTGCCTCCAATGCGGGAAATGTTTTTCCAGGAAATCAAACCTGGTGCGACATCAGAAACTCCACACCGGAGAGAGACCCTATGAATGCCCAGAATGTGAGAAACGATTTACATTTTCTTATGAACTTCGGAGACACCAGGAAAGGCACAGAGGAGAGTTACCCTATCAATGTGGGGAGTGTAGAAAAAGTTTTGGTTTCCTAGGAGAGCTTCAGATTCATCAGAGAATCCACACAGGGGAAAAACCATACAAATGTGGGGAGTGTGGGACATGTTTTTCACAAAAACACCACCTTGTAAGGCATCAGAGGCTCCACACAGGAGAGAAGCCATACAGATGCGTAGAATGCGGAAAATGTTTTACTCAAAAGGGGGACCTTTGGAAACATCATAGAACACACACGGGGGAGAAGCCACATCAATGCAATGAATGTGGACAATTCTATCGTACCTCATCCGCCCTTAAAAGTCATGTGAAAATTCACACAGGGGAAAAAAACTACAAATGTTTAGACTGTGGGAGAACATTTGCTGATGCAAGTTCCCTCAGAAGCCACAGCCGAATCCACACAGGAGAGAAGCCCTTTAAATGCTCAGAGTGCGATAGAGGTTTTTCTCAGAAAGATAGTCTTGTGAGCCATCAGCGAACCCACACTGGAGAGAAACCCTACAAATGTCTGGAGTGTGGGAAATGCTTTTCCCACAAACAACACCTTGGAATCCATCAGAGGGTCCACACAGGACACAAAATTCACACAGGGGGAAAAAACTTCAAATGTTTAGACTGCGGGACAGCTGTTTCATCTCACCTCAAACGTCACAGCCGAATCGACACAGGAGAGAAGCCCTTTAAATGTTCAGAGTGCGATAAATGTTTTTCTCGGAAAGATACTCTTTTGAAGCATCAGCGAACCCACACTGGAGAGAAACCCTACAAATGTCTGGAGTGTGGGAAATGTTTTGCCCATCCTTCAACACTGCATGCACACCAGAAATCACACAGGATAGTCGCCTTATAAGTGTGCGGAGTGTGAGAAACCTTTCCATTGTAAATCAGAGTTAAAGATTGTAGGAAACCTGTCATATTTCCACCTTAGGCTCACATAAAATGGCGCAGGTCTGGCTCAGGACAGAAATAAGTTTCGTTTCTGTGTATAAGTTGCAGTTTACCAAAAATCAGATGACCTTGCTACGTGCAGACGGACACCCGTTGGAACACGTACAAGAAAGTAACACATACAAGATAGTTAGAAGAACAAAGACATTCCATACAGATATGTAGCTGATTTATAACCTTGAGATAATTGCTTAGTGCATGGCTGAGATGTAACCATTCGCAACCTTAAGATAACGGTTTTCATGGATAGCTGAACGCTTAGATAATTGTTTGTTGCTAATTGCTTGTTGCTTATGCGCTGCTGGTATCTCAATAAAAGAGAGCTTGGGACTTCGGTCTGGGCCCTCATCCCGAGAAAGCTCAGACACGTGTCTTCATTCATCGGCAAGTTCATGAGGAGCCCGCAGGGTGCGAAAAAACCCACAACTGGTGACCCCGACGTGATTCTGCGGAATACGTCTTCAGCCGTCCATCCTCATTCACCCGATGGTGGCCGTGCTCAACCTGGCTGTTCACTAGCAGCAGGTTCCCAGCAACAGGTTCCCAGCAACCCGGCTGCTTCAAGCAACGGGTTCCCAGCATCCCGACGTGATCTGCTGCGAGTGGATACGTCTCTGACGGTCTCCATACTCATCGCCTGGAATAGGCTGTGCACACGATCTCGCCTCGTGAAGAGGACGATCCATTCGTGAGTATGGGGAACAAATTTTCTAAGCAACAGGCAGCGCACCTGAAAGAGCTTGAGGAAATAGTCAGAACTTCTAATATTTTACTTAAAAGTAGTGGCAAACAATTACCAGCAGTTTCAAAAAAGGAGTTGATTGCTTTAATGGAATATATTTGGGAAAAGACTCCGGCTTATCCGGAAAAGGGCTCCTTGAAAACAGGGACTTGGAGAAAAATTGGAGAATGGCTCCACGAACCTCCTCGAGCACCTCCAAAAATGTTAACAGCCTGGCGAGTCTTAATGGAAAGTTTGTGGATTCACGAAAAGGGACTTAAAGAAGCCTTTTCCGTTTCTCTGGCTCCCCCTCCTTATGAGGAACTTATTCAGCTGCGAGAAACTCAGCAGGGCACCTCAGCTGCGGCTCCCAGTGCCCCTCAGGCTCAGCCAGAAGCAATTAACAATTATCCTAAGAAGGAATGGTGGCAAATTCTGCTAGACAAGCCGCCCGATCAGGACAGCTAACATTGGAAGATTTGTCTTGCTATCCAGTAAACATCTAACCAGCTCCGGCAGCTGGAGGAACTGGAAGTCCATTGCACACATGATATTGACACCTTCACAATATGTAGTTTGGGAATCTGAGTATAAAAAAGAAATAGAGAAAATTTTTTGCTGTATTACCTCAAGGAATAAATAGGGATCAATTATTTGGCACGGGACAATTCATTACTAATGACCAACAGGCTCAAAGCCCAAGGGAGACTTTTAATTTGAAGGGGCTTTAGCAACTTTCCACAAGATATCCACACGGAAAAGCTAAAATGTCTTTTGCAAAGGTTTATCAAGATCCCAATCAGGCTTATTCAGACTTTGTGGATAACTCCTGTTAAAATTGGCTTATGTGGGGCTTGAAAGAGCCTCTTGGGGCGAGCTGTTCTCAGTAAAGTCCAGGGGCGCGCCTGTTGAATTCAATTGCCTGGACCTGCCTGAGATCTAGCTAGCTCTTTGGATTATTGTTTTGGCCTAAAACCCCAAATTGATATGTGTGTTTTGTTTTGTTTTATGTGTATGTATATATATATATGTATATATATGGACATTTGGAACATTAAGCTTGGACTTGGAATGGTGAGAAAAATAGGAGATGGTTAAAGGGCCCTATAGAAACCATGTTCGGTTGGAATCAACTCATGATTTTTCTCACCTCTCGTAGGACAAGCCATATGTCTAAATAAATGTTGTTTTAATAGTATCTGTGTATATATGTCTGTCTGTGTTGTTCTGTGTTATTTCCAAGACTTGGAAGAGGGTCAAAATCCTCTCTGATAACACCAAACAAAAAGGCCTTATTTAACAATGTATGGTTTGTCTGGAGTAAGTATGAAATGAAATTTTTGTATGTGAAATTGTTTATGCAAGCAGTCAGAATGGAAGTGAATGAGTTAATTTGCTGATATGTAAATGTGTGTGTTAGTCTTCAAACATCACTCACCCCCACCAGTCCCTGGTGTGAAAGGAATAGTAAATTGCAGAAAGTAATTGAAAAAACAAAGAAAAAACAAAAAAAACCAATGAGACAAGTTTCATGGACAATGTGTGTGAGAATTTATGGAAAATGCATGTAAAGGAGAGCAAACTATTTTTTTTAGTGGTGAGATTTTTGTAAAGTTTCTTTTACTCACTCCCCCCCAACCCCGCTCTGTTATTTTAAGAGTGAGAAAGGGAGAGACAGCCAGAAGAGGGGGGGGTGGCTGGTCCTTTTAACCATTTTTTTTCCTCTGCTTGGAATTCCGGTCTGAGAGGGGGGGGGGTGGATGTGGGGCTTGATGCCCACTCTTGCAGTTTCAGCTTGCAATTTTTTTTTACTCGAAAGAGGAGAGATTAATTGTTGGACAAGTTTTTGGAATTCTTTGAGTTTTAGTTAAACATCACCCAAAAGAAATTACTCTGATCTTTTTGTGGAGTTGTTAAATGTCCCAAGGATACATTTTGTCCAAGAGCCGTTAAAGGCATCTGAAGTAAGGACATTTAAAAAAGAATTGAGAAATCTAATTTAGGACCCGCTGGGGGCTGCTGAACAGTTGGATAATTTATTAGGACCAAACATTTATACCTGGGATGAACTGACGGCTATTTTAAATTCTTTATTTTCGGCTGAAGAAAGACAATTAATTCCAACTGCAGCAGCAGCAATTTGGACTAGGGAACATCCAAATGGTGGGGTAGTGGCAGATGTAAAGCTTCCTCTTGCCAGACCAAACTGGGATAACAATGATTTGGCTGGAAGACAAAATATGGAAGATATGAGAAATCCTATAATTAGAGGAATGAAAGAAGCAATACCAAAGGCTCAAAATATGACCAAGGCATTGCAGATAGAACAAGAGAAGGACGAATCCCCAGCTGCCTTTTTGCAAAGACTAAAAGATGGTATGCGTAAATATACAGGGATGGATCCAGATGATGATGCCAATGTACCACTGGTCAGAGTTCAATTTGTTACTAAATCCTGGCCTGATATAAATAAGAAGCTACAGAAATTGGATGATTGGACAGCCAAACCAATCAATGATTTATTGAAAGAGGCTCAGAAGTGTATGTTCAGAGGGATACAGAGAAAGTAAGGCAGAATAGTAAGATGATGGTAGCAACAGGTACAGCAAGTGATAAGCAGGAAAAACCTCCTAGAAGAGAGTTTGGGAACAAGCAGAGTTCCTTTGAGACAAGATATAGGAGGGGTGAAAGGAACCAGTATGTTAATGAGAGCAGAGGAAGAGGATTTGGAGGATTTTGGAGTGGATTCATTTATCCCATACGCCCAAAGTTTCTGTTTTAACCAGAGAAGCACAATTGGCTCAATTGATTTTTAAAATCTGTCACCGAACAAAAGCCTTGATTGGGCTGGAGATAGACACTCTTTTTGTGCCTATGTCTTTGCAAATTTGGGAATCATTTTTTCAAACCTCGAGTGAATTGCAATTTTCCTTAGCTGATTGGCATGGCAAGGTTTCTTGCCACCCACCACCCGATTATCGTTTGCAAATTGTTCGCACTGTACCCATTGACTGGTTGTCACCCTTGTCCCCTCACCCTTTACATTCGGCTGTTACAGTTTTTGCAGATGGGAGCAAGGAGTGTGGCGCCTGTGCCTGGTTGGAAAATGGTCAATGGAGAACCAAGCAAACAACACCCCAGCGGTCAGCTCAAAAAGCTGAACTGGCTGCTTCAATTTTGGCTTGTCAACTTTTTTCCTTTCAACCTTTGAATCTTATTGTGGATAGCTTTTATGTTTATCACACAATTCAAGTGATTTATGGATCTTATTTATCCCCCTCCATTCAACCAGATTTGTTACAACTTTTTTTAACCTTGCAAAATTTGCTTTTTGAACGCCAACATCCTATTTTTGTTGCTCACATTCGTAGTCATCAGCCTTTTCCAGGTTTTTTGCAAGAGGGAAACAATGTTGCAGATCAGGCTGCCTCCGGACCTTCAGCCTGTTCTTTGCAACCCCTCACCCCCTGGGAAAGTCATTCATATTTTCATCAAAATTCCAAAGCTTTGCAAAAGCAGTTTGGCATCACCGCTGCAGAAGCTATTGCGATTCGCCAGCAGTGTCCAACCTGCAGCCAACAAGCCACTGCAATCCCTATGGGTGTCAATCCAAGGGGATTGGAGCCTTGGCAAATTTGGCAAATGGATGTCACACAATATGCACCATTTGCCCCATGGAAGTATTTGCATGTTTCAATTGATACCTTTTCAGGATTCATCATGGCTACCCCCCAAAGGGGAGAAGCCACCAAACATGTCATTAATCATTGTATTCGGACCTTTGCAGTGCTGGGATGTCCAAAAGAACTCAAAACAGATAATGGCCCTGCCTATAGCAGTCAAGCCATGGCAGAATTTTGTCATTATTGGCAAATAACACACAAATTTGGAATTCCATACAATAGCCAAGGCCAAGCCTTGGTGGAAAGAGCTAACCAAACCTTGAAACATGCTTTAGATCGCTATAAAAATCAGAACGGGGGAAAACGAAATCCCAACCTCCCAGCAGTGCAAGAAATTCTTAACCTTTGCCTCTACACTCTGAACTTTTCAAACTTGACTGGCCATCCCTTAACCACCGCTGCAGAGCGGCATTTTTCTTCTTCTTCTTCTTCAGATCTCCCTAAGCCACAGGTTTGGTACCGACAACTTCCAGACCTGACTTGGCAAGGCCCCGCAGACCTTATCACCTGGGGCAGAGGCTACGCAGCTGTTCAACTGCCAGACAAAGTGCTGTGGATCCCCGGTCGTCATGTTTGCCCATATCATGCCTCCACAAAAACAACTATGGACCCCGCTAAAGACGACAATATGGTTTGTGACTCTTATCGGTTTTTCATTAACATTACCAACTCATACGACCACGGTGCTTCAGACTAAAGGACAATGTGAACTTTGCATGGCAACCACCAAACAAGGCACCCTCATAACTAGAACATTGATTTTTCACACTCACCTATCTTGCAAAACCAAACTTTCACATCAATGCACCTATAATGGTACATCATATTCCATCTGTACTGATGCTGGTAAGATTCAATGTTTTAATCCGAAGGGACCCACTCATCGATACACAATTAAAATTGAAGCAGGGTCAGCCCTCCTGGTTAGTCATGATTTTTATAACAAAGAGGTTTCTCAATCTGTCATCTTTGATGCGTGCAGAGCCATGGACGAAGGGGCCAGCACATGCGGATCCTTAGAATGGCGGCGAACTTACTCCAACAACGAAAAGTATCTATGCGCCCGACGATCCGACTACCGTGACTCTTGCGGCAGAGGCACCTATTGTGGGGACTGGAAATGTGTGGATTTTCAGTCCCGAGGAATGACTGTCCATCCAGATACCATACCCAGGTATAATCAGCATAAAACACTTTATATTACCAGGTTGCCAGCAAACTCCTCCTGCCACCGGCATAATTGCAACCTAATAAATTTGACATTCCCGGTCCCACAAAATTGGTTGGGATCGCATTCCTGGAAAGGGGTCAACAATCAATATGGGCTGGGTATCGACGGAACAGGCTCAGACCCCAGTGTAATCTTAACAATCCAGATTATTCAGCACAATTTAGATCCCCTTAGTCAGTCACTTTTTCATTCTTATTATCAAGAAAGCCAACAAATGGAGGGGCTGGTACTTCCCCCTAGAGCTCACAACATGTTTTTGGCCTTGGCAGAAACTATTGCTAAGGAGCTCACGGTACAAAATTGTTTTGTGTGTGGGGGCACTAACATGGGTGATCAATGGCCATGGGAAGCCCATGAACTCAATTACACTCAAATGTTAGAAAATCAGGCCAATTACACCTTTAATCAGAAAGGACAAGAAATTTGGGCTATAACTACCAAATTGGTAGGCAACGTTTGTTACCAACGCAAAAAGACTGATTTTCGCCATAGTAACGTGGGCTCACTAAGATGCAAAGGGACTTGGGAGAACAATACTTGGTGGTCAGGTTCTTCGGACGCACAGCCCAACAACGCATTGGCACAAATGACACACATGGCCTTCCTGTTAGATCCAGAAAACAACGCCTTGCAATGGAAAGCTCCTACCGGCCTCTATTGGATTTGTGGACGTTTTGCTTATAATTTTCTCCCCAAGGACTGGTATGGTTCTTGTGTTCTAGGAGCCATCAGGCCTAGCTTTTTCCTTTTGCCCCTCCAACAGCGACAAGTGTTGGGTGTTCCAGTTTATGAAGAAATTGGTAACATCCGTAGTGAAAGAGACACAAAAAACATTCATCGGGGTGTTTGGAAGGACAATGAATGGCCCCCCGACCGTATAATCCATTATTATGGACCTGCAACTTGGGCAGAAGATGGGACCTATGGCTATAGGACCCCAATTTACTTACTCAATCGTCTGATTCGGCTGCAAGCAGTTGTAGAAATTGTCACTAATGAAACAGTTTCAGCCATGACCCATTTAGCTAAAGAAAGTGCTAAATCAAGAACTTATATTATGCAAAATCGATTGGCCCTGGACTATCTCTTGGCTAAAGAAGGGGGGGTATGTGGAAAATTTAATCTTACAAATTGTTGTATTGAAATTGATGACAGTGGGAAAGTGATTCAGGAGATCACAGACAAAATGATTAAAGTAGCTCATGTTCCTGTTCAAACATGGAATGGTTTTAACTTTCAGGAATTATTTGGCTCCTGGTTTCCCAAATTACCTGGTTTGCAGGCTATTGTAGCTTTAATTAGTATGATTGCTTTAGGATGTATTATTTTGCCTTGTATTTTACCTATTTTTGTTAGAACTATTTCTAATAGCATTTCATTTATAGCAGAACAACGTGCCATCAAGCATGTAAATGCCTTGTGGGAAAGAAAATATCAGTTATTGCCTCAAGAAGACCTTGAGTCAAATACTACGGACCGTGCCATTGAAAAGGCCTCCTTCGTATTAGACACAGATGGCGAGGAGGGCCAAAAGAAAGCCTTATGCTTAGCACCGGAATGCACCACATCTCTGTCCTACTGAGCCCTTTGGGTCAAAAAACAAAAAAGGAGGAGATGTAGGAAACCTGTCATATTTCCACCTTAGGCTCACATAAAATGGCGCAGGTCTGGCTCAGGACAGAAATAAGTTTCGTTTCTGTGTATAAGTTGCAGTTTACCAAAAATCAGATGACCTTGCTACGTGCAGACGGACACCCGTTGGAACACGTACAAGAAAGTAACACATACAAGATAGTTAGAAGAACAAAGACATTCCATACAGATATGTAGCTGATTTATAACCTTGAGATAATTGCTTAGTGCATGGCTGAGATGTAACCATTCGCAACCTTAAGATAACGGTTTTCATGGATAGCTGAACGCTTAGATAATTGTTTGTTGCTAATTGCTTGTTGCTTATGCGCTGCTGGTATCTCAATAAAAGAGAGCTTGGGACTTCGGTCTGGGCCCTCATCCCGAGAAAGCTCAGACACGTGTCTTCATTCATCGGCAAGTTCATGAGGAGCCCGCAGGGTGCGAAAAAACCCACAAAAGATGCATCAGAATGTCCATTGCAGAGATAAAACTCTTCTGTTGTGAAAAAAACTGATCTTTTTTTCCAAAAGTCACTTGTTAAGGTTAATCAGGAACATCACACAGTGTCAGAAGGGAAATCCTACTATTGTTTGGTGTGGGGAAAATGTTTTTCCTACTCAAGTAGCGTTAAATACCATAATCAAGGAAAACTGCATAAATGTTTGCCTCAGAAAGCAGCAGCGTTAGTAGCTTAACAGAGTTATTACACAAGAGGAAAGAGCTATAAGTGACGGGCAGAGTAGATAATGGTTTGCAGAGTGCAGCTTGTCTCGAATTACAGTTGCAATTGGGAAGAGATTTCCGGTCATAAGTTGTTACAGTTGTTAGTCAAGGCACCCATATATATCGGAGCTGATTTTCTGACATGTTTGTGGTCATTAAGCAAGTCACTGTAGTCCTAAACATAAAGCCATTCTTCCAAATGTGTGTGTTTTGATAAAAAGTGGCAATATGCCAGGAACAGAAAAAGAAAAATTGGGATCCCATGGCTGCAGGATCACACAAGTGGTCTTACAAGCTATACGATTGCCAAGCATCCATAATGAGGTTACATAACTTTTTGGCTTTTGGGATGTGGATTGGGGTGTGTTGGAAGCTGGCTTTTAGGTCATTAACTATCATATATGGACACATATATAATGTATATTCGCTTTCATTCGTGACAGATTTTCTAGTTGAAAAATAAAAAGTTGAAGGCAAAGTTCTTGCCACTTTCCTGTATTTCTAGCAAAGAAAGTCAAATCAGATGGAAATTGCTCAGATATTCAGGAACACTTAAGAATATTGAAAAATGTTATTTTAAAATTCTTGCCAGTGTTTGACAAACGGAACATTCTTCTTCAATGATTTCATTATTTTTCCTTGGGCTCGATCTTCACGCCTGCTAACAGGAAAAGAAGCCACAGCCTGTGTTCCACTTACGGCAGCATTTGGGACTGGAGTTTCCATCCTTAAACGATGCCGTCATAAACCCCTGACTGCACTGCAGAGTGATGACAATCCCTACAGTCCCGGTTACCGTTGTTAATTGAATCCCACGGTCATTTGACCGGGCGACTTCCTGCAGGCTTCCCACAAATTCAGTGGGGAAACGGGCAGGAAGTTGTGAGTCCCAGGTCCACAGCTGCAAAGCATCTCCTGAGATGGAGCAAGGAGTGTCCCAGGCTATGGGAGAGGGTCAGGAAGTGTGCTGCCACCACGTGGCTGTTCTTGGGAAATTATAATATGTTAATTGGGTCTGCCAGTACCTTTCCCCTTTCTGATGTATATCCTATCCTGCTCATGATGCTGTACTAGGATCCACCCCTTCTGGGTTGGACTTCCCCTTCCCCTTGTTCCCTTGTGTTCCATCCTCCATTGTAACATCTGAACACAAGCCATGCGGACAGTAATCCCGTTACTGTCTTTTGACCTTAAAGTACCGTCCAGACTTCACCTGACCACACCTTCTCTGCTGTAATCATCTACATGCAAAATAAAGGTATTTCAGATGAACCAGGTACTTTACGAGTTCACTGTCTGGAAAGGGCCATTAAATTGTGACTAAATTTGCTTAAACAGACCAGTGCAAGTGTTAACAAGAAATTAAAACACTAGCACAACGAGCTTCGATTCAGAACAGGAAGGGTGTGCAAGTGGCATGGCATGGGTGTGTGTGCGAGAGAGCAAGGGGTGCACAAGAGGCCTGGTGTGGCAGCAGGAGAGGAGTAACAGGACAGGGAGAGGACGTGGGGGAGCGAGGGTCACATGGGTCAGGATGGAGGCAATTGGGACTCCGCAAGTGGCTGGCACAGTGCAGAGGGGTCAAGGGAGGGGATGTGAGTGGAAGATACCCAGCAACCTGCAGTCTTCCATGCCAGCTTCCCCTTTGACTTTTCAGGGAAGCCAGCATAGAAGTTTGCAAATGGCAGTCATGCAAAGATGGGCGCTTGCCAGCCAGTGGTACCTGCCTACAGCTTGCAAAAGCACTCAGATATTGATCACAAACGACCAGAACAACAAGGATCAGTTGCAGCCACCAATTTTTTTTTTATTGAAAAGTTTTAACATACAATTTTTCTTTAAAACCCCCCTCCCCCTCCCTTCTCCCCCCCCACCTCTCCCCCCTCCCCCCCTCCCCCCACTTCCCAGAGCTAAATACAAGGTATATATATAAAAAGCAATCATAAACAATCATATACTAACAACTATAAACTCTAAAATCCATCACTCTCTAGCTTATATAGGATAAAACAAGCCTTAGTAATATTAAATATATATAAAGAAACTAAAAGAAAAAAAGAAAAAAAAGAAAGAAGACTTATTCAAATGCTACATAAAACTTCTTAACCCTATACTTGTTCTGGATAAACTCGATCCATTTTCTCCATTCCATAATATAGCGTTCTTGCGAGTGAGTTGCAGCCACCAATTGATTCTGGGTGGTTATGCCCAAGATGGGCCTTTCCCAATCTGGTGTTCTGCAGATGTTGAGGGAGTCGAAGTCCCAAACATCTGGAAGGCAGCAGCTGGGGCAAGGTGGCCAGAGGGGGTCTCCTGGCTCTCACTGGGCTGACCTGTTTAACTCCTGCTTTTTCTTCCGCCTCTTCCTTAAACCCGGGTGCTGCTCTAAATGCTCCTAATTGTTTTTCTATCTCAGAAATATTTCGGACTGCAGAGTAAACAAAATCTCACTCTATATACAGCAAGTTAACCTTGTGTTTCTTGGGTTGTGGGTGCAGTGATTGTCTCGCCACAAGGAGGCATAATAATAATAATAATAATAATAATAATAATAATAATAATAATAATAATAATAATAATAATAATAATAATAATAATAATAATAATTAATAATAATAATAATAATATGATGATGATGATGATGATGATGATGAAGAAGAAGAAGAAGAAGAAGAAGAAGAAGAAGAAGAAGAAGAAGAAGAAGAAGAAGAAGAAGAAGAAGAAGAAGAAGTAGTTGGAAGGGACCTTGGAGGTCATTTATTCCAACCCCCTGCTCAGGCAGGAAACCCTATACCATTTCAGGCAAATGGCTGTCCAGTCTCTTCTTAAAAACTTGCTTGCTTGCTAGCAATCACTCAATGGAATCCTCCAGATGTGAGTTAGGCTGGGATTTTACTCCCATAATGTCTTGGCAGCTGCACCTGATGGGAGTTGTGATCGAGCAACTCCTCAGGGAGAGAAGCAACCTAGAACTAAGGAGAAACTTCCTGACAGAACAATTAACCAGTGGAACAACCTGCCTCCAGAGGTGGTGAATGCTCCAACACTGGAAGTTTTTAAGAGGAGACTGGACAGCCATTTGCCTGAAATGGGATAGGGTTTCCTGCCTGAGCAGGGGGGTCTAGATGACTAGATGACCTCCAAGGTCCCTTCCAACTACATAGTGTGGTGGGATGGAGGGTTTGTTGTCACTGTGTGTTGGGGGGAGAGAGCACAGGGGGAGGCTCAGCTAATCTCAATGTACACATGTTGTACTTTGACAATAAAGGTTGTTGTTGTTGTTGTTATTATTATTATTATTATTATTATTATTATTATTATTATTATTATTATTAATAATATTATTACTCTGCAACCTCCAGGCAGGTGAGCTGCACTTAAGACATTTAAAGGTTACATTTGATAATGTTTGGAGCTTGTGTAATATATACTCAAAAGTTGAAATATCCTTAAGAGGCCCAAATCGACATTGAGTGTCAAGGGAGGGGTGGGGTAGAGAATAAGAAGGGGTCTCCTCAGCTCCCTACAAACAGTTTATAAGTCACCGTGTAAAACGGGAGACCCCGAAGCCCAGCAGTGGCTCAAGTGTTTTTATCCTTGGGAGGGAAGCAGGGACCCAGCATCCCCAGCGCCTCTCCGATTCCGGGCAGAAGGGAGGGGAAGGCAGAGGGGGGGTCCTGGGTGGACTCTCCTCCCCCCCCCGTCTGTTCTCTCCTGCGCAGCTGGAGTTGGAGATCTTGGAGATCCAGAAGGGATCCGCTCGGGGTTCTTCCCCTTCCTCCCCCAGGCGCTCCCCCAACCTCGGCTGCACGGAGGACCCTGCCCCGCTTCCCCTCCCCTCCCGTCTCGGCCGCGGAGGAGACCCCGGGAGGGCGAGGAGAGGGGGCGGCCAAGGGGCGGGGCTGCAAGGCGGAGGCGGAGCCTAAGAGGAAGAGAGAAGCCCCGCCCCCCTCGACCCTCCCACTCGCTGGATCTCCGCTTCCTTCCTGCCGTCTCGCTTCTCCTCGGGAGTATCGGCGCCGGATCCCTCGGGAGAGGCTTCTGGATCCCGATCCGGGCAGGTCTGGCTGCTCTCCTCCCTCCGGGAGAGCTTTTCCCCGCCGGGAGAAAGGTAGCTGCGGATCCGCCTCTTCGTCCTGCAGGGATTTCCTTGGGGAGATTCGGCTCTGGCGTCGCCTGCGGGGAGCGGATCCCTTCCCTTCCCTCCTGGGGAACAAAGGGGGATCCCTCCCCGGGCTGGATCTGCCCCCTCCTCGCCCGGCCAAGGCTCTCCGCGGGGCTCCGGGTGGATCCGGGAAGGAGCTTTGGGGAAGTTGCTTTCAGAAGGTCTCTCTGTGGTCCGTCAGAGCAGGAAGTCTCCGGGCATGCACATCCTCGCAGGTGCAGTTGCAAAAACGGAGTAAACGGAGCTTTAAAACCTGTATCGAGGTTTGCAGTGTGGTATTAACCCAACTGACCTCGTTGCAATGGGGAGGGGAGGGTTTGGGGGAAAGAAAACAAGTTTTTATGTGAATGATTACTTTGCTTCTGCTTTCAAAAAAACCCTCTGTGGAATCCCTAAAAAGCATTTTTTCCCCTTTTTTTGCCCTGAGGAGGCTGTGATGAGGCAGCCCTGTTAGGTATATGGTGCTAGCCTACAATGTTGGGTTGAAAATATATTAACCATAATGCTATGTCTTTAAGAAGTTAATTGGCCAATGGGTGTGTAAGTGTTCTCATGGCCATAAGAGGAAGCTAGGAACATAGCTTCTCTCTCTCTCTCTGAATTCACTGATCTCTACTATTACTATTTTTGCTCTGCTGTTGGTTTACTACTGTTGTAAACCTGAACTGTGTATTGACCTCTGGACCGGGAAGAAGACTTTGTAGCTTGGACTGTTGCTATTGTTTATGACCTGAACTGTTTATTTTTTGACTGTGCATTTTTGTTCTTACACCACCTCAAAAGTAAACTACTTTTTGTTTTTATAACTCAGTGTATTCTTGTGTGACTTTTACTGCTCTCAGTACCCTTCCTTGTCTGTGCAACTCTTTGGTAGCACAAGGAGACCTTGCACAACAAATTCCTTAACAAGCCCCTTCTCGGTGGATGTTTTACAAAGCACAAGTTTTAAGGAGGTTTTGAGGCTGGCCTTGTAAAGCAGGTAATAGAACAAGCTGATGGCTAGAAGGCTGCCTTCCATAATTTTAAATATTTTTCAAAACGCCTATTGGAGGCAGCTGCAGAGACCTGGAATCTTTGTGGCTTTGTATTCTCCAAAAAGCTTAAGAAAGAGCAGCCCTCTTCACACATGCTCTGCCCCACCTGATCTCTCTCATCTTCCACTGAGTTTTTCCTACATTGCTCCCTGTTGGACTTCATCTTGCTGGTTTCTCTCCGTTTTGGCTCATCAATATCTTCCTGAATAATGATTCTATCTCCATTATTCTATCTCCATTCTAGAGAATTTGGAAATTGAGGCCTGGTTGGAGAAGCAGCTTCCTGCACAAAGGGCCAGTTGGTCAGGTGAGATCAAATCGGTCAGCGGTGAGGGTCATACCTGGCCTTGATTCACAGCAGTAACGAGTGACCCAGAAACCTCTTACCCGCAACTATATTTCTTTTCACTTTGGGGAAGCTCTCTGTAGCTTTATTTTCTCTGATCAGCAAAGGTCCTTTTACGAGCGGCTTGGCTGTTGAGTCTGGAGAAGGATGAAATGCCAAATCTGAGCCATTTTCCCATCCTCCTTTCCTGTCTGATTTTCTGGGGTTGAGTCACTTTTCTGGTGCACTGACTGAAGTCCTCTTTCCAATACACACACACACACACACACACACAGAGTGTTTTGGTTGGACCTGGTTGTGCTTAGACAAGCACAACAGACAAGTTGCCTAGTGTGATCCAGGCATTCAGTTGGCCTCTCTCCCATCCAGGTAGGAAATGCAAAAGAATGACCTCAATTCAGACAGCAGCTTTGTATCCCAGTCCAGGAACCTCCCAACTCATGGGTGGCCTATGCCTGGTCTCCACGACCTCCCCCACCACCATTGTCTGGTCCTCCTCCTCACCTAACCACTGCTTCACTGAACAACTGAAATGCCAGTCTCAACTGTGGTCCTAAGTTGAGGACATGTCTCCTACAGATGTAGGGCCTCCATCACTGTTTCAGGTATACCGAGGACCCTATCCTGGGCAGAGGGTGGGACTGGAAGACCTTCAAGGTCCCTTCCAAGGCTGAGATTTTGTGATCCTCTACCATTCTCAAAAGGAAATATTATTCTCGATTTCTTTTTCATTCCAACAGCAGATAAGCGATCGTAACCAAAGATTTATCTGCAATTCAAGGCATAATAGAAAATCAACCCAAGGCAGCAGTCACCAGTAAGCATGGAGCCTGGGAAACTCTTGGATCCCCCGTCAGACACAAGGAGCACTTCGGAAAACCACACCAAAAAAAACTATGAATGCTCAGAGTGTGGGAAATCCTTCGCTCGCCAGTCCTCCCTTTTGACCCACAGGAAGGTCCATGTGGAAAGAGGATCCAGTCAAGGTTTGGAGGGTGAGAATTCCTTCTCTGGAAAAGACACCCAAGATTCCAGAAGCTCCTCCAGACTAAAGCCCTATAAATGTCTGGAATGTGACATATGCTTTGGTCAAAAGTCACGTCTTCTTACACATCAGAAAATCCACACTGGAGAGAAAAAATATCAATGTCTGGAATGTGGGAAATTTTTCCGTGAAAAAGCCCAAGTCAGAAACCACGAGAGAATTCACACAGGAGAGAAACCTTACAAGTGTTGGCAATGTGGGAAGAGCTTTTCTTGGAATTCAAGTCTTTGGGCCCATGAGAAGATCCATGCAGGAATAAAACCTTACAAATGCTTTGAGTGTGGAAAATCTTTCACCCAGAGTTCAGGTCTTTGGACTCATGAGAAAACACACAGAGGGGAGAAAAACGAAAAGTGCCTCGAATGTGGGAAACGTTTTTCCAGGAAATCACACCTGATGCAACATCAGAGATGTCACACTGGAGACAGACCCTATGAATGCCCAGAATGTGAGAAACGATTTACATTTTCTTATGAACTTCGGAGACACCAGGAAAGGCACAGAGGAGAGTTACCCTATCAATGTGGGGAGTGTGGGAAAAGTTTTGGTTTCCTAAGAGAGCTTCAGATTCATCAGAGAATCCACACAGGGGAAAAACCATACAAATGTGGGGAGTGTGGGAAATGTTTTTCACAAAAACAACACCTTATAAGGCATGAGAGGCTCCACACAGGAGAGAAGCCATACAGATGCGTAGAATGCGGAAAATGTTTTACTCAAAAGGGGGACCTTTGGAAACATCTTAGAACACACACGGGGGAGAAGCCACATCAATGCAATGAATGTGGACGATTCTATTGTACCTCATCCGCCCTTAAAAGTCATGTGAAAATTCACACAGGGGAAAAAAACAACAAATGTTTAGACTGTGGGAGAACATTTGCTGATGTAAGTTCCCTCAGAAGGCACAGCCGAATCCACACAGGAGAGAAGCCCTTTAAATGCTCAGAGTGCGATAAATGTTTTTCTCAGAAAGGTAATCTTGTGACACATCAGCGAACCCACACTGGAGAGAAACCCTACAAATGTCTGGAGTGTGGGAAATGTTTTGCCCATCCTTCAACACTGCATGCACACCAGAAATCACACAGGATAGTCGCCTTATAAGTGTGCAGAGTGCGAGAAACCTTTCCGTTGTAAATCAGAGTTAAAGATGCATCAGAATGCCCATTGCAGAGATCAATCTCTTCTGTTGTGAAAAAAACTGATTTTTTTTAAAAAGTCACATCTTAAGGTTAATCAGGAACATCACACAGTGTCAGAAGGGAAATCCTACTATTGTTTGGTGTGGGAAAAATGTTTTTCCTACTCAAGTAGCCTTAAATACCATAATCAAGAAAAACTGCATAAATCTTTGCCTCAGAAAGCAGCAGCCTTAGTAGCTTAACGGTTATTACACAAGAGGAAAGAGCTATAAGTGATGGGCGGAGTAGATAATGGTTTGCAGAGTGCAGCTAGTCTCCACTTACAGTCGCAGTTGGGAAGAGATTTCCAGTCATAAGTTGTTACGGTGGTTAGTCGAGGCACCCATATATATCGGAGCTGATTTTCTGACATGTTTCTGGTCATTAAGCAAGTCACTGTAGTTTAAACATAAAGCCATTCTTCGAAATGTGTGTGTTTTGATAAAAAGTGGCAATACGCCAGGAACTACCAGAAAAAGAAAAATTGGGATCCCACAGCTGCAGGATCACACAAGTGGTCTTACAAGCTATACGATTGCCAAGCATCCATAATGAGGTTACATAACTTTTTGGCTTTTGGGATGTGGATTGGGGTGTGTTGGAAGCTGGCTTTTAGGTCATTATCATATATGGACACGTATATAATGTATATTCACCTTCATTCGTGACAGATTTTCTAGTTGAAAATAAAAAACGTTGAAAGCAAAGTTCTTGCCACTTTCCTGTATTTCTAGCAAAGAGAGTCAAATCAGATGGAAATTGCTCAGATATTCAGGAACACTTAAGAATATTGAAAAATGTTATTTTAAAATTCTTGCCAGTGTTTGACAAACGGAACATTCTTCTTCAATGATTTCATTATTTTTCCTTGGGCTCGATCTTCACGCCCGCTAACAGGAAAAGAAGCCACAGCCTGTGTTCCACTTACAGCAGCATTTGGGACTGGAGTTTCCATCCTTAAACGATGCCGTCATAAACCCCTGACTGCACTGCAGAGTGATGACAATCCCTACAGTCCCGGTTACCGTTGTTAATTGAATCCCACGGTCATTTGACGGGGTGACTTCCTGCAGGCTTCCCACAAATTCAGTGGGGAAACGGGCAGGAAGTTGTGAGTCCCAGGTCCACAGCTGCAAAGCATCTCCTGAGACGGAGCAAGGAGTGTCCCAGGCTATGGGAGAGGGTCAGGAAGTGTGCTGCCACCACGTGGCTGTTCTTGGGAAATTATAATATGCTAATTGGGTCTGCCAGTACCTTTCCCCTTTCTGATGTATATCCTATCCTGCTCATGATGCTGTACTAGGATCCACCCCTTCTGGGTTGGACTTCCCCTTCCCCTTGTTCCCTTGTGTTCCATCCTCCATTGTAACATCTGAACACAAGCCATGCGGACAGTAATCCCGTTACTGTCTTTTGACCTTAAAGTACCGTCCAGACTTCACCTGACCACACCTTCTCTGCTGTAATCATCTACATGCAAAATAAAGGTATTTCAGATGAACCAGGTACTTTACGAGTTCACTGTCTGGAAAGGGCCGTTAAATTGTGACTAAATTTGCTTAAACAGACCAGTGCAAGTGTTAACAAGAAATTAAAACACTAGCACAACGAGCTTCGATTCAGAACAGGAAGGGTGTGCAAGTGGCATGGCATGGGTGTGTGTGCGAGAGAGCAAGGGGTGCACAAGAGGCCTGGTGTGGCAGCAGGAGAGGAGTAACAGGACAGGGAGAGGACGTGGGGGAGCGAGGGTCACATGGGTCAGGATGGAGGCAATTGGGACTCCGCAAGTGGCTGGCACAGTGCAGAGGGGTCAAGGGAGGGGATGTGAGTGGAAGATACCCAGCAACCTGCAGTCTTCCATGCCAGCTTCCCCTTTGACTTTTCAGGGAAGCCAGCATAGAAGTTTGCAAATGGCAGTCATGCAAAGGTGGGCGCTTGCCAGCCAGTGGTACCTGCCTACAGCTTGCAAAAGCACTCAGATATTGATCACAAACGACCAGAACAAGAAGGATCAGTTGCAGCCACCAATTGATTCTGGGTGGTTATGCCCCAGATGGGCCTTTCCCAATCTGGTGTTCTGCAGATGTTCAGGGAGTCGAAGTCCCAAACATCTGGAGGACAGCAGCTGGGGCAAGGTGGCCAGAGGGGTCTCCTGGCTCTCACTGGGCTGACCTGTTTAACTCCTGCTTTTTCTTCCGCCTCTTCCTTAAACCCGGGTGCTGCTCTAAATGCTCCTAATTGTTTTTCTATCTCAGAAACAGAAATATTTCGGACTGCAGAGTAAACAAAATGTCACTCTATATACAGCAAGTTAACCTTGTGTTTCTTGGGTTGTGGGTCCAGGGATTATCTTGCCACAAGGAGGCTTGCTAGCATTCACTAAATGGAATCCTCCAGATGTGAGTTAGGCTGGGATTCTACTCCCATAACATCTTGGCAGCTGGACCTGATGGGAGTTGTGATCGAGCAACTCAAGGAGAGAAGCAACCTAGAACTAAGGAGAAACTTCCAGACAGTTAGAACAATTAACCAGTGGAACAACCTGCCTCCAGAGGTGGAGGAGACTGGACAGCCATTTGCCTGAAATGCTATAGGGTTTCCTGCCTGAGCATGTGTGGGTTTTTCGCACCCGGCGGGCTCCTCATGAACTTGCCAATAAATGAGGACATGTCTCTCTGAAGCGTTCTCCGAGTGAGGCCAAGACCAAAGTCCCAAGCTCTCTTTTATTAAGATACAAGCAAGCAACAAGCAGCTATCTCATGGTTACATCTCAGCTATAGCCCTGTATGGAATGCCTTTGTTCCTGTAACTTTCTTGTGTTACTTTCTTGTACGTGTTCCAACGGGATTGTCCGTCTGCACGTAGCAAGGTCATTTGATTTCTGGTAAACTGCAACTTATGTACAGAAACGAAACTTGTCTCTGCCCTGAGCCAGACCTGCGCCATTTTATGTGAGCCTAAGGTGGAAATATGACAGGTTTCCTACAAGCATGGGGTTGGACTAGATGACCTCCAAGGTCCCTTCCAAATTATTATTATTATAACTGCAGCCTCCAGGCAGGTGAGCTGCTCTTAAGACATTTAAAGGTTACATTTGATAATGTTTGGAGCTGGTGAACAGGCCAAATAAGCTTAATATATATTCAAAAGTTGAAATATCCTTAAGAGGCCCAAATGAACATTAGGTGTCAAGGGAGGGGTGGGGTAGAGAAGAATAAGAAGGGGTCTTCTCAGCGCCCTACAAACAGTGTATAAGTCTCTGTGTGAAACGGGAGACCCCGAAGCCCAGCAGTGGCTCAAGTGTTTTTATCCTTGGGAGGGAAGCGGAGACCCAGCATCCCCAGCGCCTCTCCGATTCCGGGCAGAAGGGAGGGGAAGGCAGAGGGGGGGCCCTGGGTGGACTCTCTTCCCCCCCCCCGTCTGTTCTCTCCTACACAGCTGGAGTTGGAGATCTTCGAGATCCAGAAGGGATCCGCTCGGGGCTTCTTCCCCTTCCTCCCCCCAGGCGATCCCCCAACCTCGGCTGCACGGAGGACTCTGCCCCGCTTCCCCTCCCCTCCCGTCTCGGCCACGGAGGAGACCCCCGGAGGGAGGGAGGGAGGGAGGGGGAGGAGAGGGGGGCGGCCAAGGGGCGGGGCTGCAAGGCGGAGGCGGAGCCTGAGAGGAAGAGAGAAGCCCCGCCCCCCTCGACCCTCCCACTCGCTGGATCTCCGCTTCCTTCCTGCCGTCTCGCTTCTCCTCGGGAAGATCGGCGCCGGATCCCTCGGGAGAGGCTTCTGGATTCCGCTCCGGACAGGTCTGGCTGCTCTCCTCCCTCCGGCCTTCGGGGCGCCCCTCCCGCCAGGAGAGCTTTTCCCCGCAAGCAGAAAGGTAGCTGCGGATCCGCCTCTTCGTCCTGCAGGGTTTTCCTTGGGGAGATTCGGCTCTGGCGTCGCCTGCGGGGAGCGGATCCTTCCCTTCCCTCCTGGGGGGCAAAGGGGGACCCCTCCCCGGGCTGGATCTGCCCCCTCCTCGCCCGGCCAAGGGTCCCCGCGGGGATCCAGGTGGATCCGGGAAGGAGCTTTTGGGAAGTTGCTTTCGGAAGGTCTCTCTGTGGTCCGTCAGAGCATGCACATCCTCCCACGTGCAGTTGCAAAAATGGAGTAAACGGAGCTTTAAAACCTGTATTGAGGTTTGTCGTGTGGTATTAACCCAACTGACCTCGTTGCAATGGGGAGTGGAGGGTTTGGGGGAAAGAAAACAAGTTTAAATGGAATGAATTGATCTCATGTTGTCTTAGCCCAGGTGAGATCCTCTTTTTCCGTGCTCAGCTTAAAAGCCCAGCCAGGAAACCCTTTGTCTTTAGGCGAATGATTACTTTGCTTCTTCTTTTAAAAAAAACTCTGTGGAATCCCTAAAAAGCATTTTTCCCCTTTTTTTTTGACCCTGAGGAGGCTGTGATGAGGCAGCCCCTTCTTGGTGGATGTTTTACAAAGCACAAGTTTTAAGGAGGTTTTGAGGCTGGTCTTGTAAAGCAGGTAATAGAGCAAGCTGATGGCTAGAAGGCTGCCTTCCATAATTTTAAATATTTTTCAAAACGCCTATTGGAGGCAGCTGCAGAGACCTGGAATCTTTGTGGCCTTGCATCCTCCAAAAAGCTTAAGAGAAGCCCTTTTCACACATGCTCTGCCCCACCTGATCTCTCTCATCTTCCACTGAGTTTTTCCTACCGACAATTCTGCCTTGGTCCCTCTTGGACTTCATCTTGCTGGTTTCTTTCCATTTTGACTCATCAATAACTTCCTGAATAATGATTCTATCTCCATTATTTTGGATTGTGAAGAAATAATCCTATTTTCTCCTCCCTCTTCTGGGTCACTTGCACATTATGTTCAGCATTACTCTTGGCATCTGAGCCTTTTTCCTTTCTCCTTGCAGGAGAGCAGTGAAGATGTGGCCATGAGCTCCGCAGAGGAGAAGGGGCGCTCTTGGATCGGGACCCACAAACTCCATTCTAGAGAATTTGGAAATCGAGGCCTGGTTGGAGAAGCAGCTTCCTGCACAAAGGGCCAGTTGGTCAGGTGAGATCAAATGGGTCAGCTGTGAGGACCACACCTGGCCTTGATTCTGTAGGAAGAAAAGTCTCCATCATGGTTCCTCCAAGCGGGGAATAAACATGGCAACTTCTTTGGGAAGAAGGTTGTAGTTGATTGCAGAGGAAAGGCAGACAGAAAGATGGATGCAACAGGAAACGGAGGGCTGAGCACATGTGGGTAGTGGGTTTTTATACCCCTTGGACTCTATTGTCTGGAGTTATTTCCTGTTTGAAGCTTTGTATTTCCTTTCTCATGTATTCTGTCCTGAGCCTAGGTGTGCCACTCTAGGATTCTTGCTGGTTGTCTGTCCCAGCCCACCTCCCTGGGGCTGGGGTATGTAGATTTTAGAAGTCTTCTTAGCTTCAACCTTCCTGAATGGTTTACATCTGCATTTCTATACAGTTGGTTTCCGCTTGGGGGAGGGAGACTTGGGGCTATTAAGAAAACCTGGGCATGCTTTTCTGCCTTTTAACTTCTTTTTAGGAAATGTATTTTATTTATTTATTTATTAATGGGATTCCTGCCCTTTTATTATTTTCTTCTCTGGGGAGATGACTTCCCACAATTCAGAGCAGTAACGAGTGACCCAGAAACCTCTTAACTGCAACTATAATTCTTTTCACTTTGGGGAAGCTCTCTGTAGCTTTATTTTCTCTGATCAGCAAAGGTCCTTTTGCGAGTGGCTTGGCTGTTGCGCCTGGAGAAGGATGAAATGCCAAATCTGAGCCATTTTCCCCTCCTCCTTTCCTGTCTGATCTTCTGGGGTTGAGTCTCTTTTTGGGTGCTTTGCTTTCCTCTTTCCAATACACACACACACACACACACACACACACACACACAGAGTTTTAGTTGGACCTGGTTGTGCTTAGAGAAGTACAACAGACAAGTTGCCTAGTGTGATCCAGGGATTCGGTTGGCCTCTCTCCCATCCAGGTAGGAAATGCAAAGGAATGACCTCAATTCAGACAGTCCTGTGCCTTGTGCCAATCCAAGGGTTGTGGAATAAGCCAGGTGTGAACTTGGGTGTACCGAGTGCCCATGTCCTGGTCAGAGGGTGGGACTCAGGTGACTTTTGCCCCTTTTTATGACATTTCTAGGGACGCGGTGGCTCAGTGGGTTAAGACACTGAGCTTGTCGATCAGAAGGTCGGCAGTTTGGCGGGTCGAATCCCAAGTGCTGCGTAGCAGAATGAGCGCCTGTTACTCGTCCCAGCTTCTGCCCACCTAGTAGTTCGAAAGCACGTAAAAATGCAAGTAGAAAAATAGGGACCACTACGGTGGGAAGGTAACAGCGTTCCGTGCACCTTTGGCGTCTAGTCATGCCGGCCACATGACCACGGAGACGTCCTCGGACAAACGCTGGCTCTTTGGCTTTGAAACGGAGATGAGCACCGGCCCCTAGAGTCGGAAACAACTAGCACGCATGTGTGGGGGAACCTTTACCTATGACCTTTCTTGCTACACTTGTTAAGTGAATCATCTAATCACCGCAGTTCTCAAGTTACTAACATGGGAAGTTTAGGGGGCCCTGAAGAAGCTGACGGATGCTTTGGGACACGTTGCTTAGCAACAATATGGAACATGAGGCTTAGAGAATGGCCTAAGGCTGCAAAGGCCTCCGGTCTGGGGATTAAGGCCTCATTTCTCAGTGGCAGTGGAGACACTGGGCTGAAGTCCAGTCCAGGGGTCATTGTCAGATGGCTGAAACTGTTGAAGACTCCAGGCCTCCATTGAAGACACAATCCCAGTATTGTTGTCAATCCGGCCTGCTTTTCATGGCTGTGCTGGTATAGCTCAGGCTTCCCGGGGTGGCTACAGCTTTGTATCCCACTCCAGGAACCCTCCAACTCATGGGTGGCCTGTGCCTGGTCTCCACGACCTCCCCCACCACCATTGCCTGGTCCTCCTCCTCACCTAACCACTGCTTCACTGAACAACTGAAATTTCAGTCCCGACTGTGGTCCTAAGTTGAGGACATCTCTCCTACAGATGTAGGGCCTCCATCACTGTTTCAGGTGTACCGAGGACCCTACCCTGGGCAGAGGGTGGGACTGGAAGACCTTCAAGGTTCCTTCCAAGGCTGAGATTTTGTGATCCTCTACCATTCTCAAAAGGAAATATTATTCTCGATTTCTTTTTCATTCCAACAGCAGATAAGCGATCGGAACCAAAGATTTATCTGCAATTCAAGACATAATAGAAAATCAACCCAAGGCAGCAGTCACCAGTAAGCATGGAGCCTGGGAAACTCTTGGATCCCCCGTCAGACACAATCAGCACTCCAGAAAACCACAAAAAAACCCATCAATGCTCAGAGTGTGGGAAATCCTTCGCTCGCCAGTCCTCCCTTTTGACCCACAGGAAGGTCCATGTGGAAAGTGGATCCAGTCAAGGTTTGGAGGATGAGAAATCCTTCTCTGGAAGAGACACCCAAGATCCCAGAAGCCCCTCCAGACTGAAGCCCTATAAATGTCTGGAATGTGACATATGCTTTGGTCAAAAGTCAAGACTTCTTACACATCAGAAAATCCACACTGGAGAAAAAAAATATCAATGTCTGGAATGTGGCAATTTTTTCCGTGAAAAAGCCCATGTCAGAAACCATGAGAGAATTCACACAGGAGAGAAACCTTACAAGTGTTGGCAATGTGGGAAGAGCTTTTCTTGGAATTCAGGTCTTTGGGCCCATGAGAGGATCCATCCAGGAATAAAACCTTACAAATGCTTTGAGTGTGGAAAATCTTTCACCCGGAGTTCAGGTCTTCGGACTCATGATAAAACACACAGAGGGGAGAAAAACGAAAAGTGCCTCCAATGCGGGAAATGTTTTTCCAGGAAATCAAACCTGGTGCGACATCAGAAACTCCACACCGGAGAGAGACCCTATGAATGCCCAGAATGTGAGAAACGATTTACATTTTCTTATGAACTTCGGAGACACCAGGAAAGGCACAGAGGAGAGTTACCCTATCAATGTGGGGAGTGTAGAAAAAGTTTTGGTTTCCTAGGAGAGCTTCAGATTCATCAGAGAATCCACACAGGGGAAAAACCATACAAATGTGGGGAGTGTGGGACATGTTTTTCACAAAAACACCACCTTGTAAGGCATCAGAGGCTCCACACAGGAGAGAAGCCATACAGATGCGTAGAATGCGGAAAATGTTTTACTCAAAAGGGGGACCTTTGGAAACATCATAGAACACACACGGGGGAGAAGCCACATCAATGCAATGAATGTGGACAATTCTATCGTACCTCATCCGCCCTTAAAAGTCATGTGAAAATTCACACAGGGGAAAAAAACTACAAATGTTTAGACTGTGGGAGAACATTTGCTGATGCAAGTTCCCTCAGAAGCCACAGCCGAATCCACACAGGAGAGAAGCCCTTTAAATGCTCAGAGTGCGATAGAGGTTTTTCTCAGAAAGATAGTCTTGTGAGCCATCAGCGAACCCACACTGGAGAGAAACCCTACAAATGTCTGGAGTGTGGGAAATGCTTTTCCCACAAACAACACCTTGGAATCCATCAGAGGGTCCACACAGGACACAAAATTCACACAGGGGGAAAAAACTTCAAATGTTTAGACTGCGGGACAGCTGTTTCATCTCACCTCAAACGTCACAGCCGAATCGACACAGGAGAGAAGCCCTTTAAATGTTCAGAGTGCGATAAATGTTTTTCTCGGAAAGATACTCTTTTGAAGCATCAGCGAACCCACACTGGAGAGAAACCCTACAAATGTCTGGAGTGTGGGAAATGTTTTGCCCATCCTTCAACACTGCATGCACACCAGAAATCACACAGGATAGTCGCCTTATAAGTGTGCGGAGTGTGAGAAACCTTTCCATTGTAAATCAGAGTTAAAGATTGTAGGAAACCTGTCATATTTCCACCTTAGGCTCACATAAAATGGCGCAGGTCTGGCTCAGGACAGAAATAAGTTTCGTTTCTGTGTATAAGTTGCAGTTTACCAAAAATCAGATGACCTTGCTACGTGCAGACGGACACCCGTTGGAACACGTACAAGAAAGTAACACATACAAGATAGTTAGAAGAACAAAGACATTCCATACAGATATGTAGCTGATTTATAACCTTGAGATAATTGCTTAGTGCATGGCTGAGATGTAACCATTCGCAACCTTAAGATAACGGTTTTCATGGATAGCTGAACGCTTAGATAATTGTTTGTTGCTAATTGCTTGTTGCTTATGCGCTGCTGGTATCTCAATAAAAGAGAGCTTGGGACTTCGGTCTGGGCCCTCATCCCGAGAAAGCTCAGACACGTGTCTTCATTCATCGGCAAGTTCATGAGGAGCCCGCAGGGTGCGAAAAAACCCACAACTGGTGACCCCGACGTGATTCTGCGGAATACGTCTTCAGCCGTCCATCCTCATTCACCCGATGGTGGCCGTGCTCAACCTGGCTGTTCACTAGCAGCAGGTTCCCAGCAACAGGTTCCCAGCAACCCGGCTGCTTCAAGCAACGGGTTCCCAGCATCCCGACGTGATCTGCTGCGAGTGGATACGTCTCTGACGGTCTCCATACTCATCGCCTGGAATAGGCTGTGCACACGATCTCGCCTCGTGAAGAGGACGATCCATTCGTGAGTATGGGGAACAAATTTTCTAAGCAACAGGCAGCGCACCTGAAAGAGCTTGAGGAAATAGTCAGAACTTCTAATATTTTACTTAAAAGTAGTGGCAAACAATTACCAGCAGTTTCAAAAAAGGAGTTGATTGCTTTAATGGAATATATTTGGGAAAAGACTCCGGCTTATCCGGAAAAGGGCTCCTTGAAAACAGGGACTTGGAGAAAAATTGGAGAATGGCTCCACGAACCTCCTCGAGCACCTCCAAAAATGTTAACAGCCTGGCGAGTCTTAATGGAAAGTTTGTGGATTCACGAAAAGGGACTTAAAGAAGCCTTTTCCGTTTCTCTGGCTCCCCCTCCTTATGAGGAACTTATTCAGCTGCGAGAAACTCAGCAGGGCACCTCAGCTGCGGCTCCCAGTGCCCCTCAGGCTCAGCCAGAAGCAATTAACAATTATCCTAAGAAGGAATGGTGGCAAATTCTGCTAGACAAGCCGCCCGATCAGGACAGCTAACATTGGAAGATTTGTCTTGCTATCCAGTAAACATCTAACCAGCTCCGGCAGCTGGAGGAACTGGAAGTCCATTGCACACATGATATTGACACCTTCACAATATGTAGTTTGGGAATCTGAGTATAAAAAAGAAATAGAGAAAATTTTTTGCTGTATTACCTCAAGGAATAAATAGGGATCAATTATTTGGCACGGGACAATTCATTACTAATGACCAACAGGCTCAAAGCCCAAGGGAGACTTTTAATTTGAAGGGGCTTTAGCAACTTTCCACAAGATATCCACACGGAAAAGCTAAAATGTCTTTTGCAAAGGTTTATCAAGATCCCAATCAGGCTTATTCAGACTTTGTGGATAACTCCTGTTAAAATTGGCTTATGTGGGGCTTGAAAGAGCCTCTTGGGGCGAGCTGTTCTCAGTAAAGTCCAGGGGCGCGCCTGTTGAATTCAATTGCCTGGACCTGCCTGAGATCTAGCTAGCTCTTTGGATTATTGTTTTGGCCTAAAACCCCAAATTGATATGTGTGTTTTGTTTTGTTTTATGTGTATGTATATATATATATGTATATATATGGACATTTGGAACATTAAGCTTGGACTTGGAATGGTGAGAAAAATAGGAGATGGTTAAAGGGCCCTATAGAAACCATGTTCGGTTGGAATCAACTCATGATTTTTCTCACCTCTCGTAGGACAAGCCATATGTCTAAATAAATGTTGTTTTAATAGTATCTGTGTATATATGTCTGTCTGTGTTGTTCTGTGTTATTTCCAAGACTTGGAAGAGGGTCAAAATCCTCTCTGATAACACCAAACAAAAAGGCCTTATTTAACAATGTATGGTTTGTCTGGAGTAAGTATGAAATGAAATTTTTGTATGTGAAATTGTTTATGCAAGCAGTCAGAATGGAAGTGAATGAGTTAATTTGCTGATATGTAAATGTGTGTGTTAGTCTTCAAACATCACTCACCCCCACCAGTCCCTGGTGTGAAAGGAATAGTAAATTGCAGAAAGTAATTGAAAAAACAAAGAAAAAACAAAAAAAACCAATGAGACAAGTTTCATGGACAATGTGTGTGAGAATTTATGGAAAATGCATGTAAAGGAGAGCAAACTATTTTTTTTAGTGGTGAGATTTTTGTAAAGTTTCTTTTACTCACTCCCCCCCAACCCCGCTCTGTTATTTTAAGAGTGAGAAAGGGAGAGACAGCCAGAAGAGGGGGGGGTGGCTGGTCCTTTTAACCATTTTTTTTCCTCTGCTTGGAATTCCGGTCTGAGAGGGGGGGGGGTGGATGTGGGGCTTGATGCCCACTCTTGCAGTTTCAGCTTGCAATTTTTTTTTACTCGAAAGAGGAGAGATTAATTGTTGGACAAGTTTTTGGAATTCTTTGAGTTTTAGTTAAACATCACCCAAAAGAAATTACTCTGATCTTTTTGTGGAGTTGTTAAATGTCCCAAGGATACATTTTGTCCAAGAGCCGTTAAAGGCATCTGAAGTAAGGACATTTAAAAAAGAATTGAGAAATCTAATTTAGGACCCGCTGGGGGCTGCTGAACAGTTGGATAATTTATTAGGACCAAACATTTATACCTGGGATGAACTGACGGCTATTTTAAATTCTTTATTTTCGGCTGAAGAAAGACAATTAATTCCAACTGCAGCAGCAGCAATTTGGACTAGGGAACATCCAAATGGTGGGGTAGTGGCAGATGTAAAGCTTCCTCTTGCCAGACCAAACTGGGATAACAATGATTTGGCTGGAAGACAAAATATGGAAGATATGAGAAATCCTATAATTAGAGGAATGAAAGAAGCAATACCAAAGGCTCAAAATATGACCAAGGCATTGCAGATAGAACAAGAGAAGGACGAATCCCCAGCTGCCTTTTTGCAAAGACTAAAAGATGGTATGCGTAAATATACAGGGATGGATCCAGATGATGATGCCAATGTACCACTGGTCAGAGTTCAATTTGTTACTAAATCCTGGCCTGATATAAATAAGAAGCTACAGAAATTGGATGATTGGACAGCCAAACCAATCAATGATTTATTGAAAGAGGCTCAGAAGTGTATGTTCAGAGGGATACAGAGAAAGTAAGGCAGAATAGTAAGATGATGGTAGCAACAGGTACAGCAAGTGATAAGCAGGAAAAACCTCCTAGAAGAGAGTTTGGGAACAAGCAGAGTTCCTTTGAGACAAGATATAGGAGGGGTGAAAGGAACCAGTATGTTAATGAGAGCAGAGGAAGAGGATTTGGAGGATTTTGGAGTGGATTCATTTATCCCATACGCCCAAAGTTTCTGTTTTAACCAGAGAAGCACAATTGGCTCAATTGATTTTTAAAATCTGTCACCGAACAAAAGCCTTGATTGGGCTGGAGATAGACACTCTTTTTGTGCCTATGTCTTTGCAAATTTGGGAATCATTTTTTCAAACCTCGAGTGAATTGCAATTTTCCTTAGCTGATTGGCATGGCAAGGTTTCTTGCCACCCACCACCCGATTATCGTTTGCAAATTGTTCGCACTGTACCCATTGACTGGTTGTCACCCTTGTCCCCTCACCCTTTACATTCGGCTGTTACAGTTTTTGCAGATGGGAGCAAGGAGTGTGGCGCCTGTGCCTGGTTGGAAAATGGTCAATGGAGAACCAAGCAAACAACACCCCAGCGGTCAGCTCAAAAAGCTGAACTGGCTGCTTCAATTTTGGCTTGTCAACTTTTTTCCTTTCAACCTTTGAATCTTATTGTGGATAGCTTTTATGTTTATCACACAATTCAAGTGATTTATGGATCTTATTTATCCCCCTCCATTCAACCAGATTTGTTACAACTTTTTTTAACCTTGCAAAATTTGCTTTTTGAACGCCAACATCCTATTTTTGTTGCTCACATTCGTAGTCATCAGCCTTTTCCAGGTTTTTTGCAAGAGGGAAACAATGTTGCAGATCAGGCTGCCTCCGGACCTTCAGCCTGTTCTTTGCAACCCCTCACCCCCTGGGAAAGTCATTCATATTTTCATCAAAATTCCAAAGCTTTGCAAAAGCAGTTTGGCATCACCGCTGCAGAAGCTATTGCGATTCGCCAGCAGTGTCCAACCTGCAGCCAACAAGCCACTGCAATCCCTATGGGTGTCAATCCAAGGGGATTGGAGCCTTGGCAAATTTGGCAAATGGATGTCACACAATATGCACCATTTGCCCCATGGAAGTATTTGCATGTTTCAATTGATACCTTTTCAGGATTCATCATGGCTACCCCCCAAAGGGGAGAAGCCACCAAACATGTCATTAATCATTGTATTCGGACCTTTGCAGTGCTGGGATGTCCAAAAGAACTCAAAACAGATAATGGCCCTGCCTATAGCAGTCAAGCCATGGCAGAATTTTGTCATTATTGGCAAATAACACACAAATTTGGAATTCCATACAATAGCCAAGGCCAAGCCTTGGTGGAAAGAGCTAACCAAACCTTGAAACATGCTTTAGATCGCTATAAAAATCAGAACGGGGGAAAACGAAATCCCAACCTCCCAGCAGTGCAAGAAATTCTTAACCTTTGCCTCTACACTCTGAACTTTTCAAACTTGACTGGCCATCCCTTAACCACCGCTGCAGAGCGGCATTTTTCTTCTTCTTCTTCTTCAGATCTCCCTAAGCCACAGGTTTGGTACCGACAACTTCCAGACCTGACTTGGCAAGGCCCCGCAGACCTTATCACCTGGGGCAGAGGCTACGCAGCTGTTCAACTGCCAGACAAAGTGCTGTGGATCCCCGGTCGTCATGTTTGCCCATATCATGCCTCCACAAAAACAACTATGGACCCCGCTAAAGACGACAATATGGTTTGTGACTCTTATCGGTTTTTCATTAACATTACCAACTCATACGACCACGGTGCTTCAGACTAAAGGACAATGTGAACTTTGCATGGCAACCACCAAACAAGGCACCCTCATAACTAGAACATTGATTTTTCACACTCACCTATCTTGCAAAACCAAACTTTCACATCAATGCACCTATAATGGTACATCATATTCCATCTGTACTGATGCTGGTAAGATTCAATGTTTTAATCCGAAGGGACCCACTCATCGATACACAATTAAAATTGAAGCAGGGTCAGCCCTCCTGGTTAGTCATGATTTTTATAACAAAGAGGTTTCTCAATCTGTCATCTTTGATGCGTGCAGAGCCATGGACGAAGGGGCCAGCACATGCGGATCCTTAGAATGGCGGCGAACTTACTCCAACAACGAAAAGTATCTATGCGCCCGACGATCCGACTACCGTGACTCTTGCGGCAGAGGCACCTATTGTGGGGACTGGAAATGTGTGGATTTTCAGTCCCGAGGAATGACTGTCCATCCAGATACCATACCCAGGTATAATCAGCATAAAACACTTTATATTACCAGGTTGCCAGCAAACTCCTCCTGCCACCGGCATAATTGCAACCTAATAAATTTGACATTCCCGGTCCCACAAAATTGGTTGGGATCGCATTCCTGGAAAGGGGTCAACAATCAATATGGGCTGGGTATCGACGGAACAGGCTCAGACCCCAGTGTAATCTTAACAATCCAGATTATTCAGCACAATTTAGATCCCCTTAGTCAGTCACTTTTTCATTCTTATTATCAAGAAAGCCAACAAATGGAGGGGCTGGTACTTCCCCCTAGAGCTCACAACATGTTTTTGGCCTTGGCAGAAACTATTGCTAAGGAGCTCACGGTACAAAATTGTTTTGTGTGTGGGGGCACTAACATGGGTGATCAATGGCCATGGGAAGCCCATGAACTCAATTACACTCAAATGTTAGAAAATCAGGCCAATTACACCTTTAATCAGAAAGGACAAGAAATTTGGGCTATAACTACCAAATTGGTAGGCAACGTTTGTTACCAACGCAAAAAGACTGATTTTCGCCATAGTAACGTGGGCTCACTAAGATGCAAAGGGACTTGGGAGAACAATACTTGGTGGTCAGGTTCTTCGGACGCACAGCCCAACAACGCATTGGCACAAATGACACACATGGCCTTCCTGTTAGATCCAGAAAACAACGCCTTGCAATGGAAAGCTCCTACCGGCCTCTATTGGATTTGTGGACGTTTTGCTTATAATTTTCTCCCCAAGGACTGGTATGGTTCTTGTGTTCTAGGAGCCATCAGGCCTAGCTTTTTCCTTTTGCCCCTCCAACAGCGACAAGTGTTGGGTGTTCCAGTTTATGAAGAAATTGGTAACATCCGTAGTGAAAGAGACACAAAAAACATTCATCGGGGTGTTTGGAAGGACAATGAATGGCCCCCCGACCGTATAATCCATTATTATGGACCTGCAACTTGGGCAGAAGATGGGACCTATGGCTATAGGACCCCAATTTACTTACTCAATCGTCTGATTCGGCTGCAAGCAGTTGTAGAAATTGTCACTAATGAAACAGTTTCAGCCATGACCCATTTAGCTAAAGAAAGTGCTAAATCAAGAACTTATATTATGCAAAATCGATTGGCCCTGGACTATCTCTTGGCTAAAGAAGGGGGGGTATGTGGAAAATTTAATCTTACAAATTGTTGTATTGAAATTGATGACAGTGGGAAAGTGATTCAGGAGATCACAGACAAAATGATTAAAGTAGCTCATGTTCCTGTTCAAACATGGAATGGTTTTAACTTTCAGGAATTATTTGGCTCCTGGTTTCCCAAATTACCTGGTTTGCAGGCTATTGTAGCTTTAATTAGTATGATTGCTTTAGGATGTATTATTTTGCCTTGTATTTTACCTATTTTTGTTAGAACTATTTCTAATAGCATTTCATTTATAGCAGAACAACGTGCCATCAAGCATGTAAATGCCTTGTGGGAAAGAAAATATCAGTTATTGCCTCAAGAAGACCTTGAGTCAAATACTACGGACCGTGCCATTGAAAAGGCCTCCTTCGTATTAGACACAGATGGCGAGGAGGGCCAAAAGAAAGCCTTATGCTTAGCACCGGAATGCACCACATCTCTGTCCTACTGAGCCCTTTGGGTCAAAAAACAAAAAAGGAGGAGATGTAGGAAACCTGTCATATTTCCACCTTAGGCTCACATAAAATGGCGCAGGTCTGGCTCAGGACAGAAATAAGTTTCGTTTCTGTGTATAAGTTGCAGTTTACCAAAAATCAGATGACCTTGCTACGTGCAGACGGACACCCGTTGGAACACGTACAAGAAAGTAACACATACAAGATAGTTAGAAGAACAAAGACATTCCATACAGATATGTAGCTGATTTATAACCTTGAGATAATTGCTTAGTGCATGGCTGAGATGTAACCATTCGCAACCTTAAGATAACGGTTTTCATGGATAGCTGAACGCTTAGATAATTGTTTGTTGCTAATTGCTTGTTGCTTATGCGCTGCTGGTATCTCAATAAAAGAGAGCTTGGGACTTCGGTCTGGGCCCTCATCCCGAGAAAGCTCAGACACGTGTCTTCATTCATCGGCAAGTTCATGAGGAGCCCGCAGGGTGCGAAAAAACCCACAAAAGATGCATCAGAATGTCCATTGCAGAGATAAAACTCTTCTGTTGTGAAAAAAACTGATCTTTTTTTCCAAAAGTCACTTGTTAAGGTTAATCAGGAACATCACACAGTGTCAGAAGGGAAATCCTACTATTGTTTGGTGTGGGGAAAATGTTTTTCCTACTCAAGTAGCGTTAAATACCATAATCAAGGAAAACTGCATAAATGTTTGCCTCAGAAAGCAGCAGCGTTAGTAGCTTAACAGAGTTATTACACAAGAGGAAAGAGCTATAAGTGACGGGCAGAGTAGATAATGGTTTGCAGAGTGCAGCTTGTCTCGAATTACAGTTGCAATTGGGAAGAGATTTCCGGTCATAAGTTGTTACAGTTGTTAGTCAAGGCACCCATATATATCGGAGCTGATTTTCTGACATGTTTGTGGTCATTAAGCAAGTCACTGTAGTCCTAAACATAAAGCCATTCTTCCAAATGTGTGTGTTTTGATAAAAAGTGGCAATATGCCAGGAACAGAAAAAGAAAAATTGGGATCCCATGGCTGCAGGATCACACAAGTGGTCTTACAAGCTATACGATTGCCAAGCATCCATAATGAGGTTACATAACTTTTTGGCTTTTGGGATGTGGATTGGGGTGTGTTGGAAGCTGGCTTTTAGGTCATTAACTATCATATATGGACACATATATAATGTATATTCGCTTTCATTCGTGACAGATTTTCTAGTTGAAAAATAAAAAGTTGAAGGCAAAGTTCTTGCCACTTTCCTGTATTTCTAGCAAAGAAAGTCAAATCAGATGGAAATTGCTCAGATATTCAGGAACACTTAAGAATATTGAAAAATGTTATTTTAAAATTCTTGCCAGTGTTTGACAAACGGAACATTCTTCTTCAATGATTTCATTATTTTTCCTTGGGCTCGATCTTCACGCCTGCTAACAGGAAAAGAAGCCACAGCCTGTGTTCCACTTACGGCAGCATTTGGGACTGGAGTTTCCATCCTTAAACGATGCCGTCATAAACCCCTGACTGCACTGCAGAGTGATGACAATCCCTACAGTCCCGGTTACCGTTGTTAATTGAATCCCACGGTCATTTGACCGGGCGACTTCCTGCAGGCTTCCCACAAATTCAGTGGGGAAACGGGCAGGAAGTTGTGAGTCCCAGGTCCACAGCTGCAAAGCATCTCCTGAGATGGAGCAAGGAGTGTCCCAGGCTATGGGAGAGGGTCAGGAAGTGTGCTGCCACCACGTGGCTGTTCTTGGGAAATTATAATATGTTAATTGGGTCTGCCAGTACCTTTCCCCTTTCTGATGTATATCCTATCCTGCTCATGATGCTGTACTAGGATCCACCCCTTCTGGGTTGGACTTCCCCTTCCCCTTGTTCCCTTGTGTTCCATCCTCCATTGTAACATCTGAACACAAGCCATGCGGACAGTAATCCCGTTACTGTCTTTTGACCTTAAAGTACCGTCCAGACTTCACCTGACCACACCTTCTCTGCTGTAATCATCTACATGCAAAATAAAGGTATTTCAGATGAACCAGGTACTTTACGAGTTCACTGTCTGGAAAGGGCCATTAAATTGTGACTAAATTTGCTTAAACAGACCAGTGCAAGTGTTAACAAGAAATTAAAACACTAGCACAACGAGCTTCGATTCAGAACAGGAAGGGTGTGCAAGTGGCATGGCATGGGTGTGTGTGCGAGAGAGCAAGGGGTGCACAAGAGGCCTGGTGTGGCAGCAGGAGAGGAGTAACAGGACAGGGAGAGGACGTGGGGGAGCGAGGGTCACATGGGTCAGGATGGAGGCAATTGGGACTCCGCAAGTGGCTGGCACAGTGCAGAGGGGTCAAGGGAGGGGATGTGAGTGGAAGATACCCAGCAACCTGCAGTCTTCCATGCCAGCTTCCCCTTTGACTTTTCAGGGAAGCCAGCATAGAAGTTTGCAAATGGCAGTCATGCAAAGATGGGCGCTTGCCAGCCAGTGGTACCTGCCTACAGCTTGCAAAAGCACTCAGATATTGATCACAAACGACCAGAACAACAAGGATCAGTTGCAGCCACCAATTTTTTTTTTATTGAAAAGTTTTAACATACAATTTTTCTTTAAAACCCCCCTCCCCCTCCCTTCTCCCCCCCCACCTCTCCCCCCTCCCCCCCTCCCCCCACTTCCCAGAGCTAAATACAAGGTATATATATAAAAAGCAATCATAAACAATCATATACTAACAACTATAAACTCTAAAATCCATCACTCTCTAGCTTATATAGGATAAAACAAGCCTTAGTAATATTAAATATATATAAAGAAACTAAAAGAAAAAAAGAAAAAAAAGAAAGAAGACTTATTCAAATGCTACATAAAACTTCTTAACCCTATACTTGTTCTGGATAAACTCGATCCATTTTCTCCATTCCATAATATAGCGTTCTTGCGAGTGAGTTGCAGCCACCAATTGATTCTGGGTGGTTATGCCCAAGATGGGCCTTTCCCAATCTGGTGTTCTGCAGATGTTGAGGGAGTCGAAGTCCCAAACATCTGGAAGGCAGCAGCTGGGGCAAGGTGGCCAGAGGGGGTCTCCTGGCTCTCACTGGGCTGACCTGTTTAACTCCTGCTTTTTCTTCCGCCTCTTCCTTAAACCCGGGTGCTGCTCTAAATGCTCCTAATTGTTTTTCTATCTCAGAAATATTTCGGACTGCAGAGTAAACAAAATCTCACTCTATATACAGCAAGTTAACCTTGTGTTTCTTGGGTTGTGGGTGCAGTGATTGTCTCGCCACAAGGAGGCATAATAATAATAATAATAATAATAATAATAATAATAATAATAATAATAATAATAATAATAATAATAATAATAATAATAATAATAATAATAATAATAATAATAATAATAATTAATAATAATAATAATAATATGATGATGATGATGATGATGATGATGATGAAGAAGAAGAAGAAGAAGAAGAAGAAGAAGAAGAAGAAGAAGAAGAAGAAGAAGAAGAAGAAGAAGAAGAAGAAGTAGTTGGAAGGGACCTTGGAGGTCATTTATTCCAACCCCCTGCTCAGGCAGGAAACCCTATACCATTTCAGGCAAATGGCTGTCCAGTCTCTTCTTAAAAACTTGCTTGCTTGCTAGCAATCACTCAATGGAATCCTCCAGATGTGAGTTAGGCTGGGATTTTACTCCCATAATGTCTTGGCAGCTGCACCTGATGGGAGTTGTGATCGAGCAACTCCTCAGGGAGAGAAGCAACCTAGAACTAAGGAGAAACTTCCTGACAGAACAATTAACCAGTGGAACAACCTGCCTCCAGAGGTGGTGAATGCTCCAACACTGGAAGTTTTTAAGAGGAGACTGGACAGCCATTTGCCTGAAATGGGATAGGGTTTCCTGCCTGAGCAGGGGGGTCTAGATGACTAGATGACCTCCAAGGTCCCTTCCAACTACATAGTGTGGTGGGATGGAGGGTTTGTTGTCACTGTGTGTTGGGGGGAGAGAGCACAGGGGGAGGCTCAGCTAATCTCAATGTACACATGTTGTACTTTGACAATAAAGGTTGTTGTTGTTGTTGTTGTTATTATTATTATTATTATTATTATTATTATTATTATTATTAATAATATTATTACTCTGCAACCTCCAGGCAGGTGAGCTGCACTTAAGACATTTAAAGGTTACATTTGATAATGTTTGGAGCTTGTGTAATATATACTCAAAAGTTGAAATATCCTTAAGAGGCCCAAATCGACATTGAGTGTCAAGGGAGGGGTGGGGTAGAGAATAAGAAGGGGTCTCCTCAGCTCCCTACAAACAGTTTATAAGTCACCGTGTAAAACGGGAGACCCCGAAGCCCAGCAGTGGCTCAAGTGTTTTTATCCTTGGGAGGGAAGCAGGGACCCAGCATCCCCAGCGCCTCTCCGATTCCGGGCAGAAGGGAGGGGAAGGCAGAGGGGGGGTCCTGGGTGGACTCTCCTCCCCCCCCCGTCTGTTCTCTCCTGCGCAGCTGGAGTTGGAGATCTTGGAGATCCAGAAGGGATCCGCTCGGGGTTCTTCCCCTTCCTCCCCCAGGCGCTCCCCCAACCTCGGCTGCACGGAGGACCCTGCCCCGCTTCCCCTCCCCTCCCGTCTCGGCCGCGGAGGAGACCCCGGGAGGGCGAGGAGAGGGGGCGGCCAAGGGGCGGGGCTGCAAGGCGGAGGCGGAGCCTAAGAGGAAGAGAGAAGCCCCGCCCCCCTCGACCCTCCCACTCGCTGGATCTCCGCTTCCTTCCTGCCGTCTCGCTTCTCCTCGGGAGTATCGGCGCCGGATCCCTCGGGAGAGGCTTCTGGATCCCGATCCGGGCAGGTCTGGCTGCTCTCCTCCCTCCGGGAGAGCTTTTCCCCGCCGGGAGAAAGGTAGCTGCGGATCCGCCTCTTCGTCCTGCAGGGATTTCCTTGGGGAGATTCGGCTCTGGCGTCGCCTGCGGGGAGCGGATCCCTTCCCTTCCCTCCTGGGGAACAAAGGGGGATCCCTCCCCGGGCTGGATCTGCCCCCTCCTCGCCCGGCCAAGGCTCTCCGCGGGGCTCCGGGTGGATCCGGGAAGGAGCTTTGGGGAAGTTGCTTTCAGAAGGTCTCTCTGTGGTCCGTCAGAGCAGGAAGTCTCCGGGCATGCACATCCTCGCAGGTGCAGTTGCAAAAACGGAGTAAACGGAGCTTTAAAACCTGTATCGAGGTTTGCAGTGTGGTATTAACCCAACTGACCTCGTTGCAATGGGGAGGGGAGGGTTTGGGGGAAAGAAAACAAGTTTTTATGTGAATGATTACTTTGCTTCTGCTTTCAAAAAAACCCTCTGTGGAATCCCTAAAAAGCATTTTTTCCCCTTTTTTTGCCCTGAGGAGGCTGTGATGAGGCAGCCCTGTTAGGTATATGGTGCTAGCCTACAATGTTGGGTTGAAAATATATTAACCATAATGCTATGTCTTTAAGAAGTTAATTGGCCAATGGGTGTGTAAGTGTTCTCATGGCCATAAGAGGAAGCTAGGAACATAGCTTCTCTCTCTCTCTCTGAATTCACTGATCTCTACTATTACTATTTTTGCTCTGCTGTTGGTTTACTACTGTTGTAAACCTGAACTGTGTATTGACCTCTGGACCGGGAAGAAGACTTTGTAGCTTGGACTGTTGCTATTGTTTATGACCTGAACTGTTTATTTTTTGACTGTGCATTTTTGTTCTTACACCACCTCAAAAGTAAACTACTTTTTGTTTTTATAACTCAGTGTATTCTTGTGTGACTTTTACTGCTCTCAGTACCCTTCCTTGTCTGTGCAACTCTTTGGTAGCACAAGGAGACCTTGCACAACAAATTCCTTAACAAGCCCCTTCTCGGTGGATGTTTTACAAAGCACAAGTTTTAAGGAGGTTTTGAGGCTGGCCTTGTAAAGCAGGTAATAGAACAAGCTGATGGCTAGAAGGCTGCCTTCCATAATTTTAAATATTTTTCAAAACGCCTATTGGAGGCAGCTGCAGAGACCTGGAATCTTTGTGGCTTTGTATTCTCCAAAAAGCTTAAGAAAGAGCAGCCCTCTTCACACATGCTCTGCCCCACCTGATCTCTCTCATCTTCCACTGAGTTTTTCCTACATTGCTCCCTGTTGGACTTCATCTTGCTGGTTTCTCTCCGTTTTGGCTCATCAATATCTTCCTGAATAATGATTCTATCTCCATTATTCTATCTCCATTCTAGAGAATTTGGAAATTGAGGCCTGGTTGGAGAAGCAGCTTCCTGCACAAAGGGCCAGTTGGTCAGGTGAGATCAAATCGGTCAGCGGTGAGGGTCATACCTGGCCTTGATTCACAGCAGTAACGAGTGACCCAGAAACCTCTTACCCGCAACTATATTTCTTTTCACTTTGGGGAAGCTCTCTGTAGCTTTATTTTCTCTGATCAGCAAAGGTCCTTTTACGAGCGGCTTGGCTGTTGAGTCTGGAGAAGGATGAAATGCCAAATCTGAGCCATTTTCCCATCCTCCTTTCCTGTCTGATTTTCTGGGGTTGAGTCACTTTTCTGGTGCACTGACTGAAGTCCTCTTTCCAATACACACACACACACACACACACACAGAGTGTTTTGGTTGGACCTGGTTGTGCTTAGACAAGCACAACAGACAAGTTGCCTAGTGTGATCCAGGCATTCAGTTGGCCTCTCTCCCATCCAGGTAGGAAATGCAAAAGAATGACCTCAATTCAGACAGCAGCTTTGTATCCCAGTCCAGGAACCTCCCAACTCATGGGTGGCCTATGCCTGGTCTCCACGACCTCCCCCACCACCATTGTCTGGTCCTCCTCCTCACCTAACCACTGCTTCACTGAACAACTGAAATGCCAGTCTCAACTGTGGTCCTAAGTTGAGGACATGTCTCCTACAGATGTAGGGCCTCCATCACTGTTTCAGGTATACCGAGGACCCTATCCTGGGCAGAGGGTGGGACTGGAAGACCTTCAAGGTCCCTTCCAAGGCTGAGATTTTGTGATCCTCTACCATTCTCAAAAGGAAATATTATTCTCGATTTCTTTTTCATTCCAACAGCAGATAAGCGATCGTAACCAAAGATTTATCTGCAATTCAAGGCATAATAGAAAATCAACCCAAGGCAGCAGTCACCAGTAAGCATGGAGCCTGGGAAACTCTTGGATCCCCCGTCAGACACAAGGAGCACTTCGGAAAACCACACCAAAAAAAACTATGAATGCTCAGAGTGTGGGAAATCCTTCGCTCGCCAGTCCTCCCTTTTGACCCACAGGAAGGTCCATGTGGAAAGAGGATCCAGTCAAGGTTTGGAGGGTGAGAATTCCTTCTCTGGAAAAGACACCCAAGATTCCAGAAGCTCCTCCAGACTAAAGCCCTATAAATGTCTGGAATGTGACATATGCTTTGGTCAAAAGTCACGTCTTCTTACACATCAGAAAATCCACACTGGAGAGAAAAAATATCAATGTCTGGAATGTGGGAAATTTTTCCGTGAAAAAGCCCAAGTCAGAAACCACGAGAGAATTCACACAGGAGAGAAACCTTACAAGTGTTGGCAATGTGGGAAGAGCTTTTCTTGGAATTCAAGTCTTTGGGCCCATGAGAAGATCCATGCAGGAATAAAACCTTACAAATGCTTTGAGTGTGGAAAATCTTTCACCCAGAGTTCAGGTCTTTGGACTCATGAGAAAACACACAGAGGGGAGAAAAACGAAAAGTGCCTCGAATGTGGGAAACGTTTTTCCAGGAAATCACACCTGATGCAACATCAGAGATGTCACACTGGAGACAGACCCTATGAATGCCCAGAATGTGAGAAACGATTTACATTTTCTTATGAACTTCGGAGACACCAGGAAAGGCACAGAGGAGAGTTACCCTATCAATGTGGGGAGTGTGGGAAAAGTTTTGGTTTCCTAAGAGAGCTTCAGATTCATCAGAGAATCCACACAGGGGAAAAACCATACAAATGTGGGGAGTGTGGGAAATGTTTTTCACAAAAACAACACCTTATAAGGCATGAGAGGCTCCACACAGGAGAGAAGCCATACAGATGCGTAGAATGCGGAAAATGTTTTACTCAAAAGGGGGACCTTTGGAAACATCTTAGAACACACACGGGGGAGAAGCCACATCAATGCAATGAATGTGGACGATTCTATTGTACCTCATCCGCCCTTAAAAGTCATGTGAAAATTCACACAGGGGAAAAAAACAACAAATGTTTAGACTGTGGGAGAACATTTGCTGATGTAAGTTCCCTCAGAAGGCACAGCCGAATCCACACAGGAGAGAAGCCCTTTAAATGCTCAGAGTGCGATAAATGTTTTTCTCAGAAAGGTAATCTTGTGACACATCAGCGAACCCACACTGGAGAGAAACCCTACAAATGTCTGGAGTGTGGGAAATGTTTTGCCCATCCTTCAACACTGCATGCACACCAGAAATCACACAGGATAGTCGCCTTATAAGTGTGCAGAGTGCGAGAAACCTTTCCGTTGTAAATCAGAGTTAAAGATGCATCAGAATGCCCATTGCAGAGATCAATCTCTTCTGTTGTGAAAAAAACTGATTTTTTTTAAAAAGTCACATCTTAAGGTTAATCAGGAACATCACACAGTGTCAGAAGGGAAATCCTACTATTGTTTGGTGTGGGAAAAATGTTTTTCCTACTCAAGTAGCCTTAAATACCATAATCAAGAAAAACTGCATAAATCTTTGCCTCAGAAAGCAGCAGCCTTAGTAGCTTAACGGTTATTACACAAGAGGAAAGAGCTATAAGTGATGGGCGGAGTAGATAATGGTTTGCAGAGTGCAGCTAGTCTCCACTTACAGTCGCAGTTGGGAAGAGATTTCCAGTCATAAGTTGTTACGGTGGTTAGTCGAGGCACCCATATATATCGGAGCTGATTTTCTGACATGTTTCTGGTCATTAAGCAAGTCACTGTAGTTTAAACATAAAGCCATTCTTCGAAATGTGTGTGTTTTGATAAAAAGTGGCAATACGCCAGGAACTACCAGAAAAAGAAAAATTGGGATCCCACAGCTGCAGGATCACACAAGTGGTCTTACAAGCTATACGATTGCCAAGCATCCATAATGAGGTTACATAACTTTTTGGCTTTTGGGATGTGGATTGGGGTGTGTTGGAAGCTGGCTTTTAGGTCATTATCATATATGGACACGTATATAATGTATATTCACCTTCATTCGTGACAGATTTTCTAGTTGAAAATAAAAAACGTTGAAAGCAAAGTTCTTGCCACTTTCCTGTATTTCTAGCAAAGAGAGTCAAATCAGATGGAAATTGCTCAGATATTCAGGAACACTTAAGAATATTGAAAAATGTTATTTTAAAATTCTTGCCAGTGTTTGACAAACGGAACATTCTTCTTCAATGATTTCATTATTTTTCCTTGGGCTCGATCTTCACGCCCGCTAACAGGAAAAGAAGCCACAGCCTGTGTTCCACTTACAGCAGCATTTGGGACTGGAGTTTCCATCCTTAAACGATGCCGTCATAAACCCCTGACTGCACTGCAGAGTGATGACAATCCCTACAGTCCCGGTTACCGTTGTTAATTGAATCCCACGGTCATTTGACGGGGTGACTTCCTGCAGGCTTCCCACAAATTCAGTGGGGAAACGGGCAGGAAGTTGTGAGTCCCAGGTCCACAGCTGCAAAGCATCTCCTGAGACGGAGCAAGGAGTGTCCCAGGCTATGGGAGAGGGTCAGGAAGTGTGCTGCCACCACGTGGCTGTTCTTGGGAAATTATAATATGCTAATTGGGTCTGCCAGTACCTTTCCCCTTTCTGATGTATATCCTATCCTGCTCATGATGCTGTACTAGGATCCACCCCTTCTGGGTTGGACTTCCCCTTCCCCTTGTTCCCTTGTGTTCCATCCTCCATTGTAACATCTGAACACAAGCCATGCGGACAGTAATCCCGTTACTGTCTTTTGACCTTAAAGTACCGTCCAGACTTCACCTGACCACACCTTCTCTGCTGTAATCATCTACATGCAAAATAAAGGTATTTCAGATGAACCAGGTACTTTACGAGTTCACTGTCTGGAAAGGGCCGTTAAATTGTGACTAAATTTGCTTAAACAGACCAGTGCAAGTGTTAACAAGAAATTAAAACACTAGCACAACGAGCTTCGATTCAGAACAGGAAGGGTGTGCAAGTGGCATGGCATGGGTGTGTGTGCGAGAGAGCAAGGGGTGCACAAGAGGCCTGGTGTGGCAGCAGGAGAGGAGTAACAGGACAGGGAGAGGACGTGGGGGAGCGAGGGTCACATGGGTCAGGATGGAGGCAATTGGGACTCCGCAAGTGGCTGGCACAGTGCAGAGGGGTCAAGGGAGGGGATGTGAGTGGAAGATACCCAGCAACCTGCAGTCTTCCATGCCAGCTTCCCCTTTGACTTTTCAGGGAAGCCAGCATAGAAGTTTGCAAATGGCAGTCATGCAAAGGTGGGCGCTTGCCAGCCAGTGGTACCTGCCTACAGCTTGCAAAAGCACTCAGATATTGATCACAAACGACCAGAACAAGAAGGATCAGTTGCAGCCACCAATTGATTCTGGGTGGTTATGCCCCAGATGGGCCTTTCCCAATCTGGTGTTCTGCAGATGTTCAGGGAGTCGAAGTCCCAAACATCTGGAGGACAGCAGCTGGGGCAAGGTGGCCAGAGGGGTCTCCTGGCTCTCACTGGGCTGACCTGTTTAACTCCTGCTTTTTCTTCCGCCTCTTCCTTAAACCCGGGTGCTGCTCTAAATGCTCCTAATTGTTTTTCTATCTCAGAAACAGAAATATTTCGGACTGCAGAGTAAACAAAATGTCACTCTATATACAGCAAGTTAACCTTGTGTTTCTTGGGTTGTGGGTCCAGGGATTATCTTGCCACAAGGAGGCTTGCTAGCATTCACTAAATGGAATCCTCCAGATGTGAGTTAGGCTGGGATTCTACTCCCATAACATCTTGGCAGCTGGACCTGATGGGAGTTGTGATCGAGCAACTCAAGGAGAGAAGCAACCTAGAACTAAGGAGAAACTTCCAGACAGTTAGAACAATTAACCAGTGGAACAACCTGCCTCCAGAGGTGGAGGAGACTGGACAGCCATTTGCCTGAAATGCTATAGGGTTTCCTGCCTGAGCATGTGTGGGTTTTTCGCACCCGGCGGGCTCCTCATGAACTTGCCAATAAATGAGGACATGTCTCTCTGAAGCGTTCTCCGAGTGAGGCCAAGACCAAAGTCCCAAGCTCTCTTTTATTAAGATACAAGCAAGCAACAAGCAGCTATCTCATGGTTACATCTCAGCTATAGCCCTGTATGGAATGCCTTTGTTCCTGTAACTTTCTTGTGTTACTTTCTTGTACGTGTTCCAACGGGATTGTCCGTCTGCACGTAGCAAGGTCATTTGATTTCTGGTAAACTGCAACTTATGTACAGAAACGAAACTTGTCTCTGCCCTGAGCCAGACCTGCGCCATTTTATGTGAGCCTAAGGTGGAAATATGACAGGTTTCCTACAAGCATGGGGTTGGACTAGATGACCTCCAAGGTCCCTTCCAAATTATTATTATTATAACTGCAGCCTCCAGGCAGGTGAGCTGCTCTTTAGACATTTAAAGGTTACATTTGATAATGTTTGGAGCTTGTGAACAGTCCAATTATGCTTAATATATATTCAAAAGTTGAAATATCCTTAAGAGGCCCAAATCGACATTGAGTGTCAAGGGAGGGGTGGGGTAGAGAATAATAAGAAGGGGTCTCCTCAGCGCCCTACAAACAGTGTATAAGTCTCTGTGTGAAACGGGAGACCCCGAAGCCCAGCAGTGGCTCAAGTGTTTTTATCCTTGGGAGGGAAGCAGGGACCCAGCATCCCCAGCGCCTCTCTGATTCTGGGCAGAAGGGAGGGGAAGGCAGAGGGGGGGCCCTGGGTGGACTCTCTTTCCCCCCCCCCCGTCTGTTCTCTCCTGCACAGCTGGAGTTGGAGATCTTCGAGATCCAGAAGGGATCCGCTCGGGGCTTCTTCCCCTTCCTCCCCCCAGGCGATCCCCCAACCTCGGCTGCACGGAGGACCCTGCCCCGCTTCCCCTCCCCTCCCGTCTTGGCCGGGGAGGGGACCCCCGGAGGGAGGGAGGGAGGGAGGGGGAGGAGAGGGGGCAGCCAAGGGGCGGGGCTGCAAGGTGGGGGCGGAGCCTGAGAGGAAGAGAGAAGCCCCGCCCCCCTCGACCCTCCCACTCGTTGGATCTCCGCTTCCTTCCGGCTGTCTCGCTTCTCCACGGGAGGATCGACGCCGGATCCCTCGAGAGAGGCTTCTGGATCCCTCTCCGGGCAGGTCTGGCTGCTCTCCTCCCTCCGGCCTTTGGGGCGCCCCTCCCGCCAGGAAGAGCTTTTCCCCGCAAGCAGAAAGGTAGCTGGGGATCCCCCTCTTCGTCCTGCAGGGATTTCCTTGGGGAGATTCGCTTCTGGCGTCGCCTGCAGGGAGCGGATCCCTTCCCTCCTGGGGGGCAAAGGGGGATCCCTCCCCGGGCTGGATCTGCCCCCTCCTCGCCCGACCAAGGGTCCCCGCGGGGATCCGGGTGGATCCGAGACGGAGCTTTTGGGGAAGTTGCTTTCAGAAGGTCTCTCTGTGGTCCGTCAGAGCATGCACATCCTCGCACGTGCAGTTGCAAAAATGGAGTAAACGGAGCTTCAAAACCTGTATTGAGGTTTGCAGTGTGGTATTAACCCAACTGACCTCGTTGCAATGGGGAGGGGAGGGTTTGGGGGAAAGAAAACAAGTTTAAATTGAGTGAATTGATCTCATGTTGTCTTAGCCCACGTGAGATCCTCTTTTTCCGTGCTCAGCTTAAAAGGCCAGCCAGGAAACCCTTTGTTTTTATGCGAATGATTACTTTGCTTCTTCTTTAAAAAAAACTCTGTGGAATCCCTAAAAAGCATTTTTTCCCCTTTTTTTGCCCTGAGGAGGCTGTGATGAGGCAGCCCCTTCTTGGTGGATATTTTACAAAGCAGAAGTTTCAAGGAAGTGTTGAGGCTGGCCTTGTAAAGCAGGTAATAGAACAAGCTGATGGCTAGAAGGCTGCCTTCCATAATTTTAAATATTTTTCAAAATGCCTATTGGAGGCAGCTGCAGAGACCTGGAATCTTTGTGGCTTTGCATCCTCCAAAAAGCTTAAGAAAGAGCAGCCCTCTTCACACATGCTCTGCCCCACCTGATCTCTCTCATCTTCCACTGAGTTTTTCCTACATTGGTCCCTGTTGGACTTCATCTTGCTGGTTTCTCTCCGTTTTGGCTCATCAATATCTTCCTGAATAATGTTTGGATTGTGAAGAAATAATCCTATTTTCTCCTCCCTCTTCCGGGTCACTTACAGATTATGTTCAGCATTACTCTTGGCATCTGAGACTTTTTCCTTTCTCTTTGCAGGAGAGCAGTGAAGATGTGGCCATGAGCTCCGCAGAGGAGAAGGGGCGTTCTTGGATCGGGACCCACAAACTCCATTCTAGAGAATTTGGAAATCGAGGCCTGGTTGGAGAAGCAGCTTCCTGCACAAAGGGCCAGTTGGTCAGGTGAGATCAAATCGGTCAGCGGTGAGGATCACACCTGGCCTTGATTCAGAGCAGTAACGAGTGACCCAGAAACCTCTTACCCGCAACTATATTTCTTTTCACTTTGGGGAAGCTCCCTGTAGCTTTATTTTCTCTGATCAGCAAAGGTCCTTTTACGAGTGGATTGGCTGTTGCGCCTGCGGAAGGATGAAATGCCAAATCTGAGCCATTTTCCCGTCCTCCTTTCCTGTCTGATTTTCTGGGGTTGAGTCACTTTTCTGGTGCTCTGACTGAAGTCCTCTTTCCAACACACACACACACACAGAGTGTTTTGGTTGGACCTGGTTGTGCTTAGACAAGCACAACAGACAAGTTGCCTACTGTGATCCAGGGATTCGGTTGGCCTCTCTCCCATCCAGGGAGAGGAATGCAAAGGAATGACCTCAATTCAGACAGTCCTGTGCCTTGTGCCAATCCAAGGGTTGTGCAATAAGCCAGGTGTGAACTTGGGTGTACCGAGTGCCCATGTCTGGTCAGAGGGTGGGACTCAGGTGACTTTTGCCCCTTTTTATGACCTTTCTAGGGACGCGGTGGCTCAGTGGGTTAGGACACTGAGCTTGCCGATCAGAAGGTCAGCAGTTTGGCGGGTCGAATCCCGAGTGCCGCGTAACAGAGTGAGCGCCTGTTACTCGTCCCAGCTTCTGCCCACCTAGTAGTTCGAAAGCACGTAAAAATGCAAGTAGAAAAATGGGGACCACTACGGTGGGAAGGTAACAGCGTTCCGTGCGCCTTTGGCGTCTAGTCATGCCGGCCACGTGACCACGGAGACTGTTGGAATAACCATGATCTCTGTTCCTATACATGTAGCTGGCTAGTACTTTTCTGGCTAATACTTTTCTACCATGGAAAGTCTTCAGTGAACCATGTGCAAGGAAGTAAGCCATAAACCCAGAGAGGCCATTTGGCTACAGCCAGATAAGGTCAGTGAACCATGTGCAAGGAAGTAAGCCATAAACCCAGAGAGGCCATTTGGCTACAGCCAGATAAGGTCAGTGAACCATGTGCAAGGAAGTAAGTCATAAACCCAGAAAACAAAGGAACCTAGGAGAGGCCATTTGGCTGCAGCCAGATAAGGGCATGGTCACAGTATTCCTCCACACCATTGGCTATTCAATTTAAGGTAAATTCTGACGTCTCCTGCAAATGATTGGTCATTACTGTATTTGGTATCTACCTCTAACACCTATGTCCTTTTAGGATAGTTTAGAAGAACACATGTGTAACCATGATTGGTCTATTTGAATAACAATAAAATGTGATTGGTTGCTTTTGCTATAAATAAACAAGGTCCACTGCTCCTCGTGGTTCAGTGTCCAGCATCCAGGGTGCATCCCAGGAGCAGCGGGGCCCTTTCCCCGAGAGATCTCTGTGTCTTTCTTTCATGGGCGCTAACCCTGGGCAGGAGCAGCCTCTGCCCAGCTTCACCAGCAGCATCCCAGCAACAGCAGCTTCCCTGCATCCCCGCAAATGGTGACCCCGACGTGATTCTGTGGAATACGTCTTCAGCCATCCATACTCATTCGCCCGACGGTGGCCGCGACTCATCCTCGTCCGTTGCTAGACGCAGGAATTTTCGTGAGTATGGGTGGAAAATTCTCTCAACAGCAGACAGCGTATCTGCAGGAGTTGAGGGAATTAATTGATAATGCCAAAGCCTCCATTTCTAAACCCCCTCCTCCCCCTTTCCCTCCTCCTCCTTCCTCAGATCTCCCTCCGGAGAAGCTTCCTCCTACCTCTTCTCTTTGCCCTGCTGTGCCTGTCTCTCCCTCTGACAAAGAGGAAAAAGCCTCTGAGCTTGTTGCCATTACCATTTCTAAACCTCCTCCCTTCCCCCCTCCTCCTTCTTCAAATCTCCCTCCTCCACCTCCCAGCCCCACTCAAGGGGCACCTTTTGTTCACTCTATGCTTGCAGCTCATGCCTTCGAGATATTAGATCCAGAGGATTTAGAAGCTTGTGCTGCCTATCCTGTCACTTTTGTACAACCTGTTTATACTCCTCTGACTCCAAAAACTATTGATTACCTTGGCACTCATATGACCATCGCTGATTATCGCGTGCTGTTTGGCCACGCCTCTTCTGGTTCCCTGCAGGGAATCTAGAGGGGGGGCAGTCAGCCAGCCCGACAACAAAGGCTGACATTTCTTTTCCTCTTAATGCTTCTAACTCCTCTGAACTTTTCACTGATTCTCTTTTTCATTAAGCCTTTTCAGTTTCTCTGGCTCCCCCTCCTTATGAGGATTCAGCTGGGAGAAACTCAGCAGGGCACCTAAGAAAATACAAGGCAAATAGACAATGAATATGCCCGAAATGAACTCCTGTTAAAATTGGCTTATGTGGGGCTTGAAAGAGCCTCTTGGGGCAAGCTGTTCTCAGTAAAGTCCAGGGGCGCGCCTGTTGAATTCAACTGCCTGGACCTGTCTGAGATCTAGCTTCCCATGAAAAGAAAAGAAAAATCAAAGAAATAAAATCAAGTTTTTCTTCTATCTTTTTTTTATCTAGCTCTTTGGATTATTGTTTTGGCCTAAAACCCCAAATTGATATGTGTGTTTTGTTCTGTTTTAAATAAATGTTGTTTTATATGTGTGTTTTGTTCTGTTTTAAATAAATGTTGTTATAATAGTATCTGTGTATATATGTCTGTCTGTGTTGTTCTGTGTTATTTCCAAGACTTGGAAGAGGATCAAAATCCTCTCTGATAACACCAAACAAAAAGGCCTTATTTAACAATGTATGGTTTGTCTGGAGAAAGTATGAAATGAAATTTTTGTATGTGAAATTGTTTATGCAAGCAGTCAGAATGGAAGTGAATGAGTTAATTTGCTGATATGTACACGTGAGTGTGTTAGCCCTCTAAATTGCAGATTTTATTGTTGTAAAAGCCATGGATGATGTGTGAGAGTAACTGCATGTAAAGGAGAGCAAACTATTTTTATTTTTTATTTTTTTGGTGGTGAGATTTTTGTAAAGTTTCTTTTACCCCCCCCCCCCAACCCCGCTCTGTTACTTTAAGAGTGAGAAAGGGAGAGACAGCCAGAAGAGGGGGGGTGGCTGGTCCTTTTAACCATTTTTTTTTCTCTGCTTAGAATTCCAGTCTGAGAAAGGGGGGTTAAACATCACCCAAAAGAAATTTTTGGAAATTTTTGAGTTTTTAGTTAAACATCACCCAAAAGTAATTACTCTGATCTTTTTGTGGAGTTGTTTTTTGTTTTTGTTTTTTTTTTTTTGTTTTTGATGTTTTTGTGTCTGTGTGCAGGACACATTGATAGAAGGTGATATCTGGGAGAATTTCCCTCCCTTAATCAGCACTAGCCTAAACAATTTTGCAGATCAGGCTGCCTCCGGACCCTTGGCCTGTTCCTTGCAACCCCTCACCCCCTGGGAAAGTCATTCATATTTCCATCAAAATTCCAAAGCTTTGCAGAAGCAGTTTGGCATCACCGCTGCAGAAGCAATTGCAATTCGCCAGCAGTGCCCAACATGCAGCAAACAAGCAACTGCAATCCCTATGGGTGTAAATCCAAGGGGATTGGAGCCTTGCCAAATTTGGCAAATGGATGTCACACAATATGCACCATTTGCCCCATGGAAGTATTTGCATGTTTCAATTGACACCTTCTCAGGATTCATCATGGCCACCCCCCAAAGGGGTGAAGCCACTAAACATGTAGTTAATCATTGTATTCGGACCTTTGCAGTGCTGGGATGTCCAAAAGAACTCAAAACAGATAATGGCCCTGCCTACAGCAGTCAAGCCATGGCAGAATTTTGTCATCATTGGCAAATAACACACAAATTTGGAATTCCATATAATAGCCAAGGCCAAGCCTTGGTGGAAAGGGCTAACCAAACTTTGAAACATGCATTAGATCGTTATAAAAATCAGAACGGGGGAAAACGAAGCCCCAACCTCCCAGCATTGCAAGATACTCTTAACCTTTGCCTCTACACTCTGAACTTTTCAAACTTGACTGGCCATCCCTTAACCACAGCCGCAGAGCGGCATTTTTCATCTCTAGTTGCAGATCAGCCTAAACCCAAAGTGTGGTATCGCCAACTTCCAGACCTAACTTGGAAAGGCCCTGCAGACCTTCTCACTTGGGGAAGAGGCTACGCTGCAGTCCAGCTGCCAGACAAAGTGCTGTGGATCCCAGGTCGCCACGTTCGTCCATATCATGCCTCCACAAACACAACTGCAGAACCCATTAAAGATGACAGCATGGTTTGTGACTTTTTTCAGCTTTGTTCTTACACCACTGACTGATGCCACTAAAACACAATTCCATCTGAAAGCTTACCCCAGACGTCAACTCCACTTCACCAGCTATCCCATCCTGTTCTTGACACCTTTGACATTGCTTCCAGTCAAAAATGACTCTTTTCACACTGTTTTTGCCCCATCGCATGGACCCAGAAGGAACAACCTGTTGTTAACAACGAGTCTACTATCATCATCTATGTGAACTCTGTAGCTCATGTTCCTGTCCAAACTTGAAATGGTTTCAACTTTCAGGAATTATTTGGCTCCTGGTTTCCCAGACTACCTGGTTTACAAGCTATTGTAGCTTTTATTAGTATGATTGTATTAGGATGTACTATTTTACCTTGTGTCTTGCCTATCTTTATCAAAGTATTACTAACAGTATCCTATCTTTATCGAAAGTATTACTAACAGTATCCTATCTTTATCGAAAGTATTACTAACAGTATCCTATCTTTATCAAAGTATTACTAACAGTAGCGTATCTTTATCAAAAGTATTACTAACAGTATTTCCTTGATAGCTGAACAGAGAGCTGTTAAACAAATTAATTCTTTATGGTACAGTAAGTATCAATCCCTTCCCCAGGAGGATTCAGAAGAGCCTAATGCTCAATTTGAACTAGAGACTCCTTTGTCTCCTAAAAGAGGAAAATAAAAATGCCTTTTGGGCTCGCTTGCCTCTTGACTCTCCCGAAGGTGCATCTCTAAAGAACCCATCCCTCCTCAACTTTGAAGCGGAACACACAGATTCTGCATTTAAAACAAAAACGGAGGAGATGTTGGAATAACCATGATCTCTGTTCCTATACATGTAGCTGGCTAGTACTTTTCTGGCTAATACTTTTCTACCATGGAAAGTCTTCAGTGAACCATGTGCAAGGAAGTAAGCCATAAACCCAGAGAGGCCATTTGGCTACAGCCAGATAAGGTCAGTGAACCATGTGCAAGGAAGTAAGCCATAAACCCAGAGAGGCCATTTGGCTACAGCCAGATAAGGTCAGTGAACCATGTGCAAGGAAGTAAGTCATAAACCCAGAAAACAAAGGAACCTAGGAGAGGCCATTTGGCTGCAGCCAGATAAGGGCATGGTCACAGTATTCCTCCACACCATTGGCTATTCAATTTAAGGTAAATTCTGACGTCTCCTGCAAATGATTGGTCATTACTGTATTTGGTATCTACCTCTAACACCTATGTCCTTTTAGGATAGTTTAGAAGAACACATGTGTAACCATGATTGGTCTATTTGAATAACAATAAAATGTGATTGGTTGCTTTTGCTATAAATAAACAAGGTCCACTGCTCCTCGTGGTTCAGTGTCCAGCATCCAGGGTGCATCCCAGGAGCAGCGGGGCCCTTTCCCCGAGAGATCTCTGTGTCTTTCTTTCATGGGCGCTAACCCTGGGCAGGAGCAGCCTCTGCCCAGCTTCACCAGCAGCATCCCAGCAACAGCAGCTTCCCTGCATCCCCGCAGGAGACGTCCTCGGACAAGCACTGGCTCTTCGGCTTTGAAACGGAGATGAGCACCGGCCCCTAGAGTTGGAAACGACTAGCACGCATGTGTGAGGGAACCTTTACCTATGACCTTTCTTGCTACACTTGTTAAGTGAATCATCTAATCACCGCAGTTCTCAAGTTACTAACATGGGAAGTTGAGGGGGCCCTGAAGAAGCTGACGGATGCTTTGGGACACGTTGCTTAGCAACAATATGGAACATGAGGCTTAGAGAATGGCCCAAGGCTGCAAAGGCCTCCGGTCTGGGGATTAAGGCCTCATTTCTCAGTGGCAGTGGAGACACTGGGCTGAAGTCCAGTCCAGGGGTCATTGTCAGATGGCTGAAACTGTTGAAGACTCCAGGCCTCCATTTAAGACACAATCCCAGTATTGTTGTCAATCCGGCCTGCTTTTCATGGCTGTGCTGGTATAGCTCAGGCTTCCAGGGGTGGCTACAGCTTTGTATCACACTCCAGGAACCCTCCAACTCATGGGTGGTCTGTGCCTGGTCTCCAGGACCTCCCCCACCACCATTGCCTGGTCTTCCTCCTCACTTAACCACTGCTTCGTTGAACAACTGAAATTTCAGTCCCGACTGTGGTCCTAAGTTGAGGACATCTCTCCTACAGATGTAGGGCCTCCATCACTGTCTCTGGTGTACTGAGGACCCTACCCTGAGCAGAGGGTGGGACTGGAAGACCTTCAAGGTCCCTTCCAAGGCTGAGATTTTGTGATCCTCTACCATTCTCAAAAGGAAATATTATTCTTGATTTCTTTTTCATTCCAACAGCAGATAAGCGATCGTAACCAAAGATTTATCTGCAATTCAAGACATAATAGAAAATCAACTCAAGGCAGCAGTCACCAGTAAGCATGGAGCCTGGGAAACTCTTGGATCCCCCGTCAGACACAATTAGCACTCCAGAAAACCACAAAAAAACCCATGAATGCTCAGAGTGTGGGAAATCCTTTCCTCGCAGATCACTGCTTTTTACCCACAAGAAAGTCCATATGGGAAGTGGATCCAGTCCAGGTTTGGAAGGTGAGAAATCCTCTGGGACAGACACCAAAGGCCTCAGAAACTCCCCCAGAATAAAAACCTATAGATGTATAACATGCGACTTATACTTTGGTCGAAAGTCAAAGCTTCTTATACATCAGAAAATCCACACTGGAGAGAAACCCTATCAGTGTCTGGAATGTGGGAAATGTTTCCGTCAAAAAGGCACTCTCAGGAATCACGAGAGGCTTCACACTGGGGATAAACCTTACAAGTGTTGGGAATGTGGGAAGAGCTTTTCTCAGAACTCAAGTCTTTGGGTCCATGAGAAGATTCATGCAGGAATAAAATCGTACAAATGCTTTGAGTGTGGAAAATCTTTCATCCAGAGTTCATCTCTTCGGACTCATGAGAAAACGCACAGAGGGGAGAAAAAGGAAAAGTGCCTCCAATGCGGGAAATGTTTTTACCAGAAATCAAACCTGGTGCGACATCAGAAACTCCACATCGGAGAGAGACCCTATGAATGCCCAGAATGTGAGAAACGATTTACATTTTCTTATGAACTTCGGAGACACCAGGAAAGGCACAGAGGAGAGTTACCCTATCAATGTGGGGAGTGTGGAAAAAGTTTTGGTTTCCTAAGAGAGCTTCAGATTCATCAGAGAATCCACACAGGGGAAAAACCATACAAATGTGGGGAGTGTGGGAAATGTTTTTCACAAAAACAACACCTTATAAGGCATGGGAGGCTCCACACAGGAGAGAAGCCATACAGATGCGTAGAATGCGGAAAATGTTTTACTCAAAAGGGGGACCTTTGGAGACATCATAAAACCCACACAGGGGAGAAGCCACATCAATGCAATGAATGTGGACGATTCTATTGTACCTCATCCGCCCTTCAAAGTCATATGAAAATTCACACAGGGGAAAAAAACAACAAATGTTTAGACTGTGGAAGAACATTTGCTCATGCAAGTTCCCTCAGAAGCCACTGCCGAATCCACACAGGAGAGAAGCCCTTTAAATGCTCAGAGTGCGATAAATGTTTTTCTCGGAAAGATACTCTTTTGAAGCATCAGCGAACCCACACTAGAGAGAAACCCTACAAATGTCTGGAGTGTGGGAAATGTTTTGCCCATCCTTCAACACTGCATGCACACCAGAAATCACACAGGATAGTCGCCTTATAAGTGTGCAGAGTGCGAGAAACCTTTCCGTTGTAAATCAGAGTTAAAGATGCATCAGAATGTCCATTGCAGAGATAAATCTCTTCTGTTGTGAAAAAAACTGATCTTTTTTTCCAAAAGTCACTTGTTAAGTTTAATCAGGAACATCACACAGTGTCAGAAGGGAAATCCTACTATTGTTTGGTGTGGGGAAAATGTTTTTCCTACTCAAGTAGCGTTAAATACCATAATCAAGGAAAACTGCATAAATCTTTGCCTCAGAAAGCAGCAGCGTTAGTAGCTTAACAGAGTTATTACACAAGAGGAAAGAGCTATAAGTGACGGGCGGAGTAGATAATGGTTTGCAGAGTGCAGCTACTCTCCACTTACAGTCGCAGTTGGGAAGAGATTTCCAGTCATAAGTTGTTACGGTTGTTAGTCGAGGCACCCATATATATCGGAGCTGATTTTCTGACATGTTTCTGGTCATTAAGCAAGTCACTGTAGTCCTAAACATAAAGCCATTCTTCCAAATGTGTGTGTTTTGATAAAAAGTGGCAATACGCCAGGAACTAGCAGAAAAAGAAAATTTGGGATCCCACAGCTGCAGAATCACACAAGTGATTTTAAAAGCCATCAGGTTGTGTAGCGCCCATAATGAGGTTACATAACTTTTTGGCTTTTGGGATGTGGATTGAGGTGTGTTGGAGGCTGGCTTTTAGGTCATTATCATATATGGACACGTATATAATGTATATTCGCCTTCATTCGTGACAAATTGTCTAGTTGAAAATAAAAAATGTTGAAAGCAAAGTTCTTGCCACTTTCCTGTATTTCTAGCAAAGAAAGTCAAATAGGATGGAAATAGCTCAGATGTTCAGGAACCCTTAAGAATATTGAAAAATGTTATTTTAAAATTCTTGCCAGTGTTTGACAAACGGAACATTCTTCTTCAATGATTTCATTATTTTTCCTTGGGCTCGATCTTCACGCCTGCTAACAGGAAAAGAAGCCACAGCCTGTGTTCCACTTACGGCAGCATTTGGGACTGGAGTTTCCATCCTTAAACGATGCCGTCATAAACCCCTGACTGCACTGCAGAGTGATGACAATCCCTACAGTCCCGGTTACCGTTGTTAATTGAATCCCACGGTCATTTGACCAGGCGACTTCCTGCAGGCTTCCCACAAATTCAGTGGGGAAACGGGCAGGAAGTTGTGAGTCCCAGGTCCACAGCTGCAAAGCATCTCCTGAGATGGAGCAAGGAGTGTCCCAGGCTATGGGAGAGGGTCAGGAAGTGTGCTGCCACCACGTGGCTGTTCTTGGGAAATTATAATATGTTAATTGGGTCTGCCAGTACCTTTCCCCTTTCTGATGTATATCCTATCCTGCTCATGATGCTGTACTAGGATCCACCCCTTCTGGGTTGGACTTCCCCTTCCCCTTGTTCCCTTGTGTTCCATCCTCCATTGTAACATCTGAACACAAGCCATGCGGACAGTAATCCCGTTACTGTCTTTTGACCTTAAAGTACCGTCCAGACTTCACCTGACCACACCTTCTCTGCTGTAATCATCTACATGCAAAATAAAGGTATTTCAGATGAACCAGGTACTTTACGAGTTCACTGTCTGGAAAGGGCCATTAAATTGTGACTAAATTTGCTTAAACAGACCAGTGCAAGTGTTAACAAGAAATTAAAACACTAGCACAACGAGCTTCGATTCAGAACAGCAAGTGGCATGGCATGGGTGTGTGTGCGAGAGAGCAAGGGGTGCACAAGAGGCCTGGTGTGGCAGCAGGAGAGGAGTGACAGGACAGGGAGAGGACGTGGGGGAGCGAGGGTCACATGGGTCAGGATGGAGGCAATTGGGACTCCGCAAGTGGCTGGCACAGTGCAGAGGGGTCAAGGGAGGGGATGTGAGTGGAAGATACCCAGCAACCTGCAGTCTTCCATGCCAGCTTCCCCTTTGACTTTTCAGGGAAGCCAGCATAGAAGTTTGCAAATGGCAGTCATGCAAAGATGGGCGCTTGCCAGCCAGTGGTACCTGCCTACAGCTTGCAAAAGCACTCAGATATTGATCACAAACGACCAGAACAACAAGGATCAGTTGCAGCCACCAATTTTTTTTTTATTAAAAAGTTTTAACATACAATTTTTCTTTAAAACCCCCCTCCCCCTCCCTTCTCCCCCCCTACCTCTCCCCCCTCCCCCCCTCCCCCCCACTTCCCAGAGCTAAATACAAGGTATATATATAAAAAGCAATCATAAACAATCATATACTAACAACTATAAACTCTAAAATCCATCACTCTCTAGCTTATATAGGATAAAACAAGCCTTAGTAATATTAAATATATATAAAGAAACTAAAAGAAAAAAAGAAAAAAAAGAAAGAAGACTTATTCAAATGCTACATAAAACTTCTTAACCCTATACTTGTTCTGGATAAACTCGATCCATTTTCTCCATTCCATAATATAGCGTTCTTGCGAGTGAGTTGCAGCCACCAATTGATTCTGGGTGGTTATGCCCAAGATGGGCCTTTCCCAATCTGGTGTTCTGCAGATGTTGAGGGAGTCGAAGTCCCAAACATCTGGAAGGCAGCAGCTGGGGCAAGGTGGCCAGAGGGGGTCTCCTGGCTCTCACTGGGCTGACCTGTTTAACTCCTGCTTTTTCTTCCGCCTCTTCCTTAAACCCGGGTGCTGCTCTAAATGCTCCTAATTGTTTTTCTATCTCAGAAATATTTCGGACTGCAGAGTAAACAAAATCTCACTCTATATACAGCAAGTTAACCTTGTGTTTCTTGGGTTGTGGGTGCAGTGATTGTCTCGCCACAAGGAGGCATAATAATAATAATAATAATAATAATAATAATAATAATAATAATAATAATAATAATAATAATAATAATAATAATAATAATAATAATAATATAATAATAATATGATGATGATGATGAAGAAGAAGAAGAAAGAAGAAAGAAGAAGAAGAAGAAGAAGAAGAAGAAGAAGAAGAAGAAGAAGAAGAAGAAGAAGAAGAAGAAGAAGAAGAAGAAGAAGAAGTTGGAAGGGACCTTGGAGGTCATTTATTCCAACCCCCTGCTCAGGCAGGAAACCCTATACCATTTCAGGCAAATGGCTGTCCAGTCTCTTCTTAAAAACTTGCTTGCTTGCTAGCAATCACTCAATGGAATCCTCCAGATGTGAGTTAGGCTGGGATTTTACTCCCATAATGTCTTGGCAGCTGCACCTGATGGGAGTTGTGATCGAGCAACTCCTCAGGGAGAGAAGCAACCTAGAACTAAGGAGAAACTTCCTGACAGAACAATTAACCAGTGGAACAACCTGCCTCCAGAAGTGGTGAATGCTCCAACACTGGAAGTTTTTAAGAGGAGACTGGACAGCCATTTGCCTGAAATGGGATAGGGTTTCCTGCCTGAGCAGGGGGGTCTAGATGACTAGATGACCTCCAAGGTCCCTTGCAACTACATAGTGTGGTGGGATGGAGGGTTTGTTGTCACTGTGTGTTGGGGGGAGAGAGCACAGGGGGAGGCTCAGCTAATCTCAATGTACACATGTTGTACTTTGACAATAAAGGTTGTTGTTGTTGTTGTTGTTGTTGTTATTATTATTATTATTATTATTATTATTATTATTATTATTATTATTATTATTATTATTATTATTATTATTATTATTATTATTATTATTATTACTCTGCAACCTCCAGGCAGGTGAGCTGCACTTAAGACATCTAAAGGTTACATTTGATAATGTTTGGAGCTTGTGAACAGTCCAATTATGCTTAATATATATTCAAAAGTTGAAATATCCTTAAGAGTCCCAAATCGAGACTGAGTGTCAAGGGAGGGGTGGGGTAGAGAATAATAAGAAGGGGTCTCCTCAGCGCCCTACAAACAGTGTATAAGTCTCTGTGTGAAACGGGAGACCCCGAAGCCCAGCAGTGGCTCAAGTGTTTTTATCCTTGGGAGGGAAGCAGGGACCCAGCATCCCCAGCGCCTCTCCGATTCTGGGCAGAAGGGAGGGGAAGGCAGAGGGGGGGCCCTGGGTGGACTCTCCTCCCCCCCATCTGTTCTCTCCTGCGCAGCTGGAGTTGGAGATCTTCGGGATCCAAAAGGGATCCGCTCGGGGCTTCTTCCCCTTCCTCCCCCCAGGCGATCCCCCAACCTCGGCTGCACGGAGGACCCTGCCCCGCTTCCCCTCCCCTCCCGTCTCGGCCGGGGAGGGGACCCCGGGAGGGAGGGGGAGGAGAGGGGGCGGCCAAGGGGCGGGGCTGCAAGGCGGGGGCGGAGCCTGAGAGGAAGAGAGAAGCCCCGCCCCCCTCGACCCTCCCACTCGCTGGATCTCCGCTTCCTTCCTGCCGTCTCGCTTCTCCTCGGGAGGATCGGCGCTGGATCCTTCGGGAGAGGCTTCTGGATCCCGATCCGGGCAGGTCTGGCTGCTCTCCTCCCTCCGGGAGATCTTTTCCCCGCCGGGAGAAAGGTAGCTGCGGATCCGCCTCTTCGTCCTGCAGGGATTTCCTTGGGGAGATTCGGCTCTGGCGTCGCCTGCAGGGAGCGGATCCCTCCCTTCCCTCCTGGGGGGCAAAGGAGGGGATCCCTCCCCGGGCTCGATCTGCCCCCTCCTCGCCCGGCCAAGGCTCTCCGCGGGGCTCCGGGTGGATCCGGGAAGGAGCTTTTGGGAAGTTGCTTTCAGAAGGTCTCTCTGTGGTCCGTCAGAGCAGGAAGTCTCCGGGCATGCACATCCTTGCAGGTGCAGTTGAAAAAATGGAGTAAACGGAGCTTTAAAACCTGTGTTGAGGTTTGTCATGTGGTATTAACCCAACTGACCTCGTTGCAATGGGGAGCGGAGGGTTTGGGGGAAAGAAAACAAGTTTAAATTGAGTGAATTGATCTCATGTTGTCTTAGCCCAGGTGTGATCCTCTTTCTCGTGCTCAGCTTAAAAGCCCAGCCAGGAAACCCTTTGTTTTTAAGCGAATGATTACTTTGCTTCTTCTTGAAAAAAAACTCTGTGGAATCCCTAAAAAGCATTTTTTTCCTTTTTTTGCCCTGAGGAGGCTGTGATGAGGCAGCCCTGTTAGGCATATGGTGCTAGCCTACAATGTTGGGTTGAAAATATATTAACCATAATGCTATGTCTTTAAGATGTTAATTGGCCAATGGGTGTGTAAGTGTTCTCATGGCCATAAGAGGAAGCTAGTAACTAGCTTCTCTCTCTCTCTGAATTCACTGATCTCTACTATTACTGTTTTTGCTCTGCTGTTAGTTTACTACTGTTGTAAACCTGAACTGTGTATTGACCTCTGGACCGGTAAGAAGACTTTGTAGCTTGGACTGTTGCTATTGTTTATGACCTGGACTGCTTATTTTTTGACACTGCATTTTTGTTCTTACACCACCTCAAAAGTAAACTACTTTTTGTTTTTATAACTCAGTGTATTCTTGTGTGACTTTTACTGCTCTCGGTACCCTTCCTTGTCTGTGCAACTCTTTGGTAGCACAAAGAACCTTGCACAACAAATTCCTTAACAAGCCCCTTCTCGGTGGATGTTTTACAAAGCAGAAGTTTTAAGGAGGTTTTGAGGCTGGCCTTGTAAAGCAGGTAATAGAACAAGCTGATGGCTAGAAGGCTGCCTTCCATAATTTTAAATATTTTTCAAAACGCCTATTGGAGGCAGCTGCAGAGACCTGGAATCTTTGTGGCTTTGCATTCTCCAAAAAGCGTAAGAAAGAGCAGCCCTCTTCACACATGCTCTGCCCCACCTGATCTCTCTCATCTTCCACTGAGTTTTTCCTACCGACAATTCTGCCTTGGTCCCTGTTGGACTTCATCTTGCTGGTTTCTTTACATTTTGACTCATCAATAACTTCCTGAATAATGATTCTATCTCCATTATTTTGGATTGTGAAGAAATAATCCTATTTTCTCCTTCCTCTTCCGGGTCACTTACAGATTATGTTCAGCATTACTCTCGGCATCTGAGCCTTTTTCCTTTCTCTTTGCAGGAGAGCAGTGAAGATGTGGCCATGAGCTCCCCAGAGGAGAAGGGGCGTTCTTGGATCGTGACCCACAAACTCCATTCTAGGGAATTTGGAAATTGAGGCCTGGTTGGAGAAGCAGCTTCCTGCACAAAGGGCCAGTTGGTCAGGTGAGATCAAATCGGTCAGCGGTGAGGGTCATACCTGGCCTTGATTCAGAGCAGTAACGAGTGACCCACAAACCTCTTACCCGCAACTATATTTCTTTTCACTTTGGGGAAGCTCTCTGTAGCTTTATTTTCTCTGACCAGCAAAGGTCCTTTTACGAGAGGCTTGGCTGTTGCGCCTGCGGAAGGATGAAATGCCAAATCTGAGCCATTTTCCCCTCCTTCTTTCCTGTCTGATTTTCTGGGGTTGAGTCACTTTTCTGCTGCACTGACTGAAGTCCTCTTTCCAATACACACATACACACACACACAAACAGACACACAAACACAGTGTTTTGGTTGGACCTGGTTGTGCTTAGACAAGCACAACAGACAAGTTGCCTACTGTGATCCAGGGATTCGGTTGGCCTCTCTCCCATCCAGGTAGCAAATGCAAAGGAATGACCTCAATTCAGACAGTCCTGTGCCTTGTGCCAATCCAAGGGTTGTGCAATAAGCCAGGTGTGAACTTGGGTGTACCGAGTGCCCATGTCTGGTCAGAGGTTGGGACTCAGGTGACTTTTGCCCCTTTTTATGACATTTCTAGGGACGCGGTGGCTCAGTGGGTTAGGACACTGAGCTTGTCGATAAGAAGGTCGGCAGTTTGGCAGGTCGAATCCCAAGTGCCGCGTAACAGAGTGAGCGCCTGTTACTCGTCCCAGCTTCTGCCCACCTAGTAGTTCTAAAGCACGTAAAAATGCAAGTAGAAACATAGGGACCACTACGGTGGGAAGGTAACAGCGTTCCGTGCGCCTTTGGCGTCTAGTCATGCCGGCCACATGACCACGGAGACGTCCTCGGACAAGCACTGGCTCTTCGGCTTTGAAACGGAGATGAGCACCGGCCCCTAGAGTCGGAAACATCTAGCATGCATGTGTGGGGGAACCTTTACCTATGACCTTTCTTGCTACACTTGTTAAGTGAATCATCTAATCACCGCAGTTCTCAAGTTACTAACATGGGAAGTTGAGGGGGCCCTGAAGAAGCTGACGGATGCTTTGGGACACGTTGCTTAGCAACAATATGGAACATGAGGCTTAGAGAATGGCCTAAGGCTGCAAAGGCCTCTGGTCTGGGGATTAAGGCCTCATTTCTCAGTGGCAGTGGAGACACTGGGCTGAAGTCCAGTCCAGGGGTCATTGTCAGATGGCTGAAACTGTTGGAAGACTCCAGGCCTCCATTTAAGACACAATCCCAGTATTGTTGTCAATCCGGCCTGCTTTTCATGGCTGTGCTGGTATAGCTCAGGCTTCCAGGGGTGGCTGCAGCTTTGTATCCCACTCCAGGAACCCTCCAAGTCATGGGTGGCCTATGCCTGGTCTCCACGACCTCCCCCACCACCATTGCCTGGTCCTCCTCTTCACCTAACCACTGCTTCACTGAACAACTGAAATTTCAGTCCTGACTGTGGTCCTAAGTTGAGGACATGTCTCCTACAGATGTAGGGCCTCCATCACTGTCTCTGGTGTACCGAGGACCCTACCCTGGGCAGAGGGTGGGACTGGAAGACCTTCAAGGTCCCTTCCAAGGCTGAGATTTTGTGATCCTCTACCATTCTCAAAAGGAAATATTATTCTCGATTTCTTTTTCATTCCAACAGCAGATAAGCGATCGTAACCAAAGATTTATCTGCAATTCAAGACATAATAGAAAATCAACCCAAGGCAGCATTCACCAGTAAGCATGGAGCCTGGGAAACTCTTGGATCCCCCGTCAGACACAAGGAGCACTTCGGAAAACCACACAAAAAAAAACTATGAATGCTCAGAGTGTGGGAAATCCTTCGCTCGCCAGTCCTCCCTTTTGACCCACAGGAAGGTCCATGTGGAAAGAGGATCCAGTCAAGGTTTGGAGGATGAGAAATCCTTCTCTGGAAAAGACACCCAAGATTCCAGAAGCTCCTCCAGACTAAAGCCCTATAAATGTCTGGAATGTGACATATGCTTTGGTCAAAAGTCACGTCTTCTTACACATCAGAAAATCCACACTGGAGAGAAAAAATATCAATGTCTGGAATGTGGGAAATTTTTCCGTGAAAAAGCCCAAGTCAGAAACCACGAGAGAATTCACACAGGAGAGAAACCTTACAAGTGTTGGCAATGTGGGAAGAGCTTTTCTTGGAATTCAAGTCTTTGGGCCCATGAGAAGATCCATGCGGGAATAAAACCTTACAAATGCTTTGAGTGTGGAAAATCTTTCACCCAGAGTTCAGGTCTTTGGACTCATAAGAAAACACACAGAGGGGAGAAAAACGAAAAGTGCCTCGAATGTGGGAAACGTTTTTCCAGGAAATCACACCTGATGCAACATCAGAGATGTCACACTGGAGACAGACCCTTTGAATGCCCAGAATGTGAGAAACGATTTACATTTTCTTATGAACTTCGGAGACACCAGGAAAGGCACAGAGGAGAGTTACCCTATCAATGTGGGGAGTGTGGAAAAAGTTTTGGTTTCCTAAGAGAGCTTCAGATTCATCAGAGAATCCACACAGGGGAAAAACCATACAAATGTGGGGAGTGTGGGAAATGCTTTTCCCGAAAACAACACCTTGTAAGGCATGGGAGGCTCCACACAGGAGAGAAGCCGTACAGATGCGTAGAATGCGGAAAATGTTTTACTCAAAAGGGGGACCTTTGGAAACATCATAGAACACACACGGGGGAGAAGCCACATCAATGCAATGAATGTGGACGATTCTATTGTACCTCATCCGCCCTTAAAAGTCATGTGAAAATTCACACAGGGGAAAAAAACAACAAATGTTTAGACTGTGGGAGAACATTTGCTCATCCATGTTCCCTCAGAAGCCACAGCCGAATCCACACAGGAGAGAAGCCCTTTAAATGTTCAGAGTGCGATAAATGTTTTTCTCAGAAAGGTACTCTTGTGACACATCAGCGAACCCACACTGGAGAGAAACCCTACAAATGTCTGGAGTGTGGGAAATTTTTTGCCCATCCTTCAACACTGCATGCACACCAGAAATCACACAGGATAGTCGCCTTATAAGTGTGCAGAGTGCAAGAAACCTTTCCGTTGTAAATCAGAGTTAAAGATGCATCAGAATGCCCATTGCAGAGATCAATCTCTTCTGTTGTGAAAAAAACTGATTTTTTTTCAAAAGTCACATCTTAAGGTTAATCAGGAACATCACACAGTGTCAGAAGGGAAATCCTACTATTGTTTGGTGTGGGGAAAATGTTTTTCCTACTCAAGTAGCCTTAAATACCATAATCAAGAAAAACTGCATAAATCTTTGCCTCAGAAAGCAGCAGTGTTAGTAGCTTAGCAGAGTTATTACACAAGAGGAAAGAGCTATAAGTGACGGGCGGAGCAGATGATGTTTTGCAGAGTGCAGCTAATCTCAAATTACAGTCGTAATTGGGAAGAGATTTCCAGTCATAAGTTGTTACGGTGGTTAGTCGAGGCACCCATATATATCGGAGCTGATTTTCTGACATGTTTCTGGTCATTAAGCAAGTCACTGTAGTTTAAACATAAAGCCATTCTTCCAAATGTGTGTGTTTTGATAAAAAGTGGCAATACGCCAGGAACTACCAGAAAAAGAAAAATTGGGATCCCACAGCTGCAGGATCACACAAGTGGTCTTACAAGCTATACGATTGCCAAGCATCCATAATGAGGTTACATAACTTTTTGACTTTTGGGATGTGGATTGGGGAGTGTTGGAGGCTGACTTTTAGGTCATTAACTATCATATATGGACACGTATATCACGTACAGTATATTCGCCTTCATTCGTGACAGATTTTCTAGTTGAAAAAAAAACAACGTTGAAAGCAAAGTTCTTGCCACTTTCCTGTATTTCTAGCAAAGAGAGTCAAATCAGATGGAAATTGCTCAGATATTCAGGAACACTTAAGAATATTGAAAAATGTTATTTTAAAATTCTTGCCAGTGTTTGACAAACGGAACATTCTTCTTCAATGATTTCATTATTTTTCCTTGGGCTCGATCTTCACGCCCGCTAACAGGAAAAGAAGCCACAGCCTGTGTTCCACTTACAGCAGCATTTGGGACTGGAGTTTCCATCCTTAAACGATGCCGTCATAAACCCCTGACTGCACTGCAGAGTGATGACAATCCCTACAGTCCCGGTTACCGTTGTTAATTGAATCCCACGGTCATTTGACGGGGTGACTTCCTGCAGGCTTCCCACAAATTCAGTGGGGAAACGGGCAGGAAGTTGTGAGTCCCAGGTCCACAGCTGCAAAGCATCTCCTGAGACGGAGCAAGGAGTGTCCCAGGCTATGGGAGAGGGTCAGGAAGTGTGCTGCCACCACGTGGCTGTTCTTGGGAAATTATAATATGCTAATTGGGTCTGCCAGTACCTTTCCCCTTTCTGATGTATATCCTATCCTGCTCATGATGCTGTACTAGGATCCACCCCTTCTGGGTTGGACTTCCCCTTCCCCTTGTTCCCTTGTGTTCCATCCTCCATTGTAACATCTGAACACAAGCCATGCGGACAGTAATCCCGTTACTGTCTTTTGACCTTAAAGTACCGTCCAGACTTCACCTGACCACACCTTCTCTGCTGTAATCATCTACATGCAAAATAAAGGTATTTCAGATGAACCAGGTACTTTACGAGTTCACTGTCTGGAAAGGGCCGTTAAATTGTGACTAAATTTGCTTAAACAGACCAGTGCAAGTGTTAACAAGAAATTAAAACACTAGCACAACGAGCTTCGATTCAGAACAGGAAGGGTGTGCAAGTGGCATGGCATGGGTGTGTGTGCGAGAGAGCAAGGGGTGCACAAGAGGCCTGGTGTGGCAGCAGGAGAGGAGTAACAGGACAGGGAGAGGACGTGGGGGAGCGAGGGTCACATGGGTCAGGATGGAGGCAATTGGGACTCCGCAAGTGGCTGGCACAGTGCAGAGGGGTCAAGGGAGGGGATGTGAGTGGAAGATACCCAGCAACCTGCAGTCTTCCATGCCAGCTTCCCCTTTGACTTTTCAGGGAAGCCAGCATAGAAGTTTGCAAATGGCAGTCATGCAAAGGTGGGCGCTTGCCAGCCAGTGGTACCTGCCTACAGCTTGCAAAAGCACTCAGATATTGATCACAAACGACCAGAACAAGAAGGATCAGTTGCAGCCACCAATTGATTCTGGGTGGTTATGCCCCAGATGGGCCTTTCCCAATCTGGTGTTCTGCAGATGTTCAGGGAGTCGAAGTCCCAAACATCTGGAGGACAGCAGCTGGGGCAAGGTGGCCAGAGGGGTCTCCTGGCTCTCACTGGGCTGACCTGTTTAACTCCTGCTTTTTCTTCCGCCTCTTCCTTAAACCCGGGTGCTGCTCTAAATGCTCCTAATTGTTTTTCTATCTCAGAAACAGAAATATTTCGGACTGCAGAGTAAACAAAATGTCACTCTATATACAGCAAGTTAACCTTGTGTTTCTTGGGTTGTGGGTCCAGGGATTATCTTGCCACAAGGAGGCTTGCTAGCATTCACTAAATGGAATCCTCCAGATGTGAGTTAGGCTGGGATTCTACTCCCATAACATCTTGGCAGCTGGACCTGATGGGAGTTGTGATCGAGCAACTCAAGGAGAGAAGCAACCTAGAACTAAGGAGAAACTTCCAGACAGTTAGAACAATTAACCAGTGGAACAACCTGCCTCCAGAGGTGGAGGAGACTGGACAGCCATTTGCCTGAAATGCTATAGGGTTTCCTGCCTGAGCATGTGTGGGTTTTTCGCACCCGGCGGGCTCCTCATGAACTTGCCAATAAATGAGGACATGTCTCTCTGAAGCGTTCTCCGAGTGAGGCCAAGACCAAAGTCCCAAGCTCTCTTTTATTAAGATACAAGCAAGCAACAAGCAGCTATCTCATGGTTACATCTCAGCTATAGCCCTGTATGGAATGCCTTTGTTCCTGTAACTTTCTTGTGTTACTTTCTTGTACGTGTTCCAACGGGATTGTCCGTCTGCACGTAGCAAGGTCATTTGATTTCTGGTAAACTGCAACTTATGTACAGAAACGAAACTTGTCTCTGCCCTGAGCCAGACCTGCGCCATTTTATGTGAGCCTAAGGTGGAAATATGACAGGTTTCCTACAAGCATGGGGTTGGACTAGATGACCTCCAAGGTCCCTTCCAAATTATTATTATTATAACTGCAGCCTCCAGGCAGGTGAGCTGCTCTTTAGACATTTAAAGGTTACATTTGATAATGTTTGGAGCTTGTGAACAGTCCAATTATGCTTAATATATATTCAAAAGTTGAAATATCCTTAAGAGGCCCAAATCGACATTGAGTGTCAAGGGAGGGGTGGGGTAGAGAATAATAAGAAGGGGTCTCCTCAGCGCCCTACAAACAGTGTATAAGTCTCTGTGTGAAACGGGAGACCCCGAAGCCCAGCAGTGGCTCAAGTGTTTTTATCCTTGGGAGGGAAGCAGGGACCCAGCATCCCCAGCGCCTCTCTGATTCTGGGCAGAAGGGAGGGGAAGGCAGAGGGGGGGCCCTGGGTGGACTCTCTTTCCCCCCCCCCCGTCTGTTCTCTCCTGCACAGCTGGAGTTGGAGATCTTCGAGATCCAGAAGGGATCCGCTCGGGGCTTCTTCCCCTTCCTCCCCCCAGGCGATCCCCCAACCTCGGCTGCACGGAGGACCCTGCCCCGCTTCCCCTCCCCTCCCGTCTCGGCCACGGAGGAGACCCCCGGAGGGAGGGAGGGAGGGAGGGGGAGGAGAGGGGGCGGCCAAGGGGCGGGGCTGCAAGGCGGGGGCGGAGCCTGAGAGGAAGAGAGAAGCCCCGCCCCCCTCGACCCTCCCACTCGCTGGATCTCCGCTTCCTTCATGCCCTCCCGCTTCTCCTCGGGAAGATCGGCGCCGGATCCCTCGGGAGAGGCTTCTGGATTCCGCTCCGGACAGGTCTGGCTGCTCTCCTCCCTCCGGCCTTCGGGGCGCCCCTCCCGCCAGGAGAGCTTTTCCCCGCAAGCAGAAAGGTAGCTGCGGATCCGCCTCTTCGTCCTGCAGGGTTTTCCTTGGGGAGATTCGGCTCTGGCGTCGCCTGCGGGGAGCGGATCCTTCCCTTCCCTCCTGGGGGGCAAAGGGGGACCCCTCCCCGGGCTGGATCTGCCCCCTCCTCGCCCGGCCAAGGGTCCCCGCGGGGATCCAGGTGGATCCGGGAAGGAGCTTTTGGGAAGTTGCTTTCGGAAGGTCTCTCTGTGGTCCGTCAGAGCATGCACATCCTCCCACGTGCAGTTGCAAAAATGGAGTAAACGGAGCTTTAAAACCTGTATTGAGGTTTGTCGTGTGGTATTAACCCAACTGACCTCGTTGCAATGGGGAGTGGAGGGTTTGGGGGAAAGAAAACAAGTTTAAATGGAATGAATTGATCTCATGTTGTCTTAGCCCAGGTGAGATCCTCTTTTTCCGTGCTCAGCTTAAAAGCCCAGCCAGGAAACCCTTTGTCTTTAGGCGAATGATTACTTTGCTTCTTCTTTTAAAAAAAACTCTGTGGAATCCCTAAAAAGCATTTTTCCCCTTTTTTTTTGACCCTGAGGAGGCTGTGATGAGGCAGCCCCTTCTTGGTGGATGTTTTACAAAGCACAAGTTTTAAGGAGGTTTTGAGGCTGGTCTTGTAAAGCAGGTAATAGAGCAAGCTGATGGCTAGAAGGCTGCCTTCCATAATTTTAAATATTTTTCAAAACGCCTATTGGAGGCAGCTGCAGAGACCTGGAATCTTTGTGGCCTTGCATCCTCCAAAAAGCTTAAGAGAAGCCCTTTTCACACATGCTCTGCCCCACCTGATCTCTCTCATCTTCCACTGAGTTTTTCCTACCGACAATTCTGCCTTGGTCCCTCTTGGACTTCATCTTGCTGGTTTCTTTCCATTTTGACTCATCAATAACTTCCTGAATAATGATTCTATCTCCATTATTTTGGATTGTGAAGAAATAATCCTATTTTCTCCTCCCTCTTCTGGGTCACTTGCACATTATGTTCAGCATTACTCTTGGCATCTGAGCCTTTTTCCTTTCTCCTTGCAGGAGAGCAGTGAAGATGTGGCCATGAGCTCCGCAGAGGAGAAGGGGCGCTCTTGGATCGGGACCCACAAACTCCATTCTAGAGAATTTGGAAATCGAGGCCTGGTTGGAGAAGCAGCTTCCTGCACAAAGGGCCAGTTGGTCAGGTGAGATCAAATGGGTCAGCGGTGAGGACCACACCTGGCCTTGATTCTGTAGGAAGAAAAGTCTCCATCATGGTTCCTCCAAGCGGGGAATAAACATGGCAACTTCTTTGGGAAGAAGGTTGTAGTTGATTGCAGAGGAAAGGCAGACAGAAAGATGGATGCAACAGGAAACGGAGGGCTGAGCACATGTGGGTAGTGGGTTTTTATACCCCTTGGACTCTATTGTCTGGAGTTATTTCCTGTTTGAAGCTTTGTATTTCCTTTCTCATGTATTCTGTCCTGAGCCTAGGTGTGCCACTCTAGGATTCTTGCTGGTTGTCTGTCCCAGCCCACCTCCCTGGGGCTGGGGTATGTAGATTTTAGAAGTCTTCTTAGCTTCAACCTTCCTGAATGGTTTACATCTGCATTTCTATACAGTTGGTTTCCGCTTGGGGGAGGGAGACTTGGGGCTATTAAGAAAACCTGGGCATGCTTTTCTGCCTTTTAACTTCTTTTTAGGAAATGTATTTTATTTATTTATTTATTAATGGGATTCCTGCCCTTTTATTATTTTCTTCTCTGGGGAGATGACTTCCCACAATTCAGAGCAGTAACGAGTGACCCAGAAACCTCTTAACTGCAACTATAATTCTTTTCACTTTGGGGAAGCTCTCTGTAGCTTTATTTTCTCTGATCAGCAAAGGTCCTTTTGCGAGTGGCTTGGCTGTTGCGCCTGGAGAAGGATGAAATGCCAAATCTGAGCCATTTTCCCCTCCTCCTTTCCTGTCTGATCTTCTGGGGTTGAGTCTCTTTTTGGGTGCTTTGCTTTCCTCTTTCCAATACACACACACACACACACACACACACACACACACAGAGTTTTAGTTGGACCTGGTTGTGCTTAGAGAAGTACAACAGACAAGTTGCCTAGTGTGATCCAGGGATTCGGTTGGCCTCTCTCCCATCCAGGTAGGAAATGCAAAGGAATGACCTCAATTCAGACAGTCCTGTGCCTTGTGCCAATCCAAGGGTTGTGGAATAAGCCAGGTGTGAACTTGGGTGTACCGAGTGCCCATGTCCTGGTCAGAGGGTGGGACTCAGGTGACTTTTGCCCCTTTTTATGACATTTCTAGGGACGCGGTGGCTCAGTGGGTTAAGACACTGAGCTTGTCGATCAGAAGGTCGGCAGTTTGGCGGGTCGAATCCCAAGTGCTGCGTAGCAGAATGAGCGCCTGTTACTCGTCCCAGCTTCTGCCCACCTAGTAGTTCGAAAGCACGTAAAAATGCAAGTAGAAAAATAGGGACCACTACGGTGGGAAGGTAACAGCGTTCCGTGCACCTTTGGCGTCTAGTCATGCCGGCCACATGACCACGGAGACGTCCTCGGACAAACGCTGGCTCTTTGGCTTTGAAACGGAGATGAGCACCGGCCCCTAGAGTCGGAAACAACTAGCACGCATGTGTGGGGGAACCTTTACCTATGACCTTTCTTGCTACACTTGTTAAGTGAATCATCTAATCACCGCAGTTCTCAAGTTACTAACATGGGAAGTTTAGGGGGCCCTGAAGAAGCTGACGGATGCTTTGGGACACGTTGCTTAGCAACAATATGGAACATGAGGCTTAGAGAATGGCCTAAGGCTGCAAAGGCCTCCGGTCTGGGGATTAAGGCCTCATTTCTCAGTGGCAGTGGAGACACTGGGCTGAAGTCCAGTCCAGGGGTCATTGTCAGATGGCTGAAACTGTTGAAGACTCCAGGCCTCCATTGAAGACACAATCCCAGTATTGTTGTCAATCCGGCCTGCTTTTCATGGCTGTGCTGGTATAGCTCAGGCTTCCCGGGGTGGCTACAGCTTTGTATCCCACTCCAGGAACCCTCCAACTCATGGGTGGCCTGTGCCTGGTCTCCACGACCTCCCCCACCACCATTGCCTGGTCCTCCTCCTCACCTAACCACTGCTTCACTGAACAACTGAAATTTCAGTCCCGACTGTGGTCCTAAGTTGAGGACATCTCTCCTACAGATGTAGGGCCTCCATCACTGTTTCAGGTGTACCGAGGACCCTACCCTGGGCAGAGGGTGGGACTGGAAGACCTTCAAGGTTCCTTCCAAGGCTGAGATTTTGTGATCCTCTACCATTCTCAAAAGGAAATATTATTCTCGATTTCTTTTTCATTCCAACAGCAGATAAGCGATCGGAACCAAAGATTTATCTGCAATTCAAGACATAATAGAAAATCAACCCAAGGCAGCAGTCACCAGTAAGCATGGAGCCTGGGAAACTCTTGGATCCCCCGTCAGACACAATCAGCACTCCAGAAAACCACAAAAAAACCCATCAATGCTCAGAGTGTGGGAAATCCTTCGCTCGCCAGTCCTCCCTTTTGACCCACAGGAAGGTCCATGTGGAAAGTGGATCCAGTCAAGGTTTGGAGGATGAGAAATCCTTCTCTGGAAGAGACACCCAAGATCCCAGAAGCCCCTCCAGACTGAAGCCCTATAAATGTCTGGAATGTGACATATGCTTTGGTCAAAAGTCAAGACTTCTTACACATCAGAAAATCCACACTGGAGAAAAAAAATATCAATGTCTGGAATGTGGCAAATTTTTCCGTGAAAAAGCCCATGTCAGAAACCATGAGAGAATTCACACAGGAGAGAAACCTTACAAGTGTTGGCAATGTGGGAAGAGCTTTTCTTGGAATTCAGGTCTTTGGGCCCATGAGAGGATCCATGCAGGAATAAAACCTTACAAATGCTTTGAGTGTGGAAAATCTTTCACCCGGAGTTCAGGTCTTCGGACTCATGATAAAACACACAGAGGGGAGAAAAACGAAAAGTGCCTCCAATGCGGGAAATGTTTTTCCAGGAAATCAAACCTGGTGCGACATCAGAAACTCCACACCGGAGAGAGACCCTATGAATGCCCAGAATGTGAGAAACGATTTACATTTTCTTATGAACTTCGGAGACACCAGGAAAGGCACAGAGGAGAGTTACCCTATCAATGTGGGGAGTGTAGAAAAAGTTTTGGTTTCCTAGGAGAGCTTCAGATTCATCAGAGAATCCACACAGGGGAAAAACCATACAAATGTGGGGAGTGTGGGACATGTTTTTCACAAAAACACCACCTTGTAAGGCATCAGAGGATCCACACAGGAGAGAAGCCATACAGATGCGTAGAATGCGGAAAATGTTTTACTCAAAAGGGGGACCTTTGGAAACATCATAGAACACACACGGGGGAGAAGCCACATCAATGCAATGAATGTGGACAATTCTATCGTACCTCATCCGCCCTTAAAAGTCATGTGAAAATTCACACAGGGGAAAAAAACTACAAATGTTTAGACTGTGGGAGAACATTTGCTGATGCAAGTTCCCTCAGAAGCCACAGCCGAATCCACACAGGAGAGAAGCCCTTTAAATGCTCAGAGTGCGATAGAGGTTTTTCTCAGAAAGATAGTCTTGTGAGCCATCAGCGAACCCACACTGGAGAGAAACCCTACAAATGTCTGGAGTGTGGGAAATGCTTTTCCCACAAACAACACCTTGGAATCCATCAGAGGGTCCACACAGGACACAAAATTCACACAGGGGGAAAAAACTTCAAATGTTTAGACTGCGGGACAGCTGTTTCATCTCACCTCAAACGTCACAGCCGAATCGACACAGGAGAGAAGCCCTTTAAATGTTCAGAGTGCGATAAATGTTTTTCTCGGAAAGATACTCTTTTGAAGCATCAGCGAACCCACACTGGAGAGAAACCCTACAAATGTCTGGAGTGTGGGAAATGTTTTGCCCATCCTTCAACACTGCATGCACACCAGAAATCACACAGGATAGTCGCCTTATAAGTGTGCGGAGTGTGAGAAACCTTTCCATTGTAAATCAGAGTTAAAGATGCATCAGAATGTCCATTGCAGAGATAAAACTCTTCTGTTGTGAAAAAAACTGATCTTTTTTTCCAAAAGTCACTTGTTAAGGTTAATCAGGAACATCACACAGTGTCAGAAGGGAAATCCTACTATTGTTTGGTGTGGGGAAAATGTTTTTCCTACTCAAGTAGCGTTAAATACCATAATCAAGGAAAACTGCATAAATGTTTGCCTCAGAAAGCAGCAGCGTTAGTAGCTTAACAGAGTTATTACACAAGAGGAAAGAGCTATAAGTGACGGGCAGAGTAGATAATGGTTTGCAGAGTGCAGCTTGTCTCGAATTACAGTTGCAATTGGGAAGAGATTTCCGGTCATAAGTTGTTACAGTTGTTAGTCAAGGCACCCATATATATCGGAGCTGATTTTCTGACATGTTTGTGGTCATTAAGCAAGTCACTGTAGTCCTAAACATAAAGCCATTCTTCCAAATGTGTGTGTTTTGATAAAAAGTGGCAATATGCCAGGAACAGAAAAAGAAAAATTGGGATCCCATGGCTGCAGGATCACACAAGTGGTCTTACAAGCTATACGATTGCCAAGCATCCATAATGAGGTTACATAACTTTTTGGCTTTTGGGATGTGGATTGGGGTGTGTTGGAAGCTGGCTTTTAGGTCATTAACTATCATATATGGACACATATATAATGTATATTCGCTTTCATTCGTGACAGATTTTCTAGTTGAAAAATAAAAAGTTGAAGGCAAAGTTCTTGCCACTTTCCTGTATTTCTAGCAAAGAAAGTCAAATCAGATGGAAATTGCTCAGATATTCAGGAACACTTAAGAATATTGAAAAATGTTATTTTAAAATTCTTGCCAGTGTTTGACAAACGGAACATTCTTCTTCAATGATTTCATTATTTTTCCTTGGGCTCGATCTTCACGCCTGCTAACAGGAAAAGAAGCCACAGCCTGTGTTCCACTTACGGCAGCATTTGGGACTGGAGTTTCCATCCTTAAACGATGCCGTCATAAACCCCTGACTGCACTGCAGAGTGATGACAATCCCTACAGTCCCGGTTACCGTTGTTAATTGAATCCCACGGTCATTTGACCGGGCGACTTCCTGCAGGCTTCCCACAAATTCAGTGGGGAAACGGGCAGGAAGTTGTGAGTCCCAGGTCCACAGCTGCAAAGCATCTCCTGAGATGGAGCAAGGAGTGTCCCAGGCTATGGGAGAGGGTCAGGAAGTGTGCTGCCACCACGTGGCTGTTCTTGGGAAATTATAATATGTTAATTGGGTCTGCCAGTACCTTTCCCCTTTCTGATGTATATCCTATCCTGCTCATGATGCTGTACTAGGATCCACCCCTTCTGGGTTGGACTTCCCCTTCCCCTTGTTCCCTTGTGTTCCATCCTCCATTGTAACATCTGAACACAAGCCATGCGGACAGTAATCCCGTTACTGTCTTTTGACCTTAAAGTACCGTCCAGACTTCACCTGACCACACCTTCTCTGCTGTAATCATCTACATGCAAAATAAAGGTATTTCAGATGAACCAGGTACTTTACGAGTTCACTGTCTGGAAAGGGCCATTAAATTGTGACTAAATTTGCTTAAACAGACCAGTGCAAGTGTTAACAAGAAATTAAAACACTAGCACAACGAGCTTCGATTCAGAACAGGAAGGGTGTGCAAGTGGCATGGCATGGGTGTGTGTGCGAGAGAGCAAGGGGTGCACAAGAGGCCTGGTGTGGCAGCAGGAGAGGAGTAACAGGACAGGGAGAGGACGTGGGGGAGCGAGGGTCACATGGGTCAGGATGGAGGCAATTGGGACTCCGCAAGTGGCTGGCACAGTGCAGAGGGGTCAAGGGAGGGGATGTGAGTGGAAGATACCCAGCAACCTGCAGTCTTCCATGCCAGCTTCCCCTTTGACTTTTCAGGGAAGCCAGCATAGAAGTTTGCAAATGGCAGTCATGCAAAGATGGGCGCTTGCCAGCCAGTGGTACCTGCCTACAGCTTGCAAAAGCACTCAGATATTGATCACAAACGACCAGAACAACAAGGATCAGTTGCAGCCACCAATTTTTTTTTTATTGAAAAGTTTTAACATACAATTTTTCTTTAAAACCCCCCTCCCCCTCCCTTCTCCCCCCCCACCTCTCCCCCCTCCCCCCCTCCCCCCACTTCCCAGAGCTAAATACAAGGTATATATATAAAAAGCAATCATAAACAATCATATACTAACAACTATAAACTCTAAAATCCATCACTCTCTAGCTTATATAGGATAAAACAAGCCTTAGTAATAAATATATATAAAGAAACTAAAAGAAAAAAAGAAAAAAAAGAAAGAAGACTTATTCAAATGCTACATAAAACTTCTTAACCCTATACTTGTTCTGGATAAACTCGATCCATTTTCTCCATTCCATAATATAGCGTTCTTGCGAGTGAGTTGCAGCCACCAATTGATTCTGGGTGGTTATGCCCAAGATGGGCCTTTCCCAATCTGGTGTTCTGCAGATGTTGAGGGAGTCGAAGTCCCAAACATCTGGAAGGCAGCAGCTGGGGCAAGGTGGCCAGAGGGGGTCTCCTGGCTCTCACTGGGCTGACCTGTTTAACTCCTGCTTTTTCTTCCGCCTCTTCCTTAAACCCGGGTGCTGCTCTAAATGCTCCTAATTGTTTTTCTATCTCAGAAATATTTCGGACTGCAGAGTAAACAAAATCTCACTCTATATACAGCAAGTTAACCTTGTGTTTCTTGGGTTGTGGGTGCAGTGATTGTCTCGCCACAAGGAGGCATAATAATAATAATAATAATAATAATAATAATAATAATAATAATAATAATAATAATAATAATAATAATAATAAAAATAATAATAATAATATGATGATGATGATGATGATGATGATGAAGAAGAAGAAGAAGAAGAAGAAGAAGAAGAAGAAGAAGAAGAAGAAGAAGAAGAAGAAGTAGTTGGAAGGGACCTTGGAGGTCATTTATTCCAACCCCCTGCTCAGGCAGGAAACCCTATACCATTTCAGGCAAATGGCTGTCCAGTCTCTTCTTAAAAACTTGCTTGCTTGCTAGCAATCACTCAATGGAATCCTCCAGATGTGAGTTAGGCTGGGATTTTACTCCCATAATGTCTTGGCAGCTGCACCTGATGGGAGTTGTGATCGAGCAACTCCTCAGGGAGAGAAGCAACCTAGAACTAAGGAGAAACTTCCTGACAGAACAATTAACCAGTGGAACAACCTGCCTCCAGAGGTGGTGAATGCTCCAACACTGGAAGTTTTTAAGAGGAGACTGGACAGCCATTTGCCTGAAATGGGATAGGGTTTCCTGCCTGAGCAGGGGGGTCTAGATGACTAGATGACCTCCAAGGTCCCTTCCAACTACATAGTGTGGTGGGATGGAGGGTTTGTTGTCACTGTGTGTTGGGGGGAGAGAGCACAGGGGGAGGCTCAGCTAATCTCAATGTACACATGTTGTACTTTGACAATAAAGGTTGTTGTTGTTGTTGTTATTATTATTATTATTATTATTATTATTATTATTATTAATATTATTATTAATAATATTATTACTCTGCAACCTCCAGGCAGGTGAGCTGCACTTAAGACATTTAAAGGTTACATTTGATAATGTTTGGAGCTTGTGTAATATATACTCAAAAGTTGAAATATCCTTAAGAGGCCCAAATCGACACTGAGTGTCAAGGGAGGGGTGGGGTAGAGAATAAAAAGGGGTCTCCTCAGGGCCCTACAAAGAGTTTATAAGTCTCTGTGTGAAACGGGAGACCCCGAAGCCCAGCAGTGGCTCAAGTGTTTTTATCCTTGGGAGGGAAGCAGGGATCCAGCATCCACAGCGCCTCTCCGATTCCGGGCAGAAGGGAGGGGAAGGCAGAGGGGGGGTCCTGGGTGGACTCTCCTCCCCCCCCGTCTGTTCTCTCCTGCGCAGCTGGAGTTGGAGATCTTGGAGATCCAGAAGGGATCCGCTCGGGGTTCTTCCCCTTCCTCCCCCAGGCGATCCCCCAACCTCGGCTGCACGGAGGACCCTGCCCCGCTTCCCCTCCCCTCCCGTCTCGGCCGCGGAGGGGAGCCCGGGAGGGAGGGGGAGGAGAGGGGGCGGCCAAGGGGCGGGGCTGAAAGGCGGAGGCGGAGCCTGAGAGGAAGAGAGAAGCCCCGCCCCCCTCGACCCTCCCACTCGCTGGATCTCCGCTTCCTTCCTGCCGTCCCGCTTCTCCTCGGGAGTATCGGCGCCGGATCCCTCGGGAGAGGCTTCTGGATCCCGATCCGGGCAGGTCTGGCTGCTCTCCTCCCTCCGGCCTTCGGGGCGCCCCTCCCGCCAGGAGAGCTTTTCCCCGCCAGCAGAAAGGTAGCTGCGGATCCGCCTCTTCGTCCTGCAGGGATTTCCTTGGGGAGATTCGGCTCTGGCGTCGCCTGCGGGGAGCGGATCCCTTCCCTTCCCTCCTGGGGAACAAAGGGGGATCCCTCCCCGGGCTGGATCTGCCCCCTCCTCGCCCGGCCAAGGCTCTCCGCGGGGCTCCGGGTGGATCCGGGAAGGAGCTTTGGGGAAGTTGCTTTCAGAAGGTCTCTCTGTGGTCCGTCAGAGCAGGAAGTCTCCGGGCATGCACATCCTCGCAGGTGCAGTTGCAAAAACGGAGTAAACGGAGCTTTAAAACCTGTATCGAGGTTTGCAGTGTGGTATTAACCCAACTGACCTCGTTGCAATGGGGAGGGGAGGGTTTGGGGGAAAGAAAACAAGTTTTTATGTGAATGATTACTTTGCTTCTGCTTTCAAAAAAACCCTCTGTGGAATCCCTAAAAAGCATTTTTTCCCCTTTTTTTGCCCTGAGGAGGCTGTGATGAGGCAGCCCTGTTAGGTATATGGTGCTAGCCTACAATGTTGGGTTGAAAATATATTAACCATAATGCTATGTCTTTAAGAAGTTAATTGGCCAATGGGTGTGTAAGTGTTCTCATGGCCATAAGAGGAAGCTAGGAACATAGCTTCTCTCTCTCTCTCTGAATTCACTGATCTCTACTATTACTATTTTTGCTCTGCTGTTGGTTTACTACTGTTGTAAACCTGAACTGTGTATTGACCTCTGGACCGGGAAGAAGACTTTGTAGCTTGGACTGTTGCTATTGTTTATGACCTGAACTGTTTATTTTTTGACTGTGCATTTTTGTTCTTACACCACCTCAAAAGTAAACTACTTTTTGTTTTTATAACTCAGTGTATTCTTGTGTGACTTTTACTGCTCTCAGTACCCTTCCTTGTCTGTGCAACTCTTTGGTAGCACAAGGAGACCTTGCACAACAAATTCCTTAACAAGCCCCTTCTCGGTGGATGTTTTACAAAGCACAAGTTTTAAGGAGGTTTTGAGGCTGGCCTTGTAAAGCAGGTAATAGAACAAGCTGATGGCTAGAAGGCTGCCTTCCATAATTTTAAATATTTTTCAAAACGCCTATTGGAGGCAGCTGCAGAGACCTGGAATCTTTGTGGCTTTGTATTCTCCAAAAAGCTTAAGAAAGAGCAGCCCTCTTCACACATGCTCTGCCCCACCTGATCTCTCTCATCTTCCACTGAGTTTTTCCTACATTGGTCCCTCTTGGACTTCATCTTGCTGGTTTCTCTCCGTTTTGGCTCATCAATATCTTCCTGAATAATGATTCTATCTCCATTATTCTATCTCCATTCTAGAGAATTTGGAAATTGAGGCCTGGTTGGAGAAGCAGCTTCCTGCACAAAGGGCCAGTTGGTCAGGTGAGATCAAATCGGTCAGCGGTGAGGGTCATACCTGGCCTTGATTCACAGCAGTAACGAGTGACCCAGAAACCTCTTACCCGCAACTATATTTCTTTTCACTTTGGGGAAGCTCTCTGTAGCTTTATTTTCTCTGATCAGCAAAGGTCCTTTTACGAGCGGCTTGGCTGTTGAGTCTGGAGAAGGATGAAATGCCAAATCTGAGCCATTTTCCCATCCTCCTTTCCTGTCTGATTTTCTGGGGTTGAGTCACTTTTCTGGTGCACTGACTGAAGTCCTCTTTCCAATACACACACACACACACACACACACACACAGAGTGTTTTGGTTGGACCTGGTTGTGCTTAGACAAGCACAACAGACAAGTTGCCTAGTGTGATCCAGGCATTCAGTTGGCCTCTCTCCCATCCAGGTAGGAAATGCAAAAGAATGACCTCAATTCAGACAGCAGCTTTGTATCCCAGTCCAGGAACCTCCCAACTCATGGGTGGCCTATGCCTGGTCTCCACGACCTCCCCCACCACCATTGTCTGGTCCTCCTCCTCACCTAACCACTGCTTCACTGAACAACTGAAATGCCAGTCTCAACTGTGGTCCTAAGTTGAGGACATGTCTCCTACAGATGTAGGGCCTCCATCACTGTTTCAGGTATACCGAGGACCCTATCCTGGGCAGAGGGTGGGACTGGAAGACCTTCAAGGTCCCTTCCAAGGCTGAGATTTTGTGATCCTCTACCATTCTCAAAAGGAAATATTATTCTCGATTTCTTTTTCATTCCAACAGCAGATAAGCGATCGTAACCAAAGATTTATCTGCAATTCAAGGCATAATAGAAAATCAACCCAAGGCAGCAGTCACCAGTAAGCATGGAGCCTGGGAAACTCTTGGATCCCCCGTCAGACACAAGGAGCACTTCGGAAAACCACACAAAAAAAAACTATGAATGCTCAGAGTGTGGGAAATCCCTCGCTCGCCAGTCCTCCCTTTTGACCCACAGGAAGGTCCATGTGGAAAGTGGATCCAGTCAAGGTTTGGAGGATGAGAAATCCTTCTCTGGAAAAGACACCCAAGATTCCAGAAGCTCCTCCAGACTAAAGCCCTATAAATGTCTGGAATGTGACATATGCTTTGGTCAAAAGTCACGTCTTCTTACACATCAGAAAATCCACACTGGAGAGAAAAAATATCAATGTCTGGAATGTGGGAAATTTTTCCGTGAAAAAGCCCATGTCAGAAACCACGAGAGAATTCACACAGGAGAGAAACCTTACAAGTGTTGGCAATGTGGGAAGAGCTTTTCTTGGAATTCAAGTCTTTGGGCCCATGAGAAGATCCATGCAGGAATAAAACCTTACAAATGCTTTGAGTGTGGAAAATCTTTCACCCAGAGTTCAGGTCTTTGGACTCATGAGAAAACACACAGAGGGGAGAAAAACGAAAAGTGCCTCGAATGTGGGAAACGTTTTTCCAGGAAATCACACCTGATGCAACATCAGAGATGTCACACTGGAGACAGACCCTTTGAATGCCCAGAATGTGAGAAACGATTTACATTTTCTTATGAACTTCGGAGACACCAGGAAAGGCACAGAGGAGAGTTACCCTATCAATGTGGGGAGTGTGGGAAAAGTTTTGGTTTCCTAAGAGAGCTTCAGATTCATCAGAGAATCCACACAGGGGAAAAACCATACAAATGTGGGGAGTGTGGGAAATGCTTTTCACAAAAACAACACCTTATAAGGCATGAGAGGCTCCACACAGGAGAGAAGCCATACAGATGCGTAGAATGCGGAAAATGTTTTACTCAAAAGGGGGACCTTTGGAAACATCATAGAACACACACGGGGGAGAAGCCACATCAATGCAATGAATGTGGACGATTCTATCGTACCTCATCCGCCCTTAAAAGTCATGTGAAAATTCACACAGGGGAAAAAAACAACAAATGTTTAGACTGTGGGAGAACATTTGCTGATGTAAGTTCCCTCAGAAGGCACAGCCGAATCCACACAGGAGAGAAGCCCTTTAAATGCTCAGAGTGCGATAAATGTTTTTCTCAGAAAGGTAATCTTGTGACACATCAGCGAACCCACACTGGAGAGAAACCCTACAAATGTCTGGAGTGTGGGAAATGTTTTGCCCATCCTTCAACACTGCATGCACACCAGAAATCACACAGGATAGTCGCCTTATAAGTGTGCAGAGTGCGAGAAACCTTTCCGTTGTAAATCAGAGTTAAAGATGCATCAGAATGCCCATTGCAGAGATCAATCTCTTCTGTTGTGAAAAAAACTGATTTTTTTTCAAAAGTCACATCTTAAGGTTAATCAGGAACATCACACAGTGTCAGAAGGGAAATCCTACTATTGTTTGGTGTGGGAAAAATGTTTTTCCTACTCAAGTAGCCTTAAATACCATAATCAAGAAAAACTGCATAAATCTTTGCCTCAGAAAGCAGCAGCCTTAGTAGCTTAACGGTTATTACACAAGAGGAAAGAGCTATAAGTGATGGGCGGAGTAGATAATGGTTTGCAGAGTGCAGCTAGTCTCCACTTACAGTCGCAGTTGGGAAGAGATTTCCAGTCATAAGTTGTTACGGTGGTTAGTCGAGGCACCCATATATATCGGAGCTGATTTTCTGACATGTTTCTGGTCATTAAGCAAGTCACTGTAGTTTAAACATAAAGCCATTCTTCGAAATGTGTGTGTTTTGATAAAAAGTGGCAATACGCCAGGAACTACCAGAAAAAGAAAAATTGGGATCCCACAGCTGCAGGATCACACAAGTGGTCTTACAAGCTATACGATTGCCAAGCATCCATAATGAGGTTACATAACTTTTTGGCTTTTGGGATGTGGATTGGGGTGTGTTGGAAGCTGGCTTTTAGGTCATTATCATATATGGACACGTATATAATGTATATTCACCTTCATTCGTGACAGATTTTCTAGTTGAAAATAAAAAACGTTGAAAGCAAAGTTCTTGCCACTTTCCTGTATTTCTAGCAAAGAGAGTCAAATCAGATGGAAATTGCTCAGATATTCAGGAACACTTAAGAATATTGAAAAATGTTATTTTAAAATTCTTGCCAGTGTTTGACAAATGGAACATTCTTCTTCAATGATTTCATTATTTTTCCTTGGGCTCGATCTTCACGCCCGCTAACAGGAAAAGAAGCCACAGCCTGTGTTCCACTTACGGCAGCATTTGGGACTGGAGTTTCCATCCTTAAACGATGCCGTCATAAACCCCTGACTGCACTGCACAGTGATGACAATCCCTACTGTCCCGGTTACCGTTGTTACTTGAATCCCACGGTCATTTGACGGGGCAACTTCCTGCAGGCTTCCCACAAAGTCAGTGGGAAAACGGGCAGGAAGTTGTGAGTCCCAGGTCCACAGGTGCAAAGCATCTCCTGAGACGGAGCAAGGAGTGTCCCAGGCTATGGGAGAGGGTCAGGAAGTGTGCTGCCACCACGTGGCTGTTCTTGGGAAATTATAATATGTTAATTGGGTCTGCCAGTACCTTTCCCCTTTCTGATGTATTTCCTATCCTGCTCATGATGCTGTACTAGGATCCACCCCTTCTGGGTTGGACTTCCCCTTCCCCTTGTTCCCTTGTGTTCCATCCTCCATTGTAACATCTGAACACAAGCCATGCGGACAGTAATCCCGTTACTGTCTTTTGACCTTAAAGCACCGTCCAGACTTCACCTGACCACACCTTCTCTGCTGTAATCATCTTCATGCAAAATAAAGGTATTTCAGATGAACCAGGTACTTTACGAGTTCACTGTCTGGAAAGGGCCGTTAAATTGTGACTAAATTTGCTTAAACAGACCAGTGCAAGTGTTAAGAAATTAAAACACTAGCACGACGAGCTTCGATTCAGAACAGGAAGGGTGTGCAAGTGGCGTGGCATGGGTGTGTGTGCGAGAGAGCAAGGGGTGCACAAGAGGCTTGGTGTGGCAGCAGGAGAGGAGTGACAGGACAGGGAGAGGACGTGGGGGAGCGAGGGTCACGTGGGTCAGGATGGAGGCAATTGGGACTCCGCAAGTGGCTGGCACAGTGCAGAGGGGTCAAGGGAGGGGATGTGAGTGGAAGATACCCAGCAACCTGCAGTCTTTCATGCCAGCTTCCCCTTTGACTTTTCAGGGAAGCCAGCATAGAAGTTTGCAAATGGCAGTCATGCAAAGGTGGGCGCTTGCCAACCAGTGGTACCTGCCTACAGCTTGCAAAAGCACTCAGATATTGATCACAAACGGCCGGAACAACAAGGATCAGTTGCAGCCACCAATTGATTCTGGGTGGTTATGCCCCAGATGGGCCTTTCCCAATCTGGTGTTCTGAAGATGTTCAGGGAGTCGAAGTCCCAAACATCTGGAGGTCAGCAGCTGGGGCAAGGTGGCCAGAGGGGTCTCCTGGCTCTCACTGGGCTGACCTGTTTAACTCCTGCTTTTTCTTCTGCCTCTTCCTTAAACCCGGGTGCTGCTCTAAATGCTCCTAATTGTTTTTGTATCTGAGAAAGAGAAATATTTCAGACTGCAGAGTAAACAAAATGTCACTCTATATACAGCAGGTTAACCTTGTGTTTCTTGGGTTGTGGGTCCAGTGATTATCTCGCCACAAGGAGGCTTGCTAGCATTCACTCAATGGAATCCTCCAGATGTGAGTTAGGCTGGGATTCTACTCCCATAACATCTTGGCAGCTGGACCTGATGGGAGTTGTGATCGAGCAACTCAAGGAGAGAAGCAACCTAGAACTAAGGAGAAACTTCCAGACAGTTAGAACAATTAACCAGTGGAACAACCTGCCTCCAGAGGTGGAGGAGACTGGACAGCCATTTGCCTGAAATGCTATAGGGTTTCCTGCCTGAGCATGGGGTTGGACTAGATGACCTCCAAAGTCCCTTCCAAATTATTATTATTATAACTGCAGCCTCCAGGCAGGTGAGCTGCTCTTAAGGCATCTAAAGGTTACATTTGATAATGTTTGGAGCTGGTGAACAGGCCACATAAGCTTAATATATATTCAAAAGTTGAAATATCCTTAAGAGACCCAAATCGACACTGAGTGTCAAGGGAGGGGTGGGGTAGAGAATAATAACAAGGGGTCTCCTCAGGGCTCTACAAACAGTGTATAAGTCTCTGTGTGAAACGGGAGACCCCGAAGCCCAGCAGTGGCTCAAGTGTTTTTATCCTTGGGAGGGAAGCAGGGACCCAGCATCCACAGCGCCTCTCCGATTCCGGGCAGAAGGGAGGGGAAGGCAGAGGGGGGCCCTGGGTGGACTCTCCTCCCCCCCGTCTGTTCTCTCCTGGGCTCCTGCACAGCTGGAGTTGGAGATCTTCGGGATCCAGAAGGGATCCGCTCGGGGCTTCTTCCCCTTCCTCCCCCCAGGCGATCCCCCAACCTCGGCTGCACGGAGGACCCTGCCCCGCTTCCCCTCCCCTCCCGTCTCGGCCACGGAGGAGACCCCCGGAGGGAGGGAGGGAGGGAGGGGGAGGAGAGGGGGCGGCCAAGGGGCGGGGCTGCAAGGCGGAGGCGGAGCCTGAGAGGAAGGCAGAAGCCCCGCCCCCCTCGACCCTCCCACTCGCTGGATCTCCGCTTCCTTCCTGCCGTCTCGCTTCTCCTCGGGAGGATCGGCGCTGGATCCCTCGGGAGAGGCTTCTGGATCCCGCTCCGGGCAGGTCGGGCTGCTCTCCTCCCTCCGGCCTTCGGGGCGCCCCTCCCCCCAGGAGAGCTTTTCCCCGCAAGCAGAAAGGTAGCTGCGGATCCGCCTCTTCGTCCTGCAGGGATTTCCTTGGGGAGATTCGGCTCTGGCGTCGCCTGCGGGGAGCGGATCCCTCCCTTCCCTCCAGGGGGGCAAAGGGGGATCCCTCCCCGGGCTGGATCTGCCCCCTCCTCGCCCGGCCAAGGCTCTCCGCGGGGCTCCGGGTGGATCCGGGAAGGAGCTTTGGGGAAGTTGCTTTCAGAAGGTCTCTCTGTGGTCCGTCAGAGCATGCACATCCTCGCACGTGCAGTTGCAAAAATGGAGTAAACGGAGCTTTAAAACCTGTATTGAGGTTTCTAGTGTGGTATTAACCCAACTGACCTCGTTGCAATGGGGATGGGAGGGTTTGGGGGAAAGAAAACAAGTTTAAATTGAATGAATTGATCTCATGTTGTTTTAGCCCACGTGAGATCCTCTTTTTCCGTGCTCAGCTTAAAAGCCCAGCCAGGAAACCCTTTGTTTTTATGCGAATGATTACTTTGCTTCTTCTTGGACAAAAAACTCTGTGGAATCCCTAAAAAGCATTTTTTTCCTTTTTTTGCCCTGAGGAGGCTGTGATGAGGCAGCCCTGTTAGGCATATGGTGCTAGCCTACAATGTTGGGTTGAAAATATATTAACCATAATGCTATGTCTTTAAGAAGTTAATTGGCCAATGGGTGTGTAAGTGTTCTCATGGCCATAAGAGGAAGCTAGTAACTAGCTTCTCTCTCTCTCTGAATTCACTGATCTCTACTATTACTGTTTTTGCTCTGCTGTTAGTTTACTACTGTTGTAAACCTGAACTGTGTATTGACCTCTGGACCGGTAAGAAGACTTTGTAGCTTGGACTGTTGCTATTATTTATTTATTTATTTTAATTCCATTTATATCCCGCCCTTCTCCGAAGACTCAGGGCGGCTTACAAGCTTAGCAGTAGCCTTCATTCTATGTATATGTCTGCTTATTAGGGCTTTCGCCCCCCCAAGCGGCATTATTACAAAGTCAGCTTAATTGCCCCCAACAATCTGGGTCCTCATTTTACCTACCTGGGAAGGATGGAAGGCTGAGTCAACCTTGAGCCTGGTGGGATGCGAACCTGCACTAATTGCAGGCAGCTGGTGTTACTTAAGGTGTTACTTAAGAAGGCCTTAGCCCACTGCTCCACCAAGGCATTTTATGACCTGGACTGTTTATTTTTTGACTGTGCATTTTTGTTCTTACACCACCTCAAAAGTAAACTACTTTTTGTTTTTATAACTCAGTGTATTCTTGTGTGACTTTTACTGCTCTCAGTACCCTTCCTTGTCTGTGCAACTCTTTGGTAGCACAAGGAGACCTTGCACAAAAAATTCCTTAACAAGCCCCTTCTCGATGAATGTTTTACAAAGCACATGTTTTAAGGAGGTTTTGAGGCTGGCCTTGTAAAGCAGGTAATAGAACAAGCTGATGGCTAGAAGGCTGCCTTACATAATTTGAAATATTTTTCAAAACGCCTATTGGAGGCAGCTGCAGAGACCTGGAATCTTTGTGGCTTTGCATCCTCCAAAAAGCTTAAGAAAGAGCAGCCCTCTTCACACATGCTCTGCCCCACCTGATCTCTCTCATCTTCCACTGAGTTTTTCCTACATTGGTCCCTGTTGGCCTTCATCTTGCTGGTTTCTCTCCGTTTTGGCTCATCAATATCTTCCTGAATAATGATTCTATCTCCATTATTTTGGATTGTGAAGAAATAATCCTATTTTCTCCTTCCTCTTCCGGGTCACTTACAGATTATGTTCAGCATTACTCTTGGCATCTGAGCCTTTTTCCTTTCTCTTTGCAGGAGAGCAGTGAAGATGTGGCCATGAGTTCCGCAGAGGAGAAGGGGCGTTCTTGGATCGGGACCCACAAACTCCATTCTAGAGAATTTGGAAATTGAGGCCTGGTTGGAGAAGCAGCTTCCTGCACAAAGTGCCAGTCGAGATCAAATCGGTCAGCGGTGAGGGTCATACCTGGCCTTGATTCAGAGCAGTAACGAGTGACCCAGAAACCTCTTACCCGCAACTATATTTCTTTTCACTTTGGGGAAGCTCTCTGTAGCTTTATTTTCTCTGACCAGCAAAGGTCCTTTTACGAGTGGCTTGGCTGTTGCGCCTGGGGAGGGATGAAATGCCAAATCTGAGCCATTTTCCCCTTCTCCTTTCCTGTCTGATCTTCTGGGGTTGAGTCTCTTTTTGGGTGCTTTGACTGAAGTCCTCTTTCCAATACACACACACACAGACACACACACACACACACAGAGTGTTTTGGTTGGACCTGGTTGTGCTTAGACAAGCACAACAGACAAGATACCTAGTGTGATCCAGGGATTCGGTTGGCCTCTCTCCCATCCAGGTAGGAAATGCAAAGGAATGACCTCAATTCAGACAGTCCTGTGCCTTGTGCCAATCCAAGGGTTGTGGAATAAGCCAGGTGTGAACTTGGGTGTACCGAGTGCCCATGTCTGGTCAGAGGGTGGGACTCAGGTGACTTTTGCCCCTTTTTATGACCTTTCGAGAGACGCGGTGGCTCAGTGGGTTAGGACACTGAGCTTGTCGATCAGAAGGTCGGCAGTTTAGCGGGTCGAATCCTGAGTGCCGCGTAACAGAGTGAGCGCCTGTTACTCGTCCCAGCTTCTGCCCACCTAGTAGTTCTAAAGCACGTAAAAATGCAAGTAGAAAAATAGGGACCACTACGGTGGGAAGGTAACAGCGTTCCGTGCGCCTTTGGCGTCTAGTCATGCCGGCCACATGACCACGGAGACGTCCTCGGACAAGCACTGGCTCTTCGGCTTTGAAACGGAGATGAGCACCGGCCCCTAGAGTCGGAAACAACTAGCATGCATGTGTGGGGGAACCTTTACCTATGACCTTTCTTGCTACACTTGTTAAGTGAATCATCTAATCACCACAGTTCTCAAGTTACTAACATGGGAAGTTGAGGGGGCCCTGAAGAAGCTGACGGATGCTTTGGGACACGTTGCTTAGCAACAATATGGAACATGAGGCTTAGAGAATGGCCCAAGGCTGCAAAGGCCTCCGGTCTGGGGATTAAGGCCTCATTTCTCAGTGGCAGTGGAGACACTGGGCTGAAGTCCAGTCCAGGGGTCATTGTCAGATGGCTGAAACTGTTGAAGACTCCAGGCCTCCACTTAAGACGCAATCCCAGTATTGTTGTCAATCCGGCCTGCTTTTCATGGCTGTGCTTGTATAGCTCACGCTTCCAGGGGTGACTGCAGCTTTGTATCCCACTCCAGGAACCCTCCAGGTCATGGGTGGCCTATGCCTGGTCTCCATGACCTCCCCCACCACCATTGCCTGGTCCTCCTCCTCACCTAACCACTGCTTCACTGCACAACTGAAATTTCAGTCCCGACTGTGGTCCTAAGTTGAGGACATGTCTCCTACAGATGTAGGGCCTCCATCACTGTTTCAGGTGTACCGAGGACCCTAACCTGGGCAGAGGGTGGGACTGGAAGACCTTCAAGGTCCCTTCCAAGGCTGAGATTTTGTGATCCTCTACCATTCTCAAAAGGAAATATTATTCTCGATTTCTTTTTCATTCCAACAGCAGATAAGTGATCGTAACCAAAGATTTATCTGCAATTCAAGACATAATAGAAAATCAACCCAAGGCAGCAGTCACCAGTAAGCATGGAGGCTGGGAAACTCTTGGATCCCCCGTCAGACACAAGGAGCACTTCGGAAAACCACACCAAAAAAAACTATGAATGCTCAGAGTGTGGGAAATCCCTCGCTCGCCAGTCCTCCCTTTTGACCCACAGGAAGGTCCATGTGGAAAGTGGATCCAGTCAAGGTTTGGAGGATGAGAAATCCTTCTCTGGAAAAGACACCCAAGATTCCAGAAGCTCCTCCAGACTAAAGCCCTATAAATGTCTGGAATGTGACATATGCTTTGGTCAAAAGTCACGTCTTCTTACACATCAGAAAATCCACACTGGAGAGAAAAAATATCAATGTCTGGAATGTGGGAAATTTTTCCGTGAAAAAGCCCAAGTCAGAAACCACGAGAGAATTCACACAGGAGAGAAACCTTACAAGTGTTGGCAATGTGGGAAGAGCTTTTCTTGGAATTCAAGTCTTTGGGCCCATGAGAAGATCCATGCAGGAATAAAACCTTACAAATGCTTTGAGTGTGGAAAATCTTTCACCCAGAGTTCAGGTCTTTGGACTCATGAGAAAACACACAGAGGGGAGAAAAACGAAAAGTGCCTCGAATGTGGGAAACGTTTTTCCAGGAAATCACACCTGATGCAACATCAGAGATGTCACACTGGAGACAGACCCTATGAATGCCCAGAATGTGAGAAACGATTTACATTTTCTTATGAACTTCGGAGACACCAGGAAAGGCACAGAGGAGAGTTACCCTATCAATGTGGGGAGTGTGGGAAAAGTTTTGGTTTCCTAAGAGAGCTTCAGATTCATCAGAGAATCCACACAGGGGAAAAACCATACAAATGTGGGGAGTGTGGGAAATGTTTTTCACAAAAACAACACCTTATAAGGCATGAGAGGCTCCACACAGGAGAGAAGCCATACAGATGCGTAGAATGCGGAAAATGTTTTACTCAAAAGGGGGACCTTTGGAAACATCTTAGAACACACACGGGGGAGAAGCCACATCAATGCAATGAATGTGGACGATTCTATTGTACCTCATCCGCCCTTAAAAGTCATGTGAAAATTCACACAGGGGAAAAAAACAACAAATGTTTAGACTGTGGGAGAACATTTGCTGATGCAAGTTCCCTCAGAAGGCACAGCCGAATCCACACAGGAGAGAAGCCTTTTAAATGCTCAGAGTGCGATAAATGTTTTTCTCAGAAAGGTAATCTTGTGACACATCAGCGAACCCACACTGGAGAGAAACCCTACAAATGTCTGGAGTGTGGGAAATGCTTTGCCCATCCTTCAACACTGCATGCACACCAGAAATCACACAGGATAGTCGCCTTATAAGTGTGCAGAGTGCGAGAAACCTTTCCATTGTAAATCAGAGTTAAAGATGCATCAGAATGCCCATTGCAGAGATCAATCTCTTCTGTTGTGAAAAAAACTGATTTTTTTTTAAAAAGTCACATCTTAAGGTTAATCAGGAACATCACACAGTGTCAGAAGGGAAATCCTACTATTGTTTGGTGTGGGGAAAATGTTTTTCCTACTCAAGTAGCCTTAAATACCATAATCAAGGAAAACTGCATAAATGTTTGCCTCAAAAAGCAGCAGCCTTAGTAGCTTAACAGAGTTATTACACAAGAGGAAAGAGCTATAAGTGACGGGCGGAGTAGATAATGGTTTGCAGAGTGCAGCTACTCTCCACTTACAGTCGCAATTGGGAAGAGATTTCCGGTCATAAGTTGTTACGGTTGTTAGTCGAGGCACCCATATATATCGGAGCTGATTTTCTGACATGTTTGTGGTCATTAAGCAAGTCACTGTAGTCCTAAACATAAAGCCATTCTTCCAAATGTGTGTGTTTTGATAAAAAGTGGCAATATGCCAGGAACTAGCAGAAAAAGAAAAATTGGGATCCCACAGCTGCAGAATCACACAAGTGATCTTAAAAGCCATCAGGTTGTGTTGAGGTTACATAACTTTTTGGCTTTTGGGATGTGGATTGGGGTGTGTTGGAGGCTGGCTTTTAGGTCAACTATCATATTTGGACATATACATAATGTATATTCGCCTTCATTCGTGACAAATTGTCTAGTTCAAAATAAAAAACGTTGAAAGCAAAGTTCTTGCCACGTTCCTGTATTTCTAGCAAAGAAAGTCAAATCGGATGGAAATAGCGCAGATGTTCAGGAACCCTTAAGAATATTGAAAAATGTTATTTTAAAATTCTTGCCAGTGTTTCATAAATGGAACATTCTTCTTTAATTATTTCATTATTCTTTCTTTGGCTCGATCTTCACGCTTGCTAACAGGAAAAGAAGCCACAGCCTGTGTTCCACTTACGGCAGCATTTGGGACTGGAGTTTCCATCCTTAAACGATGCCGTCATAAACCCCTGAGTGCATCGCAGAGTGATGACAATCCCTATAGTCCCGGTTGCCGTCGTTAATTGAATCCCACGGTCATTTGACGGGGCGACTTCCTGCAGGCTTCCCACAGAGTCAGTGGGGAAACGGGCAGGAAGTTGTGAGTCCCAGGTCCACAGGTGCAAAGCATCTCCTGAGACGGAGCAAGGAGTGTCCCAGGCTATGAGAGAGGGTCAGGAAGTGTGCTGCCACCACGTGGCTGTTCTTGGGAAATTATAATATGTTAATTGGGTCTGCCAGTACCTTTCCCCTTTCTGATGTATTTCCTATCCTGCTCATGATGCTGTACTAGGATCCACCCCTTCTGGGTTGGACTTCCCCTTCCCCTTGTTCCCTTGTGTTCCATCCTCCATTGTAACATCTGAACACAAGCCATGCGGACAGTAATCCCGTTACTGTCTTTTGACCTTAAAGTACCGTCCAGACTTCACCTGACCACACCTTCTCTGCTGTAATCATCCTCTACATGCAAAATAAAGGTATTTCAGATGAAGCAGGTACTTTACGAGTTCACCGTCTGGAAAGGGCCGTTAAATTGTGACTAAATTTGCTTAAACAGACCAGTGCAAGTGTTAAGAAATTAAAACACTAGCACGACGAGCTTCGATTCAGAACAGGAAGGGTGTGCAAGTGGCGTGGCATGGGTGTGTGTGCGAGAGAGCAAGGGGTGCACAAGAGGCCTGGTGTGGCAGCAGGAGAGGAGTAACAGGACAGGGAGAGGACGTGGGGGAGCGAGGGTCACATGGGTCAGGATGGAGGCAATTGGGACTCCGCAAGTGGCTGGCACAGTGCAGAGGGGTCGAGGGAGGGGATGTGAGTGGAAGATACCCAGCAACCTGCAGTCTTTCATGCCAGCTTCCCCTTTGACTTTTCAGGGAAGCCAGCATAGAAGTTTGCAAATGGCAGTCATGCAAAGGTGGGCGCTTGCCAGCCAGTGGTACCTGCCTACAGCTTGCAAAAGCACTCAGATATTGATCACAAACGACCAGAACAACAAGGATCAGTTGCAGCCACCAATTGATTCTGGGTGGTTATGCCCCAGATGGGCCTTTCCCAATCTGGTGTTCTGAAGATGTTCAGGGAGTCGAAGTCCCAAACATCTGGAGGACAGCAGCTGGGGCAAGGTGGCCAGAGGGGTCTCCTGGCTCTCACTGGGCTGACCTGTTTAACTCCTGCTTTTTCTTCCGCCTCTTCCTTAAACCCGGGTGCTGCTCTAAATGCTCCTAATTGTTTTTCTATCTCAGAAATATTTCGGACTGCAGAGTAAACAAAATCTCACTCTATATACAGCAAGTTAACCTTGTGTTTCTTGGGTTGTGGGTGCAGTGATTGTCTCGCCACAAGGAGGCATAATAATAATAATAATAATAATAATAATAATAATAATAATAATAATAATAATAATAATAATAATAATAAGATGATGATGAAGAAGAAGAAGAAGAAGAAGAAGAAGAAGAAGAAGAAGAAGAAGAAGAAGAAGAAGAAGAAGAAGAAGAAGAAGAAGAAGAAGAAGAAGAAGTAGTTGGAAGGGACCTTGGAGGTCATTTATTCCAACCCCCTGCTCAGGCAGGAAACCCTATACCATTTCAGGCAAATGGCTGTCCAGTCTCTTCTTAAAAACTTGCTTGCTTGCTAGCAATCACTCAATGGAATCCTCCAGATGTGAGTTAGGCTGGGATTCTACTCCCATAACGTCTTGGCAGCTGGACCTGATGGGAGTTGTGATCGAGCAACTCCTCAGGGAGAGAAGCAACCTAGAACTAAGGAGAAACTTCCTGACAGTTAGAACAATTAACCAGTGGAACAACCTGCCTCCAGAAGTGGTGAATGCTCCAACACTGGAGGTTTTTAAGAGGAGACTGGACAGCCATTTGCCTGAAATGGGATAGGGTTTCCTGCCTGAGCAGGGGGGTCTAGATGACTAGATGACCTCCAAGGTCCCTTCCAACTACATAGTGTGGTGGGATGGAGGGTTTGTTGTCACTGTGTGTTGGGGGGAGAGAGCACAGGGGGAGGCTCAGCTAATCTCAATGTACACATGTTGTACTTTGACAATAAAGGTTGTTGTTGTTATTATTATTATTATTATTATTATTATTATTATTATTATTATTATTATTATTATTATTTATTTATTTATTTATTTATTTATTTATTATAACTCTGCAACCTCCAGGCAGGTGAGCTGCTCTTAAGACATTTAAAAGTTACATTTGATAATGTTTGGAGCTTGTGAACAGGCCACATAAGCTTAATATATATTCAAAAGTTGAAATATCCTGAAGAGGCCCAAATCGACACTGAGTGTCAAGGGAGGGGTGGGGTAGAGAATAATAACAAGGGGTCTCCTCAGGGCCCTACAAAGAGTTTATAAGTCTCTGTGTGAAACGGGAGACCCCGAAGCCCAGCAGTGGCTCAAGTGTTTTTATCCTTGGGAGGGAAGCAGGGACCCAGCATCCCCAGCGCCTCTCCGATTCCGGGCAGAAGGGAGGGGAAGGCAGAGGGGGGGCCCGTCTGTTCTCTCCTGGGCTCCTGCGCAGCTGGAGTTGGAGATCTTCGGGATCCAGAAGGGATCCGCTCGGGGCTTCTTCCCCTTCCTCCCCCCAGGCGCTCCCCCAACCTCGGCTGCACGGAGGATCCTGCCCCGCTTCCCCTCCCCTCCCGTCTTGGCCGGGGAGGGGAGCCCGGGAGGGAGGGGGAGGGGAGGGGGCGGCCAAGGGGCGGGGCTGCAAGGCGGAGGCGGAGCCTGAGAGGAAGGCAGAAGCCCCGCCCCCCTCGACCCTCCCACTCGCTGGATCTCCGCTTCCTTCCTGCCGTCTCGCTTCTCCTCGGGAGGATCGGCGCTGGATCCTTCGGGAGAGGCTTCTGGATCCCGATCCGGGCAGGTCTGGCTGCTCTCCTCCCTCCGGGAGAGCTTTTCCCCGCCGGGAGAAAGGTAGCTGCGGATCCGCCTCTTCGTCCTGCAGGGATTTCCTTGGGGAGATTCGGCTGTGGCGTCGCCTGCAGGGAGCGGATCCCTCCCTTCCCTCTTGGGGGGCAAAGGAGGGGATCCCTCCCCGGGCTGGATCTGCCCCCTCCTCGCCCGGCCAAGGCTCTCCGCGGGGCTCCGGGTGGATCCGGGAAGGAGCTTTGGGGAAGTTGCTTTCAGAAGGTCTCTCTGTGGTCCGTCAGAGCAGGAAGTCTCCGGGCATGCACATCCTTGCAGGTGCAGTTGAAAAAATGGAGTAAACGGAGCTTTAAAACCTGTATTGAGGTTTGTCATGTGGTATTAACCCAACTGACCTCGTTGCAATGGGGAGCGGAGGGTTTGGGGGAAAGAAAACAAGTTTAAATTGAGTGAATTGATCTCATGTTGTCTTAGCCCAGGTGTGATCCTCTTTCTCGTGCTCAGCTTAAAAGCCCAGCCAGGAAACCCTTTGTTTTTAAGCGAATGATTACTTTGCTTCTTCTTGAAAAAAAACTCTGTGGAATCCCTAAAAAGCATTTTTTTTCCTTTTTTTTGCCCTGAGGAGGCTGTGATGAGGCAGCCCTGTTAGGCATATGGTGCTAGCCTACAATGTTGGGTTGAAAATATATTAACCATAATGCTATGTCTTTAAGAAGTTAATTGGCCAATGGGTGTGTAAGTGTTCTCATGGCCATAAGAGGAAGCTAGTAACGTAGCTTCTCTCTCTCTCTGAATTCACTGATCTCTACTATTACTGTTTTTGCTCTGCTGTTGGTTTACTACTGTTGTAAACCTGAACTGTGTATTGACCTCTGGACCGGTAAGAAGACTTTGTAGCTTGGACTGTTGCTATTGTTAATGACCTGGACTGTTTATTTTTTGACTGTGCATTTTTGTTCTTACACCACCTCAAAAGTAAACTACTTTTTGTTTTTATAACTCAGTGTATTCTTGTGTGACTTTTACTGCTCTCAGTACCCTTCCTTGTCTGTGCAACTCTTTGGTAGCACAAGGAGACCTTGCACAACAAATTCCTTAACAAGCCCCTTCTCGGTGGATGTTTTACAAAGCACAAGTTTTAAGGAGGTTTTGAGGCTGGCCTTGTAAAGCAGGTAATAGAACAAGCTGATGGCTAGAAGGCTGCCTTCCATAATTTTAAATATTTTTCAAAATGCCTATTGGAGGCCGCTGCAGAGACCTGGAATCTTTGTGGCTTTGCATTCTCCAAAAAGCTTAAGAAAGAGCAGCCCTCTTCACACATGCTCTGCCCCACCTGATCTCTCTCATCTTCCACTGAGTTTTTCCTACATTGGTCCCTCTTGGACTTCATCTTGCTGGTTTCTCTCCGTTTTGGCTCATCAATATTTTCCTGAATAATGATTCTATCTCCATTATTTTGGATTGTGAAGAAATAATCCTATTTTCTCCTCCCTCTTCCGGGTCACTTACAGATTATGTTCAGCATTACTCTCGGCATCTGAGCCTTTTTCCTTTCTCTTTGCAGGAGAGCAGTGAAGATGTGGCCATGAGCTCCCCAGAGGAGAAGGGGCGTTCTTGGATCGTGACCCACAAACTCCATTCTAGGGAATTTGGAAATCGAGGCCTGGTTGGAGAAGCAGCTTCCTGCACAAAGGGCCAGTTGGTCAGGTGAGATCAAATCGGTCAGCGGTGAGGATCATACCTGGCCTTGATTCAGAGCAGTAACGAGTGACCCAGAAACCTCTTACCCGCAACTATATTTCTTTTCACTTTGGGGAAGCTCTCTGTAGCTTTATTTTCTCTGATCAGCAAAGTGGCTTGGCTGTTGCGCCTGCGGAAGGATGAAATGCCAAATCTGAGCCATTTTCCCCTCCTCCTTTCCTGTCTGATTTTCTGGAGTTGAGTCACTTTTCTGGTGCACTGACTGAAGTCCTCTTTCCAATACACACACACACACACACACACACACACACAAACACAGTGTTTTGGTTGGACCTGGTTGTGCTTAGACAAGCACAACAGACAAGTTGCCTAGTGTGATCCAGGGATTCGGTTGGCCTCTCTCCCATCCAGGTAGGAAATGCAAAGGAATGACCTCAATTCAGACAGTCCTGTGCCTTGTGCCAATCCAAGGGTTGTGGAATAAGCCAGGTGTGAACTTGGGTGTACCGAGTGCCCATGTCTGGTCAGAGGGTGGGACTCAGGTGACTTTTGCCCCTTTTTATGACCTTTCTAGAGACGCGGTGGCTCAGTGGGTTAGGACACTGAGCTTGTCGATCAGAAGGTCGGCAGTTTAGCGGGTCGAATCCTGAGTGCCGCGTAACAGAGTGAGCGCCTGTTACTCATCCCAGCTTCTGCCCACCTAGTAGTTCTAAAGCACGTAAAAATGCAAGTAGAAAAATAGGGACCACTACGGTGGGAAGGTAACAGCGTTCCGTGCGCCTTTGGCGTCTAGTCATGCCGGCCACATGACCACGGAGACGTCCTCGGACAAGCACTGGCTCTTCGGCTTTGAAACGGAGATGAGCACCGGCCCCTAGAGTCGGAAACAACTAGCATGCATGTGTGGGGGAACCTTTACCTATGACCTTTCTTGCTACACTTGTTAAGTGAATCATCTAATCACCGCAGTTCTCAAGTTACTAACATGGGAAGTTGAGGGGGCCCTGAAGAAGCTGACGGATGCTTTGGGACACATTGCTTAGCAACAATATGGAACATGAGGCTTAGAGAATGGCCCAAGGCTGCAAAGGCCTCCGGTCTGGGGATTAAGGCCTCATTTCTCAGTGGCAGTGGAGACACTGGGCTGAAGTCCAGTCCAGGGGTCATTGTCAGATGGCTGAAACTGTTGAAGACTCCAGGCCTCCACTTAAGACGCAATCCCAGTATTGTTGTCAATCCGGCCTGCTTTTCATGGCTGTGCTTGTATAGCTCACGCTTCCAGGGGTGACTGCAGCTTTGTATCCCACTCCAGGAACCCTCCAGGTCATGGGTGGCCTATGCCTGGTCTCCACGACCTCCCCCACCACCATTGCCTGGTCCTCCTCCTCACCTAACCACTGCTTCACTGCACAACTGAAATTTCAGTCCCGACTGTGGTCCTAAGTTGAGGACATGTCTCCTACAGATGTAGGGCCTCCATCACTGTTTCAGGTGTACCGAGGACCCTAACCTGGGCAGAGGGTGGGACTGGAAGACCTTCAAGGTCCCTTCCAAGGCTGAGATTTTGTGATCCTCTACCATTCTCAAAAGGAAATATTATTCTCGATTTCTTTTTCATTCCAACAGCAGATAAGCGATCGTAACCAAAGATTTATCTGCAATTCAAGACATAATAGAAAATCAACCCAAGGCAGCAGTCACCAGTAAGCATGGAGCCTGGGAAACTCTTGGATCCCCCGTCAGACACAAGGAGCACTTCGGAAAACCACACCAAAAAAAACTATGAATGCTCAGAGTGTGGGAAATCCTTCGCTCGCCAGTCTTCCCTTTTGACCCACAGGAAGGTCCATGTGGAAAGTGGATCCAGTCAAGGTTTGGAGGATGAGAAATCCTTCTCTGGAAAAGACACCCAAGATTCCAGAAGCTCCTCCAGACTAAAGCCCTATAAATGTCTGGAATGTGACATATGCTTTGGTCAAAAGTCACGTCTTCTTACACATCAGAAAATCCACACTGGAGAGAAAAAATATCAATGTCTGGAATGTGGGAAATTTTTCCGTGAAAAAGCCCATGTCAGAAACCACGAGAGAATTCACACAGGAGAGAAACCTTACAAGTGTTGGCAATGTGGGAAGAGCTTTTCTTGGAATTCAAGTCTTTGGGCCCATGAGAAGATCCATGCAGGAATAAAACCTTACAAATGCTTTGAGTGTGGAAAATCTTTCACCCAGAGTTCAGGTCTTTGGACTCATGAGAAAACACACAGAGGGGAGAAAAACGAAAAGTGCCTCGAATGTGGGAAACGTTTTTCCAAGAAATCAAGCCTGGTGCAACATCAGAGATGTCACACCGGAGAGAGACCCTATGAATGCCCAGAATGTTTAGAAACGATTTACATTTTCTTATGAACTTCGGAGACACCAGGAAAGGCACAGAGGAGAGTTACCCTATCAATGTGGGGAGTGTGGAAAAAGTTTTGGTTTCCTAAGAGAGCTTCAGATTCATCAGAGAATCCACACAGGGGAAAAACCATACAAATGTGGGGAGTGTGGGAAATGTTTTTCACAAAAACAACACCTTGTAACGCATCGGAGGCTCCACACAGGAGAGAAGCCATACAGATGCGTAGAATGCGGAAAATGTTTTACTCAAAAGGGGGACCTTTGGAGACATCATAAAACCCACACGGGGGAGAAGCCACATCAATGCAATGAATGTGGACGATTCTATTGTACCTCATCCGCCCTTCAAAGTCATATGAAAATTCACACAGGGGAAAAAAACAACAAATGTTTAGACTGTGGAAGAACATTTGCTCATGCAAGTTCCCTCAGAAGCCACAGCCGAATCCACACAGGAGAGAAGCCCTTTAAATGCTCAGAGTGCGATAAATGTTTTTCTCGGAAAGATACTCTTTTGAAGCATCAGCGAACCCACACTAGAGAGAAACCCTACAAATGTCTGGAGTGTGGGAAATGTTTTGCCCATCCTTCAACACTGCATGCACACCAGACATCACACAGGATAGTCGCCTTATAAGTGTGCAGAGTGCGAGAAACCTTTCCGTTGTAAATCAGAGTTAAAGATGCATCAGAATGTCCATTGCAGAGATAAAACTCTTCTGTTGTGAAAAAAACTGATCTTTTTTTCGAAAAGTCACTTGTTAAGGTTAATCAGGAACATCACACAGTGTCAGAAGGGAAATCCTACTATTGTTTGGTGTGGGGGAAATGTTTTTCCTACTCAAGTAGCGTTAAATACCATAATCAAGGAAAACTGCATAAATCTTTGCCTCACAAAGCAGCAGCCTTAGTAGCTTAACAGAGTTATTACACAAGAGGAAAGAGCTATAAGTGACGGGCGGAGTAGATAATGGTTTGCAGAGTGCAGCTAGTCTCCACTTACAGTCGCAGTTGGGAAGAGATTTCCAGTCATAAGTTGTTACAGTTGTTAGTCGAGGCACCCATATATATCGGAGCTGATTTTCTGACATGTTTCTGTTCATTAAGCAAGTCACTGTAGTCCTAAACATAAAGCCATTCTTCCAAATGTGTGTGTTTTGATAAAAAGTGGCAATACGCCAGGAACTAGCAGAAAAAGAAAATTTGGGATCCCACAGCTGCAGAATCACACAAGTGATTTTAAAAGCCATCAGGTTGTGTAGCGCCCATAATGAGGTTACATAACTTTTTGGCTTTTGGGATGTGGATTGAGGTGTGTTGGAGGCTGGCTTTTAGGTCATTATCATATATGGACACATATATAATGTATATTCGCCTTCATTCGTGACAAATTGTCTAGTTGAAAATAAAAAATGTTGAAAGCAAAGTTCTTGCCACTTTCCTGTATTTCTAGCAAAGAAAGTCAAATCGGATGGAAATAGCTCAGATGTTCAGGAACCCTTAAGAATATTGAAAAATGTTATTTTAAAATTCTTGCCAGTGTTTGACAAACGGAACATTCTTCTTCAATGATTTCATTATTTTTCCTTGGGCTCGATCTTCACGCCTGCTAACAGAAAAAAAAGCCACAGCCTGTGTTCCACTTACGGCAGCATTTGGGACTGGAGTTTCCATCCTTAAACGATGCCGTCATAAACCCCTGACTGCACTGCAGAGTGATGACAATCCCTACAGTCCCGGTTACCGTTGTTAATTGAATCCCACGGTCATTTGACCGGGCGACTTCCTGCAGGCTTCCCACAAAGTCAGTGGGGAAACGGGCAGGAAGTTGTGAGTCCCAGGTCCACAGCTGCAAAGCATCTCCTGAGACGGAGCAAGGAGTGTCCCAGGCTATGGGAGAGGGTCAGGAAGTGTGCTGCCACCACGTGGCTGTTCTTGGGAAATTATAATATGCTAATTGGGTCTACCAGTACCTTCCCCCTTTGTGATGTAATTCCTATCCTGCTCATGATGCTGTACTAGGATCCACCCCTTCTGGGTTGGACTTCCCCTTTCCCTTGTTCCCTTGTGTTCCATCCTCCATTGTAACATCTGAACACAAACCATGCGGACAGTAATCCCGTTACTGTCTTTTGACCTTAAAGTACCGTCCAGACTTCACCTGACCACACCTTCTCTGCTGTAATCATCTACATGCAAAATAAAGGTATTTCAGATGAACCAGGTACTTTACGAGTTCACTGTCAGGAAAGGGCCATTAAATTGTGACTAAATTTGCTTAAACAGACCAGTGCAAGTGTTAACAAGAAATTAAAACCCTAGCACAACGAGCTTCGATTCAGAACAGGAAGGGTGTGCAAGTGGCATGGCATGGGTGTGTGTGCGAGAGAGCAAGGGGTGCACAAGAGGCCTGGTGTGGCAGAGGGAGAGGACGTGGGGGAGCGAGGGTCACATGGGTCAGGATGGAGGCAATTGGGACTCCGCAAGTGGCTGGCACAGTGCAGAGGGGTCAAGGGAGGGGATGTGAGTGGAAGATACCCAGCAACCTGCAGTCTTTCATGCCAGCTTCCCCTTTGACTTTTCAGGGAAGCCAGCATAGAAGTTTGCAAATGGCAGTCATGCAAAGGTGGGCGCTTGCCAGCCAGTGGTACCTGCCTACAGCTTGCAAAAGCACTCAGATATTGATCACAAACGACCAGAACAACAAGGATCAGTTGCAGCCACCAATTGATTCTGGGTGGTTATGCCCCAGATGGGCCTTTCCCAATCTGGTGTTCTGAAGATGTTCAGGGAGTCGAAATCCCAAACATCTGGAGGTCAGCAGCTGGGGCAAGGTGGCCAGGATGTTTAACTCCTGCTTTTTCTTCCGCCTCTTCCTTAAACCCGGGTGCTGCTCTAAATGCTCCTAATTGTTTTTCTATCTAAGAAATATTTCGGACTGCAGAGTAAACAAAATCTCACTCTATATACAGCAAGTTAACCTTGTGTTTCTTGGGTTGTGGGTGCAGTGATTGTCTCGCCACAAGGAGGAATAATAATAATAATAATAATAATAATAATAATAATAATAATAATAATAATAATAATAATAATAATAATAATAATAATAATAATAATATGATGATGATGAAGAAGAAGAAGAAGAAGAAGAAGAAGAAGAAGAAGAAGAAGAAGAAGAAGAAGAAGAAGAAGAAGAAGAAGAAGAAGAAAAAGAAGAAGAAGAAGAAGTAGTTGGAAGGGACCTTGGAGGTCATTTATTCCAACCCCCTGCTCAGGCAGGAAACCCTATACCATTTCAGGCAAATGGCTGTCCAGTCTCTTCTTAAAAACTTGCTTGCTTGCTAGCAATCACTCAATGGAATCCTCCAGATGTGAGTTAGGCTGGGATTCTACTCCCATAACGTCTTGGCAGCTGGACCTGATGGGAGTTGTGATCGAGCAACTCCTCAGGGAGAGAAGCAACCTAGAACTAAGGAGAAACTTCCTGACAGTTAGAACAATTAACCAGTGGAACAACCTGCCTCCAGAAGTGGTGAATGCTCCAACACTGGAGGTTTTTAAGAGGAGACTTGACAGCCATTTGCCTGAAATGGGATAGGGTTTCCTGCCTGAGCAGGGGGGTCTAGATGACTAGATGACCTCCAAGGTCCCTTGCAACTACATAGTGTGGTGGGATGGAGGGTTTGTTGTCACTGTGTGTTGGGGGGAGAGAGCACAGGGGGAGGCTCAGCTAATCTCAATGTACACATGTTGTACTTTGACAATAAAGGTTGTTGTTGTTGTTGTTGTTGTTATTATTATTATTATTATTATTATTATTATTATTATTATTTTTATTTATTTATTTATTTATTTATTTATTTATTTATTTATTATAACTCTGCAACCTCCAGGCAGGTGAGTTGCTCTTAAGACATTTAAAAGTTACATTTGATAATGTTTGGAGCTTGTGAACAGGCCACATAAGCTTAATATATATTCAAAAGTTGAAATATCCTGAAGAGGCCCAAATCGACACTGAGTGTCAAGGGAGGGGTGGGGTAGAGAATAATAACAAGGGGTCTCCTCAGGGCCCTACAAAGAGTTTATAAGTCTCTGTGTGAAACGGGAGACCCCGAAGCCCAGCAGTGGCTCAAGTGTTTTTATCCTTGGGAGGGAAGCAGGGACCCAGCATCCCCAGCGCCTCTCCGATTCCGGGCAGAAGGGAGGGGAAGGCAGAGGGGGGGCCCGTCTGTTCTCTCCTGGGCTCCTGCGCAGCTGGAGTTGGAGATCTTCGGGATCCAGAAGGGATCCGCTCGGGGCTTCTTCCCCTTCCTCCCCCCAGGCGCTCCCCCAACCTCGGCTGCACGGAGGATCCTGCCCCGCTTCCCCTCCCCTCCCGTCTTGGCCGGGGAGGGGAGCCCGGGAGGGAGGGGGAGGGGAGGGGGCGGCCAAGGGGCGGGGCTGCAAGGCGGAGGCGGAGCCTGAGAGGAAGGCAGAAGCCCCGCCCCCCTCGACCCTCCCACTCGCTGGATCTCCGCTTCCTTCCTGCCGTCTCGCTTCTCCTCGGGAGGATCGGCGCTGGATCCTTCGGGAGAGGCTTCTGGATCCCGATCCGGGCAGGTCTGGCTGCTCTCCTCCCTCCGGGAGAGCTTTTCCCCGCCGGGAGAAAGGTAGCTGCGGATCCGCCTCTTCGTCCTGCAGGGATTTCCTTGGGGAGATTCGGCTGTGGCGTCGCCTGCAGGGAGCGGATCCCTCCCTTCCCTCTTGGGGGGCAAAGGAGGGGATCCCTCCCCGGGCTCGATCTGCCCCCTCCTCGCCCGGCCAAGGCTCTCCGCGGGGCTCCGGGTGGATCCGGGAAGGAGCTTTGGGGAAGTTGCTTTCAGAAGGTCTCTCTGTGGTCCGTCAGAGCAGGAAGTCTCCGGGCATGCACATCCTTGCAGGTGCAGTTGAAAAAATGGAGTAAACGGAGCTTTAAAACCTGTATTGAGGTTTGTAGTGTGGTATTAACCCAACTGACCTCGTTGCAATGGGGAGCGGAGGGTTTGGGGGAAAGAAAACAAGTTTAAATTGAGTGAATTGATCTCATGTTGTCTTAGCCCAGGTGTGATCCTCTTTCTCGTGCTCAGCTTAAAAGCCCAGCCAGGAAACCCTTTGTTTTTAAGCGAATGATTACTTTGCTTCTTCTTGAAAAAAAACTCTGTGGAATCCCTAAAAAGCATTTTTTTTCCTTTTTTTTGCCCTGAGGAGGCTGTGATGAGGCAGCCCTGTTAGGCATATGGTGCTAGCCTACAATGTTGGGTTGAAAATATATTAACCATAATGCTATGTCTTTAAGAAGTTAATTGGCCAATGGGTGTGTAAGTGTTCTCATGGCCATAAGAGGAAGCTAGTAACGTAGCTTCTCTCTCTCTCTGAATTCACTGATCTCTACTATTACTGTTTTTGCTCTGCTGTTGGTTTACTACTATTGTAAACCTGAACTGTGTATTGACCTCTGGACCGGTAAGAAGACTTTGTAGCTTGGACTGTTGCTATTGTTAATGACCTGGACTGTTTATTTTTTGACTGTGCATTTTTGTTCTTACACCACCTCAAAAGTAAACTACTTTTTGTTTTTATAACTCAGTGTATTCTTGTGTGACTTTTACTGCTCTCAGTACCCTTCCTTGTCTGTGCAACTCTTTGGTAGCACAAGGAGACCTTGCACAACAAATTCCTTAACAAGCCCCTTCTCGGTGGATGTTTTACAAAGCAGAAGTTTTAAGCAGGTTTTGAAGCTGGCCTTGTAAAGCAGGTAAAAGATCAAGCTGATGGCTAGAAGGCTGCCTTCCATAATTTTAAATATTTTTCAAAACGCCTATTGGAGGCAGCTGCAGAGACCTGGAATCTTTGTGGCTTTGCATTCTCCAAAAAGCTTAAGAAAGAGCAGCCCTCTTCACACATGCTCTGCCCCACCTGATCTCTCTCATCTTCCACTGAGTTTTTCCTACATTGGTCCCTGTTGGACTTCATCTTGCTGGTTTCTCTCCGTTTTGGCTCATCAATATTTTCCTGAATAATGATTCTATCTCCATTATTTTGGATTGTGAAGAAATAATCCTATTTTCTCCTCCCTCTTCCGGGTCACTTACAGATTATGTTCAGCATTACTCTTGGCATCTGAGCCTTTTTCCTTTCTCTTTGCAGGAGAGCAGTGAAGATGTGGCCATGAGTTCCGCAGAGGAGAAGGGGCGTTCTTGGATCGGGACCCACAAACTCCATTCTAGAGAATTTGGAAATCGAGGCCTGGTTGGAGAAGCAGCTTCCTGCACAAAGGGCCAGTTGAGATCAAATCGGTCAGCGGTGAGGGTCATACCTGGCCTTGATTCAGAGCAGTAACGAGTGACCCAGAAACCTCTTACCCGCAACTATATTTCTTTTCACTTTGGGGAAGCTCTCTGTAGCTTTATTTTCTCTGATCAGCAAAGTGGCTTGGCTGTTGCGCCTGCGGAAGGATGAAATGCCAAATCTGAGCCATTTTCCCCTCCTCCTTTCCTGTCTGATTTTCTGGGGTTGAGTCACTTTTCTGGTGCACTGACTGAAGTCCTCTTTCCAATACACACACACACACACACACACAAACACAGTGTTTTGGTTGGACCTGGTTGTGCTTAGACAAGCACAACAGACAAGTTGCCTAGTGTGATCCAGGGATTCGGTTGGCCTCTCTCCCATCCAGGTAGGAAATGCAAAGGAATGACCTCAATTCAGACAGTCCTGTGCCTTGTGCCAATCCAAGGGTTGTGGAATAAGCCAGGTGTGAACTTGGGTGTACCGAGTGCCCATGTCTGGTCAGAGGGTGGGACTCAGGTGACTTTTGCCCCTTTTTATGACCTTTCTAGAGACGCGGTGGCTCAGTGGGTTAGGACACTGAGCTTGTCGATCAGAAGGTCGGCAGTTTAGCGGGTCGAATCCTGAGTGCCGCGTAACAGAGTGAGCGCCTGTTACTCGTCCCAGCTTCTGCCCACCTAGTAGTTCTAAAGCACGTAAAAATGCAAGTAGAAAAATAGGGACCACTACGGTGGGAAGGTAACAGCGTTCCGTGCGCCTTTGGCGTCTAGTCATGCCGGCCACATGACCACGGAGACGTCCTCGGACAAGCACTGGCTCTTCGGCTTTGAAACGGAGATGAGCACCGGCCCCTAGAGTCGGAAACAACTAGCATGCATGTGTGGGGGAACCTTTACCTATGACCTTTCTTGCTACACTTGTTAAGTGAATCATCTAATCACCGCAGTTCTCAAGTTACTAACATGGGAAGTTGAGGGGGCCCTGAAGAAGCTGACGGATGCTTTGGGACACGTTGCTTAGCAACAATATGGAACATGAGGCTTAGAGAATGGCCTAAGGCTGCAAAGGCCTCTGTTCTGGGGATTAAGGCCTCATTTCTCAGTGGCAGTGGAGACACTGGGCTGAAGTCCAGTCCAGGGGTCATTGTCAGATGGCTGAAACTGTTGAAGACTCCAGGCCTCCACTTAAGACGCAATCCCAGTATTGTTGTCAATCCGGCCTGCTTTTCATGGCTGTGCTTGTATAGCTCACGCTTCCAGGGGTGACTGCAGCTTTGTATCCCACTCCAGGAACCCTCCAGGTCATGGGTGGCCTATGCCTGGTCTCCACGACCTCCCCCACCACCATTGCCTGGTCCTCCTCCTCACCTAACCACTGCTTCACTGCACAACTGAAATTTCAGTCCCGACTGTGGTCCTAAGTTGAGGACATGTCTCCTACAGATGTAGGGCCTCCATCACTGTTTCAGGTGTACCGAGGACCCTAACCTGGGCAGAGGGTGGGACTGGAAGACCTTCAAGGTCCCTTCCAAGGCTGAGATTTTGTGATCCTCTACCATTCTCAAAAGGAAATATTATTCTCGATTTCTTTTTCATTCCAACAGCAGATAAGCGATCGTAACCAAAGATTTATCTGCAATTCAAGACATAATAGAAAATCAACCCAAGGCAGCAGTCACCAGTAAGCATGGAGCCTGGGAAACTCTTGGATCCCCCGTCAGACACAAGCAGTACTTTGGAAAACCACACCAAAAAAAACTATGAATGCTCAGAGTGTGGGAAATCCTTCGCTCGCCAGTCCTCCCTTTTGACCCACAGGAAGGTCCATGTGGAAAGTGGATCCAGTCAAGGTTTGGAGGATGAGAAATCCTTCTCTGGAAAAGACACCCAAGATTCCAGAAGCTCCTCCAGACTAAAGCCCTATAAATGTCTGGAATGTGACATATGCTTTGGTCAAAAGTCACGTCTTCTTACACATCAGAAAATCCACACTGGAGAGAAAAAATATCAATGTCTGGAATGTGGGAAATTTTTCCGTGAAAAAGCCCAAGTCAGAAACCACGAGAGAATTCACACAGGAGAGAAACCTTACAAGTGTTGGCAATGTGGGAAGAGCTTTTCTTGGAATTCAAGTCTTTGGGCCCATGAGAAGATCCATGCAGGAATAAAACCTTACAAATGCTTTGAGTGTGGAAAATCTTTCACCCAGAGTTCAGGTCTTTGGACTCATGAGAAAACACACAGAGGGGAGAAAAACGAAAAGTGCCTCGAATGTGGGAAACGTTTTTCCAAGAAATCAAGCCTGGTGCAACATCAGAGATGTCACACTGGAGACAGACCCTTTGAATGCCCAGAATGTGAGAAACGATTTACATTTTCTTATGAACTTCGGAGACACCAGGAAAGGCACAGAGGAGAGTTACCCTATCAATGTGGGGAGTGTGGAAAAAGTTTTGGTTTCCTAAGAGAGCTTCAGATTCATCAGAGAATCCACACAGGGGAAAAACCATACAAATGTGGGGAGTGTGGGAAATGCTTTTCCCGAAAACAACACCTTGTAAGGCATCAGAGGCTCCACACAGGAGAGAAGCCATACAGATGCGTAGAATGCGGAAAATGTTTTACTCAAAAGGGGGACCTTTGGAAACATCATAGAACACACACAGGGGAGAAGCCACATCAATGCAATGAATGTGGACGATTCTATCGTACCTCAACCGCCCTTAAAAGTCATGTGAAAATTCACACAGGGGAAAAAAACTACAAATGTTTAGACTGTGGGAGAACATTTGCTCATCCATGTTCCCTCAGAAGCCACAGCCGAATCCACACAGGAGAGAAGCCCTTTAAATGCTCAGAGTGCGATAAATGTTTTTCTCAGAAAGGTACTCTTGTGACACATCAGCGAACCCACACTGGAGAGAAACCCTACAAATGTCTGGAGTGTGGGAAATTTTTTGCCCATCCTTCAACACTGCATGCACACCAGAAATCACACAGGATAGTCGCCTTATAAGTGTGCAGAGTGCAAGAAACCTTTCCGTTGTAAATCAGAGTTAAAGATGCATCAGAATGCCCATTGCAGAGATAAATCTCTTCTGTTGTGAAAAAAACTGATTTTTTTTCAAAAGTCACATCTTAAGGTTAATCAGGAACATCACACAGTGTCAGAAGGGAAATCCTACTATTGTTTGGTGTGGGGAAAATGTTTTTCCTACTCAAGTAGCCTTAAATACCATAATCAAGAAAAACTGCATAAATCTTTGCCTCAGAAAGCAGCAGCGTTAGTAGCTTAACGGTTATTACACAAGAGGAAAGAGCTATAAGTGACGGGCGGAGTAGATAATGGTTTGCAGAGTGCAGCTAGTCTCCACTTACAGTCGCAGTTGGGAAGAGATTTCCAGTCATAAGTTGTTACGGTGGTTAGTCGAGGCACCCATATATATCGGAGCTCATTTTCTGACATGTTTCCGGTCATAAAGCAAGTCACTGTAGTCCTAAACATAAAGCCATTCTTCCAAATGTGTGTTTTTTGATAAAAAAGTGGCAATATGCAGGAACTAGCAGAAAAAGAAAAATTGGGATCCCACAGCTGCAGAATCACACAAGTGATTTTAAAAGCCATCAGGTTGTGTAGCGCCCATAATGAGGTTACATAACTTTTTGGCTTTTGGGATGTGGATTGAGGTGTGTTGGAGGCTGGCTTTTAGGTCATTATCATATATGGACACGTATATAATGTATATTCGCCTTCATTCGTGACAAATTGTCTAGTTGAAAATAAAAAATGTTGAAAGCAAAGTTCTTGCCACTTTCCTGTATTTCTAGCAAAGAAAGTCAAATAGGATGGAAATAGCTCAGATGTTCAGGAACCCTTAAGAATATTGAAAAATGTTATTTTAAAATTCTTGCCAGTGTTTGACAAACGGAACATTTTTCTTCAATGATTTCATTATTTTTCCTTGGGCTCGATCTTCACGCCTGCTAACAGGAAAAGAAGCCACAGCCTGTGTTCCACTTACGGCAGCATTTGGGACTGGAGTTTCCATCCTTAAACGATGCCGTCATAAACCCCTGACTGCACTGCAGAGTGATGACAATCCCTACAGTCCCGGTTACCGTTGTTAATTGAATCCCACGGTCATTTGACCGGGCGACTTCCTGCAGGCTTCCCACAAATTCAGTGGGGAAACGGGCAGGAAGTTGTGAGTCCCAGGTCCACAGCTGCAAAGCATCTCCTGAGATGGAGCAAGGAGTGTCCCAGGCTATGGGAGAGGGTCAGGAAGTGTGCTGCCACCACGTGGCTGTTCTTGGGAAATTATAATATGTTAATTGGGTCTGCCAGTACCTTTCCCCTTTCTGATGTATATCCTATCCTGCTCATGATGCTGTACTAGGATCCACCCCTTCTGGGTTGGACTTCCCCTTCCCCTTGTTCCCTTGTGTTCCATCCTCCATTGTAACATCTGAACACAAGCCATGCGGACAGTAATCCCGTTACTGTCTTTTGACCTTAAAGTACCGTCCAGACTTCACCTGACCACACCTTCTCTGCTGTAATCATCTACATGCAAAATAAAGGTATTTCAGATGAACCAGGTACTTTACGAGTTCACTGTCTGGAAAGGGCCGTTAAATTGTGACTATATTTGCTTAAACAGACCAGTGCAAGTGTTAACAAGAAATTAAAACACTAGCACAACGAGCTTCGATTCAGAACAGGAAGGGTGTGCAAGTGGCATGGCATGGGTGTGTGTGCGAGAGAGCAAGGGGTGCACAAGAGGCCTGGTGTGGCAGCAGGAGAGGAGTAACAGGACAGGGAGAGGACGTGGGGGAGCGAGGGTCACATGGGTCAGGATGGAGGCAATTGGGACTCCGCAAGTGGCTGGCACAGTGCAGAGGGGTCAAGGGAGGGGATGTGAGTGGAAGATACCCAGCAACCTGCAGTCTTTCATGCCAGCTTCCCCTTTGACTTTTCAGGGAAGCCAGCATAGAAGTTTGCAAATGGCAGTCATGCAAAGGTGGGCGCTTGCCAGCCAGTGGTACCTGCCTACAGCTTGCAAAAGCACTCAGATATTGATCACAAACGACCAGAACAAGAAGGATCAGTTGCAGCCACCAATTGATTCTGGGTGGTTATGCCCCAGATGGGCCTTTCCCAATCTGGTGTTCTGCAGATGTTCAGGGAGTCGAAGTCCCAAACATCTGGAGGACAGCAGCTGGGGCAAGGTGGCCAGAGGGGTCTCCTGGCTCTCACTGGGCTGACCTGTTTAACTCCTGCTTTTTCTTCCGCCTCTTCCTTAAACCCGGGTGCTGCTCTAAATGCTCCTAATTGTTTTTCTATCTCAGAAACAGAAATATTTCGGACTGCAGAGTAAACAAAATGTCACTCTATATACAGCAAGTTAACCTTGTGTTTCTTGGGTTGTGGGTCCAGGGATTATCTCGCCACAAGGAGGCTTGCTAGCATTCACTAAATGGAATCCTCCAGATGTGAGTTAGGCTGGGATTCTACTCCCATAACATCTTGGCAGCTGGACCTGATGGGAGTTGTGATCGAGCAACTCAAGGAGAGAAGCAACCTAGAACTAAGGAGAAACTTCCAGACAGTTAGAACAATTAACCAGTGGAACAACCTGCCTCCAGAGGTGGAGGAGACTGGACAGCCATTTGCCTGAAATGCTATAGGGTTTCCTGCCTGAGCATGTGTGGGTTTTTCGCACCCGGCGGGCTCCTCATGAACTTGCCAATAAATGAGGACATGTCTCTCTGAAGCGTTCTCCGAGTGAGGCCAAGACCAAAGTCCCAAGCTCTCTTTTATTAAGATACAAGCAAGCAACAAGCAGCTATCTCATGGTTACATCTCAGCTATAGCCCTGTATGGAATGCCTTTGTTCCTGTAACTTTCTTGTGTTACTTTCTTGTACGTGTTCCAACGGGATTGTCCGTCTGCACGTAGCAAGGTCATTTGATTTCTGGTAAACTGCAACTTATGTACAGAAACGAAACTTGTCTCTGCCCTGAGCCAGACCTGCGCCATTTTATGTGAGCCTAAGGTGGAAATATGACAGGTTTCCTACAAGCATGGGGTTGGACTAGATGACCTCCAAGGTCCCTTCCAAATTATTATTATTATAACTGCAGCCTCCAGGCAGGTGAGCTGCTCTTTAGACATTTAAAGGTTACATTTGATAATGTTTGGAGCTGGTGAACAGGCCAAATAAGCTTAATATATATTCAAAAGTTGAAATATCCTTAAGAGGCCCAAATGAACATTAGGTGTCAAGGGAGGGGTGGGGTAGAGAAGAATAAGAAGGGGTCTTCTCAGCGCCCTACAAACAGTGTATAAGTCTCTGTGTGAAACGGGAGACCCCGAAGCCCAGCAGTGGCTCAAGTGTTTTTATCCTTGGGAGGGAAGCGGAGACCCAGCATCCCCAGCGCCTCTCCGATTCCGGGCAGAAGGGAGGGGAAGGCAGAGGGGGGGCCCTGGGTGGACTCTCTTCCCCCCCCCGTCTGTTCTCTCCTACACAGCTGGAGTTGGAGATCTTCGAGATCCAGAAGGGATCCGCTCGGGGCTTCTTCCCCTTCCTCCCCCCAGGCGATCCCCCAACCTCGGCTGCACGGAGGACTCTGCCCCGCTTCCCCTCCCCTCCCGTCTCGGCCACGGAGGAGACCCCCGGAGGGAGGGAGGGAGGGGGAGGAGAGGGGGGCGGCCAAGGGGCGGGGCTGCAAGGCGGAGGCGGAGCCTGAGAGGAAGAGAGAAGCCCCGCCCCCCTCGACCCTCCCACTCGCTGGATCTCCGCTTCCTTCATGCCCTCCCGCTTCTCCTCGGGAAGATCGGCGCCGGATCCCTCGGGAGAGGCTTCTGGATCCCTCTCCGGGCAGGTCTGGCTGCTCTCCTCCCTCCGGCCTTCGGGGCGCCCCTCCCGCCAGGAGAGCTTTTCCCCGCAAGCAGAAAGGTAGCTGCGGATCCGCCTCTTCGTCCTGCAGGGTTTTCCTTGGGGAGATTCGGCTCTGGCGTCGCCTGCGGGGAGCGGATCCTTCCCTTCCCTCCTGGGGGGCAAAGGGGGACCCCTCCCCGGGCTGGATCTGCCCCCTCCTCGCCCGGCCAAGGGTCCCCGCGGGGATCCAGGTGGATCCGGGAAGGAGCTTTTGGGAAGTTGCTTTCGGAAGGTCTCTCTGTGGTCCGTCAGAGCATGCACATCCTCCCACGTGCAGTTGCAAAAATGGAGTAAACGGAGCTTTAAAACCTGTATTGAGGTTTGTCGTGTGGTATTAACCCAACTGACCTCGTTGCAATGGGGAGTGGAGGGTTTGGGGGAAAGAAAACAAGTTTAAATGGAATGAATTGATCTCATGTTGTCTTAGCCCAGGTGAGATCCTCTTTTTCCGTGCTCAGCTTAAAAGCCCAGCCAGGAAACCCTTTGTCTTTAGGCGAATGATTACTTTGCTTCTTCTTTTAAAAAAAACTCTGTGGAATCCCTAAAAAGCATTTTTCCCCTTTTTTTTTGACCCTGAGGAGGCTGTGATGAGGCAGCCCCTTCTTGGTGGATGTTTTACAAAGCACAAGTTTTAAGGAGGTTTTGAGGCTGGTCTTGTAAAGCAGGTAATAGAGCAAGCTGATGGCTAGAAGGCTGCCTTCCATAATTTTAAATATTTTTCAAAACGCCTATTGGAGGCAGCTGCAGAGACCTGGAATCTTTGTGGCCTTGCATCCTCCAAAAAGCTTAAGAGAAGCCCTTTTCACACATGCTCTGCCCCACCTGATCTCTCTCATCTTCCACTGAGTTTTTCCTACCGACAATTCTGCCTTGGTCCCTCTTGGACTTCATCTTGCTGGTTTCTTTCCATTTTGACTCATCAATAACTTCCTGAATAATGATTCTATCTCCATTATTTTGGATTGTGAAGAAATAATCCTATTTTCTCCTCCCTCTTCTGGGTCACTTGCACATTATGTTCAGCATTACTCTTGGCATCTGAGCCTTTTTCCTTTCTCCTTGCAGGAGAGCAGTGAAGATGTGGCCATGAGCTCCGCAGAGGAGAAGGGGCGCTCTTGGATCGGGACCCACAAACTCCATTCTAGAGAATTTGGAAATCGAGGCCTGGTTGGAGAAGCAGCTTCCTGCACAAAGGGCCAGTTGGTCAGGTGAGATCAAATGGGTCAGCGGTGAGGACCACACCTGGCCTTGATTCTGTAGGAAGAAAAGTCTCCATCATGGTTCCTCCAAGCGGGGAATAAACATGGCAACTTCTTTGGGAAGAAGGTTGTAGTTGATTGCAGAGGAAAGGCAGACAGAAAGATGGATGCAACAGGAAACGGAGGGCTGAGCACATGTGGGTAGTGGGTTTTTATACCCCTTGGACTCTATTGTCTGGAGTTATTTCCTGTTTGAAGCTTTGTATTTCCTTTCTCATGTATTCTGTCCTGAGCCTAGGTGTGCCACTCTAGGATTCTTGCTGGTTGTCTGTCCCAGCCCACCTCCCTGGGGCTGGGGTATGTAGATTTTAGAAGTCTTCTTAGCTTCAACCTTCCTGAATGGTTTACATCTGCATTTCTATACAGTTGGTTTCCGCTTGGGGGAGGGAGACTTGGGGCTATTAAGAAAACCTGGGCATGCTTTTCTGCCTTTTAACTTCTTTTTAGGAAATGTATTTTATTTATTTATTTATTAATGGGATTCCTGCCCTTTTATTATTTTCTTCTCTGGGGAGATGACTTCCCACAATTCAGAGCAGTAACGAGTGACCCAGAAACCTCTTAACTGCAACTATAATTCTTTTCACTTTGGGGAAGCTCTCTGTAGCTTTATTTTCTCTGATCAGCAAAGGTCCTTTTGCGAGTGGCTTGGCTGTTGCGCCTGGAGAAGGATGAAATGCCAAATCTGAGCCATTTTCCCCTCCTCCTTTCCTGTCTGATCTTCTGGGGTTGAGTCTCTTTTTGGGTGCTTTGCTTTCCTCTTTCCAATACACACACACACACACACACACACACACACACAGAGTTTTAGTTGGACCTGGTTGTGCTTAGAGAAGTACAACAGACAAGTTGCCTAGTGTGATCCAGGGATTCGGTTGGCCTCTCTCCCATCCAGGTAGGAAATGCAAAGGAATGACCTCAATTCAGACAGTCCTGTGCCTTGTGCCAATCCAAGGGTTGTGGAATAAGCCAGGTGTGAACTTGGGTGTACCGAGTGCCCATGTCCTGGTCAGAGGGTGGGACTCAGGTGACTTTTGCCCCTTTTTATGACATTTCTAGGGACGCGGTGGCTCAGTGGGTTAAGACACTGAGCTTGTCGATCAGAAGGTCGGCAGTTTGGCGGGTCGAATCCCAAGTGCTGCGTAGCAGAATGAGCGCCTGTTACTCGTCCCAGCTTCTGCCCACCTAGTAGTTCGAAAGCACGTAAAAATGCAAGTAGAAAAATAGGGACCACTACGGTGGGAAGGTAACAGCGTTCCGTGCACCTTTGGCGTCTAGTCATGCCGGCCACATGACCACGGAGACGTCCTCGGACAAACGCTGGCTCTTTGGCTTTGAAACGGAGATGAGCACCGGCCCCTAGAGTCGGAAACAACTAGCACGCATGTGTGGGGGAACCTTTACCTATGACCTTTCTTGCTACACTTGTTAAGTGAATCATCTAATCACCGCAGTTCTCAAGTTACTAACATGGGAAGTTGAGGGGGCCCTGAAGAAGCTGACGGATGCTTTGGGACACGTTGCTTAGCAACAATATGGAACATGAGGCTTAGAGAATGGCCTAAGGCTGCAAAGGCCTCTGTTCTGGGGATTAAGGCCTCATTTCTCAGTGGCAGTGGAGACACTGGGCTGAAGTCCAGTCCAGGGGTCATTGTCAGATGGCTGAAACTGTTGAAGACTCCAGGCCTCCACTTAAGACGCAATCCCAGTATTGTTGTCAATCCGGCCTGCTTTTCATGGCTGTGCTTGTATAGCTCACGCTTCCAGGGGTGACTGCAGCTTTGTATCCCACTCCAGGAACCCTCCAGGTCATGGGTGGCCTATGCCTGGTCTCCACGACCTCCCCCACCACCATTGCCTGGTCCTCCTCCTCACCTAACCACTGCTTCACTGCACAACTGAAATTTCAGTCCCGACTGTGGTCCTAAGTTGAGGACATGTCTCCTACAGATGTAGGGCCTCCATCACTGTTTCAGGTGTACCGAGGACCCTAACCTGGGCAGAGGGTGGGACTGGAAGACCTTCAAGGTCCCTTCCAAGGCTGAGATTTTGTGATCCTCTACCATTCTCAAAAGGAAATATTATTCTCGATTTCTTTTTCATTCCAACAGCAGATAAGCGATCGTAACCAAAGATTTATCTGCAATTCAAGACATAATAGAAAATCAACCCAAGGCAGCAGTCACCAGTAAGCATGGAGCCTGGGAAACTCTTGGATCCCCCGTCAGACACAAGCAGTACTTTGGAAAACCACACCAAAAAAAACTATGAATGCTCAGAGTGTGGGAAATCCTTCGCTCGCCAGTCCTCCCTTTTGACCCACAGGAAGGTCCATGTGGAAAGTGGATCCAGTCAAGGTTTGGAGGATGAGAAATCCTTCTCTGGAAAAGACACCCAAGATTCCAGAAGCTCCTCCAGACTAAAGCCCTATAAATGTCTGGAATGTGACATATGCTTTGGTCAAAAGTCACGTCTTCTTACACATCAGAAAATCCACACTGGAGAGAAAAAATATCAATGTCTGGAATGTGGGAAATTTTTCCGTGAAAAAGCCCAAGTCAGAAACCACGAGAGAATTCACACAGGAGAGAAACCTTACAAGTGTTGGCAATGTGGGAAGAGCTTTTCTTGGAATTCAAGTCTTTGGGCCCATGAGAAGATCCATGCAGGAATAAAACCTTACAAATGCTTTGAGTGTGGAAAATCTTTCACCCAGAGTTCAGGTCTTTGGACTCATAAGAAAACACACAGAGGGGAGAAAAACGAAAAGTGCCTCGAATGTGGGAAACGTTTTTCCAGGAAATCACACCTGATGCAACATCAGAGATGTCACACTGGAGACAGACCCTTTGAATGCCCAGAATGTGAGAAACGATTTACATTTTCTTATGAACTTCGGAGACACCAGGAAAGGCACAGAGGAGAGTTACCCTATCAATGTGGGGAGTGTGGGAAAAGTTTTGGTTTCCTAAGAGAGCTTCAGATTCATCAGAGAATCCACACAGGGGAAAAACCATACAAATGTGGGGAGTGTGGGAAATGCTTTTCCCGAAAACAACACCTTGTAAGGCATCAGAGGCTCCACACAGGAGAGAAGCCATACAGATGCGTAGAATGCGGAAAATGTTTTACTCAAAAGGGGGACCTTTGGAAACATCATAGAACACACACAGGGGAGAAGCCACATCAATGCAATGAATGTGGACGATTCTATCGTACCTCAACCGCCCTTAAAAGTCATGTGAAAATTCACACAGGGGAAAAAAACTACAAATGTTTAGACTGTGGGAGAACATTTGCTCATCCATGTTCCCTCAGAAGCCACAGCCGAATCCACACAGGAGAGAAGCCCTTTAAATGCTCAGAGTGCGATAAATGTTTTTCTCAGAAAGGTACTCTTGTGACACATCAGCGAACCCACACTGGAGAGAAACCCTACAAATGTCTGGAGTGTGGGAAATTTTTTGCCCATCCTTCAACACTGCATGCACACCAGAAATCACACAGGATAGTCGCCTTATAAGTGTGCAGAGTGCAAGAAACCTTTCCGTTGTAAATCAGAGTTAAAGATGCATCAGAATGCCCATTGCAGAGATCAATCTCTTCTGTTGTGAAAAAAACTGATTTTTTTTCAAAAGTCACATCTTAAGGTTAATCAGGAACATCACACAGTGTCAGAAGGGAAATCCTACTATTGTTTGGTGTGGGGAAAATGTTTTTCCTACTCAAGTAGCCTTAAATACCATAATCAAGAAAAACTGCATAAATCTTTGCCTCAGAAAGCAGCAGCCTTAGTAGCTTAACGGTTATTACACAAGAGGAAAGAGCTATAAGTGATGGGCGGAGTAGATAATGGTTTGCAGAGTGCAGCTAGTCTCCACTTACAGTCGCAGTTGGGAAGAGATTTCCAGTCATAAGTTGTTACGGTGGTTAGTCGAGGCACCCATATATATCGGAGCTGATTTTCTGACATGTTTCTGGTCATTAAGCAAGTCACTGTAGTTTAAACATAAAGCCATTCTTCGAAATGTGTGTGTTTTGATAAAAAGTGGCAATACGCCAGGAACTACCAGAAAAAGAAAAATTGGGATCCCACAGCTGCAGGATCACACAAGTGGTCTTACAAGCTATACGATTGCCAAGCATCCATAATGAGGTTACATAACTTTTTGGCTTTTGGGATGTGGATTGGGGTGTGTTGGAAGCTGGCTTTTAGGTCATTATCATATATGGACACGTATATAATGTATATTCACCTTCATTTCGTGACAGATTTTCTAGTTGAAAAAAAAACATTGAAAGCAAAGTTCTTGCCACTTTCCTGTATTTCTAGCAGAGAAAGTCAAATCAGATGGAAATTGCTCAGATATTCAGGAACACTTAAGAATATTGAAAAATGTTATTTTAAAATTCTTGCCAGTGTTTGACAAACGGAACATTCTTCTTCAATGATTTCATTATTTTTCCTTGGGCTCGATCTTCACGCCTGCTAACAGAAAAAGAAGCCACAGCCTGTGTTCCACTTACGGCAGCATTTGGGACTGGAGTTTCCATCCTTAAACGATGCCATCATAAACCCCTGACTGCACTGCAGAGTGATGACAATCCCTACAGTCCCGGTTACCGTTGTTAATTGAATCCCACGGTCATTTGACCGGGCGACTTCCTGCAGGCTTCCCACAAATTCAGTGGGGAAACGGGCAGGAAGTTGTGAGTCCCAGGTCCACAGCTGCAAAGCATCTCCTGAGATGGAGCAAGGAGTGTCCCAGGCTATTGGAGAGGGTCAGGAAGTGTGCTGCCACCACGTGGCTGTTCTTGGGAAATTATAATATGTTAATTGGGTCTGCCAGTACCTTTCCCCTTTCTGATGTATTTCCTATCCTGCTCATGATGCTGTACTAGGATCCACCCCTTCTGGGTTGGACTTCCCCTTCCCTTTGTTCCCTTGTGTTCCATCCTCCATTGTAACATCTGAACACAAGCCATGCGGACAGTAATCCCGTTACTGTCTTTTGACCTTAAAGTACCGTCCAGACTTCACCTGACCACACCTTCTCTGCTGTAATCATCTTCATGCAAAATAAAGGTATTTCAGATGAACCAGGTACTTTACGAGTTCACTGTCTGGAAAGGGCCGTTAAATTGTGACTAAATTTGCTTAAACAGACCAGTGCAAGTGTTAACAAGAAATTAAAACACTAGCACAACGAGCTTCGATTCAGAACAGGAAGGGTGTGCAAGTGGCATGGCATGGGTGTGTGTGCGAGAGAGCAAGGGGTGCACAAGAGGCCTGGTGTGGCAGCAGGAGAGGAGTAACAGGACAGGGAGAGGACGTGGGGGAGCGAGGGTCACGTGGGTCAGGATGGAGGCAATTGGGACTCCGCAAGTGGCTGGCACAGCACGAGTGCAGAGGGGTCAAGGGAGGGGATGTGAGTGGAAGATACCCAGCAACCTGCAGTCTTCCATGCCAGCTTCCCCTTTGACTTTTCAGGGAAGCCAGCATAGAAGTTTGCAAATGGCAGTCATGCAAAGATGGGCGCTTGCCAGCCAGTGGTACCTGCCTACAGCTTGCAAAAGCACTCATATATTGATCACAAACGACCAGAACAACAAGGATCAGTTGCAGCCACCAATTTTTTTTTTATTGAAAAGTTTTAACATACAATTTTTCTTTAAAACCCCCCTCCCCCTCCCTTCTCCCCCCCCACCTCTCCCCCCCTCCCCCCCACTTCCCAGAGCTAAATACAAGGTATATATATAAAAAGCAATCATAAACAATCATATACTAACAACTATAAACTCTAAAATCCATCACTCTCTAGCTTATATAGGATAAAACAAGCCTTAGTAATATTAAATATATATAAAGAAACTAAAAGAAAAAAAGAAAAAAAAGAAAGAAGACTTATTCAAATGCTACATAAAACTTCTTAACCCTATACTTGTTCTGGATAAACTCGATCCATTTTCTCCATTCCATAATATAGCGTTCTTGCGAGTGAGTTGCAGCCACCAATTGATTCTGGGTGGTTATGCCCAAGATGGGCCTTTCCCAATCTGGTGTTCTGCAGATGTTGAGGGAGTCGAAGTCCCAAACATCTGGAAGGCAGCAGCTGGGGCAAGGTGGCCAGAGGGGGTCTCCTGGCTCTCACTGGGCTGACCTGTTTAACTCCTGCTTTTTCTTCCGCCTCTTCCTTAAACCCGGGTGCTGCTCTAAATGCTCCTAATTGTTTTTCTATCTCAGAAATATTTCGGACTGCAGAGTAAACAAAATCTCACTCTATATACAGCAAGTTAACCTTGTGTTTCTTGGGTTGTGGGTGCAGTGATTGTCTCGCCACAAGGAGGCATAATAATAATAATAATAATAATAATAATAATAATAATAATAATAATAATAAATAATAAATAATAATAATAATAATAGTAATAATAATATGATGATGATGATGATGATGATGATGATGATGAAGAAGAAGAAGAAGAAGAAGAAGAAGAAGAAGAAGAAGAAGAAGAAGAAGAAGAAGAAGAAGAAGAAGAAGAAGAAGAAGAAGAAGAAGAAGTAGTTGGAAGGGACCTTGGAGGTCATTTATTCCAACCCCCTGCTCAGGCAGGAAACCCTATACCATTTCAGGCAAATGGCTGTCCAGTCTCTTCTTAAAAACTTGCTTGCTTGCTAGCAATCACTCAATGGAATCCTCCAGATGTGAGTTAGGCTGGGATTTTACTCCCATAATGTCTTGGCAGCTGCACCTGATGGGAGTTGTGATCGAGCAACTCCTCAGGGAGAGAAGCAACCTAGAACTAAGGAGAAACTTCCTGACAGAACAATTAACCAGTGGAACAACCTGCCTCCAGAGGTGGTGAATGCTCCAACACTGGAAGTTTTTAAGAGGAGACTGGACAGCCATTTGCCTGAAATGGGATAGGGTTTCCTGCCTGAGCAGGGGGGTCTAGATGACTAGATGACCTCCAAGGTCCCTTCCAACTACATAGTGTGGTGGGATGGAGGGTTTGTTGTCACTGTGTGTTGGGGGGAGAGAGCACAGGGGGAGGCTCAGCTAATCTCAATGTACACATGTTGTACTTTGACAATAAAGGTTGTTGTTGTTGTTGTTGTTGTTATTATTATTATTATTATTATTATTATTATTATTATTATTATTATTATTAATATTATTACTCTGCAACCTCCAGGCAGGTGAGCTGCACTTAAGACATTTAAAGGTTACATTTGATAATGTTTGGAGCTTGTGTAATATATACTCAAAAGTTGAAATATCCTTAAGAGGCCCAAATCGAGACTGAGTGTCAAGGGAGGGGTGGGGTAGAGAATAAGAAGGGGTCTCCTCAGGGCCCTACAAAGAGTTTATAAGTCTCTGTGTGAAACGGGAGACCCCGAAGCCCAGCAGTGGCTCAAGTGTTTTTATCCTTGGGAGGGAAGCAGGGACCCAGCATCCACAGCGCCTCTCCGATTCCGGGCAGAAGGGAGGGGAAGGCAGAGGGGGGGGGGTCCTGGGTGGACTCTCCTCCCCCCCCGTCTGTTCTCTCCTGCGCAGCTGGAGTTGGAGATCTTGGAGATCCAGAAGGGATCCGCTCGGGGCTTCTTCCCCTTCCTCCCCCAGGCGCTCCCCCAACCTCGGCTGCACGGAGGACCCTGCCCCGCTTCCCCTCCCCTCCCGTCTCGGCCGCGGAGGGGAGCCCGGGAGGGGGAGGGGAGGGGGCGGCCAAGGGGCGGGGCTGCAAGGCGGAGGCGGAGCCTAAGAGGAAGAGAGAAGCCCCGCCCCCCTCGACCCTCCCACTCGCTGGATCTCCGCTTCCTTCCTGCCGTCCCGCTTCTCCTCGGGAGGATCGGCGCTGGATCCTTCGGGAGAGGCTTCTGGATCCCTCTCCGGGCAGTCCTGGCTGCTCTCCTCCCTCCGGCCTTCGGGCCGCCCCTCCCGCCAGGAGAGCTTTTCCCCGCAAGCAGAAAGGTAGCTGCGGATCCGCCTCTTCGTCCTGCAGGGATTTCCTTGGGGAGATTCGGCTCTGGCGTCGCCTGCGGGGAGCGGATCCCTTCCCTTCCCTCCTGGGGAACAAAGGGGGATCCCTCCCCGGGCTGGATCTGCCCCCTCCTCGCCCGGCCAAGGCTCTCCGCGGGGCTCCGGGTGGATCCGGGAAGGAGCTTTGGGGAAGTTGCTTTCAGAAGGTCTCTCTGCGGTCCGTCAGAGCAGGAAGTCTCCGGGCATGCACATTCTCGCAGGTGCAGTTGCAAAAACGGAGTAAACGGAGCTTTAAAACCTGTATCGAGGTTTGCAGTGTGGTATTAACCCAACTGACCTCGTTGCAATGGGGAGGGGAGGGTTTGGGGGAAAGAAAACAAGTTTTTATGTGAATGATTACTTTGCTTCTGCTTTCAAAAAAACCCTCTGTGGAATCCCTAAAAAGCATTTTTTTCCCTTTTTTTGCCCTGAGGAGGCTGTGATGAGGCAGCCCTGTTAGGTATATGGTGCTAGCCTACAATGTTGGGTTGAAAATATATTAACCATAATGCTATGTCTTTAAGAAGTTAATTGGCCAATGGGTGTGTAAGTGTTCTCATGGCCATAAGAGGAAGCTAGGAACATAGCTTCTCTCTCTCTCTCTGAATTCACTGATCTCTACTATTACTGTTTTTGCTCTGCTGTTGGTTTACTACTGTTGTAAACCTGAACTGTGTATTGACCTCTGGACTGGTAAGAAGACTTTGTAGCTTGGACTGTTGCTATTGTTTATGACCTGAACTGTTTATTTTTTGACTGTGCATTTTTGTTCTTACACCACCTCAAAAGTAAACTACTTTTTGTTTTTATAACTCAGTGTATTCTTGTGTGACTTTTACTGCTCTCAGTACCCTTCCTTGTCTGTGCAACTCTTTGGTAGCACAAGGAGACCTTGCACAACAAATTCCTTAACAAGCCCCTTCTCGGTGGATGTTTTACAAAGCAGAAGTTTTAAGGAGGTTTTGAGGCTGGCCTTGTAAAGCAGGTAATAGAACAAGCTGATGGCTAGAAGGCTGCCTTCCATAATTTTAAATATTTTTCAAAACGCCTATTGGAGGCAGCTGCAGAGACCTGGAATCTTTGTGGCTTTGTATTCTCCAAAAAGCTTAAGAAAGAGCAGCCCTCTTCACACATGCTCTGCCCCACCTGATCTCTCTCATCTTCCACTGAGTTTTTCCTACATTGCTCCCTGTTGGACTTCATCTTGCTGGTTTCTCTCCGTTTTGGCTCATCAATATCTTCCTGAATAATGATTCTATCTCCATTATTCTATCTCCATTCTAGAGAATTTGGAAATTGAGGCCTGGTTGGAGAAGCAGCTTCCTGCACAAAGGGCCAGTTGGTCAGGTGAGATCAAATCGGTCAGCGGTGAGGGTCATACCTGGCCTTGATTCACAGCAGTAACGAGTGACCCAGAAACCTCTTACCCGCAACTATATTTCTTTTCACTTTGGGGAAGCTCTCTGTAGCTTTATTTTCTCTGATCAGCAAAGGTCCTTTTACGAGCGGCTTGGCTGTTGAGTCTGGAGAAGGATGAAATGCCAAATCTGAGCCATTTTCCCATCCTCCTTTCCTGTCTGATTTTCTGGGGTTGAGTCACTTTTCTGGTGCACTGACTGAAGTCCTCTTTCCAATACACACACACACACACACACACACACACACACACACACAGAGTGTTTTGGTTGGACCTGGTTGTGCTTAGACAAGCACAACAGACAAGTTGCCTAGTGTGATCCAGGCATTCAGTTGGCCTCTCTCCCATCCAGGTAGGAAATGCAAAAGAATGACCGCAATTCAGACAGCAGCTTTGTATCCCACTCCAGGAACCTCCCAACTCATGGGTGGCCTATGCCTGGTCTCCACGACCTCCCCCACCACCATTGTCTGGTCCTCCTCCTCACCTAACCACTGCTTCACTGAACAACTGAAATGCCAGTCTCAACTGTGGTCCTAAGTTGAGGACATGTCTCCTACAGATGTAGGGCCTCCATCACTGTCTCTGGTGTACCGAGGACCCTACCCTGGGCAGAGGGTGGGACTGGAAGACCTTCAAGGTCCCTTCCAAGGCTGAGATTTTGTGATCCTCTACCATTCTCAAAAGGAAATATTATTCTCGATTTCTTTTTCATTCCAACAGCAGATAAGCGATCGTAACCAAAGATTTATCTGCAATTCAAGGCATAATAGAAAATCAACCCAAGGCAGCAGTCACCAGTAAGCATGGAGGCTGGGAAACTCTTGGATCCCCCGTCAGACACAAGGAGCACTTCGGAAAACCACACCAAAAAAAACTATGAATGCTCAGAGTGTGGGAAATCCTTCGCTCGCCAGTCCTCCCTTTTGACCCACAGGAAGGTCCATGTGGAAAGAGGATCCAGTCAAGGTTTGGAGGATGAGAAATCCTTCTCTGGAAAAGACACCCAAGATTCCAGAAGCTCCTCCAGACTAAAGCCCTATAAATGTCTGGAATGTGACATATGCTTTGGTCAAAAGTCACGTCTTCTTACACATCAGAAAATCCACACTGGAGAGAAAAAATATCAATGTCTGGAATGTGGGAAATTTTTCCGTGAAAAAGCCCAAGTCAGAAACCACGAGAGAATTCACACAGGAGAGAAACCTTACAAGTGTTGGCAATGTGGGAAGAGCTTTTCTTGGAATTCAAGTCTTTGGGCCCATGAGAAGATCCATGCAGGAATAAAACCTTACAAATGCTTTGAGTGTGGAAAATCTTTCACCCAGAGTTCAGGTCTTTGGACTCATAAGAAAACACACAGAGGGGAGAAAAATGAAAAGTGCCTCGAATGTGGGAAACGTTTTTCCAGGAAATCACACCTGATGCAACATCAGAGATGTCACACTGGAGACAGACCCTATGAATGCCCAGAATGTGAGAAACGATTTACATTTTCTTATGAACTTCGGAGACACCAGGAAAGGCACAGAGGAGAGTTACCCTATCAATGTGGGGAGTGTGGAAAAAGTTTTGGTTTCCTAAGAGAGCTTCAGATTCATCAGAGAATCCACACAGGGGAAAAACCATACAAATGTGGGGAGTGTGGGAAATGCTTTTCCCGAAAACAACACCTTGTAAGGCATCAGAGGCTCCACACAGGAGAGAAGCCATACAGATGCGTAGAATGCGGAAAATGTTTTACTCAAAAGGGGGACCTTTGGAAACATCATAGAACACACACAGGGGAGAAGCCACATCAATGCAATGAATGTGGACGATTCTATCGTACCTCAACCGCCCTTAAAAGTCATGTGAAAATTCACACAGGGGAAAAAAACAACAAATGTTTAGACTGTGGGAGAACATTTGCTCATCCATGTTCCCTCAGAAGCCACAGCCGAATCCACACAGGAGAGAAGCCCTTTAAATGCTCAGAGTGCGATAAATGTTTTTCTCAGAAAGGTACTCTTGTGACACATCAGCGAACCCACACTGGAGAGAAACCCTACAAATGTCTGGAGTGTGGGAAATTTTTTGCCCATCCTTCAACACTGCATGCACACCAGAAATCACACAGGATAGTCGCCTTATAAGTGTGCAGAGTGCAAGAAACCTTTCCGTTGTAAATCAGAGTTAAAGATGCATCAGAATGCCCATTGCAGAGATAAATCTCTTCTGTTGTGAAAAAAACTGATTTTTTTTCAAAAGTCACATCTTAAGGTTAATCAGGAACATCACACAGTGTCAGAAGGGAAATCCTACTATTGTTTGGTGTGGGGAAAATGTTTTTCCTACTCAAGTAGCCTTAAATACCATAATCAAGAAAAACTGCATAAATCTTTGCCTCAGAAAGCAGCAGCGTTAGTAGCTTAACGGTTATTACACAAGAGGAAAGAGCTATAAGTGACGGGCGGAGTAGATAATGGTTTGCAGAGTGCAGCTAGCCTCCACTTACAGTTGCAATTGGGAAGAGATTTCCAGTCATAAGTTGTTACGGTGGTTAGTCGAGGCACCCATATATATCGGAGCTCATTTTCTGACATGTTTCCGGTCATAAAGCAAGTCACTGTAGTCCTAAACATAAAGCCATTCTTCCAAATGTGTGTTTTTTGATAAAAAAGTGGCAATATGCAGGAACTAGCAGAAAAAGAAAAATTGGGATCCCACAGCTGCAGAATCACACAAGTGATTTTAAAAGCCATCAGGTTGTGTAGCGCCCATAATGAGGTTACATAACTTTTTGGCTTTTGGGATGTGGATTGAGGTGTGTTGGAGGCTGGCTTTTAGGTCATTATCATATATGGACACGTATATAATGTATATTCGCCTTCATTCGTGACAAATTGTCTAGTTGAAAATAAAAAATGTTGAAAGCAAAGTTCTTGCCACTTTCCTGTATTTCTAGCAAAGAAAGTCAAATAGGATGGAAATAGCTCAGATGTTCAGGAACCCTTAAGAATATTGAAAAATGTTATTTTAAAATTCTTGCCAGTGTTTGACAAACGGAACATTTTTCTTCAATGATTTCATTATTTTTCCTTGGGCTCGATCTTCACGCCTGCTAACAGGAAAAGAAGCCACAGCCTGTGTTCCACTTACGGCAGCATTTGGGACTGGAGTTTCCATCCTTAAACGATGCCGTCATAAACCCCTGACTGCACTGCAGAGTGATGACAATCCCTACAGTCCCGGTTACCGTTGTTAATTGAATCCCACGGTCATTTGACCGGGCGACTTCCTGCAGGCTTCCCACAAATTCAGTGGGGAAACGGGCAGGAAGTTGTGAGTCCCAGGTCCACAGCTGCAAAGCATCTCCTGAGATGGAGCAAGGAGTGTCCCAGGCTATGGGAGAGGGTCAGGAAGTGTGCTGCCACCACGTGGCTGTTCTTGGGAAATTATAATATGTTAATTGGGTCTGCCAGTACCTTTCCCCTTTCTGATGTATATCCTATCCTGCTCATGATGCTGTACTAGGATCCACCCCTTCTGGGTTGGACTTCCCCTTCCCCTTGTTCCCTTGTGTTCCATCCTCCATTGTAACATCTGAACACAAGCCATGCGGACAGTAATCCCGTTACTGTCTTTTGACCTTAAAGTACCGTCCAGACTTCACCTGACCACACCTTCTCTGCTGTAATCATCTACATGCAAAATAAAGGTATTTCAGATGAACCAGGTACTTTACGAGTTCACTGTCTGGAAAGGGCCGTTAAATTGTGACTATATTTGCTTAAACAGACCAGTGCAAGTGTTAACAAGAAATTAAAACACTAGCACAACGAGCTTCGATTCAGAACAGGAAGGGTGTGCAAGTGGCATGGCATGGGTGTGTGTGCGAGAGAGCAAGGGGTGCACAAGAGGCCTGGTGTGGCAGCAGGAGAGGAGTAACAGGACAGGGAGAGGACGTGGGGGAGCGAGGGTCACATGGGTCAGGATGGAGGCAATTGGGACTCCGCAAGTGGCTGGCACAGTGCAGAGGGGTCAAGGGAGGGGATGTGAGTGGAAGATACCCAGCAACCTGCAGTCTTTCATGCCAGCTTCCCCTTTGACTTTTCAGGGAAGCCAGCATAGAAGTTTGCAAATGGCAGTCATGCAAAGGTGGGCGCTTGCCAGCCAGTGGTACCTGCCTACAGCTTGCAAAAGCACTCAGATATTGATCACAAACGACCAGAACAAGAAGGATCAGTTGCAGCCACCAATTGATTCTGGGTGGTTATGCCCCAGATGGGCCTTTCCCAATCTGGTGTTCTGCAGATGTTCAGGGAGTCGAAGTCCCAAACATCTGGAGGACAGCAGCTGGGGCAAGGTGGCCAGAGGGGTCTCCTGGCTCTCACTGGGCTGACCTGTTTAACTCCTGCTTTTTCTTCCGCCTCTTCCTTAAACCCGGGTGCTGCTCTAAATGCTCCTAATTGTTTTTCTATCTCAGAAACAGAAATATTTCGGACTGCAGAGTAAACAAAATGTCACTCTATATACAGCAAGTTAACCTTGTGTTTCTTGGGTTGTGGGTCCAGGGATTATCTCGCCACAAGGAGGCTTGCTAGCATTCACTAAATGGAATCCTCCAGATGTGAGTTAGGCTGGGATTCTACTCCCATAACATCTTGGCAGCTGGACCTGATGGGAGTTGTGATCGAGCAACTCAAGGAGAGAAGCAACCTAGAACTAAGGAGAAACTTCCAGACAGTTAGAACAATTAACCAGTGGAACAACCTGCCTCCAGAGGTGGAGGAGACTGGACAGCCATTTGCCTGAAATGCTATAGGGTTTCCTGCCTGAGCATGTGTGGGTTTTTCGCACCCGGCGGGCTCCTCATGAACTTGCCAATAAATGAGGACATGTCTCTCTGAAGCGTTCTCCGAGTGAGGCCAAGACCAAAGTCCCAAGCTCTCTTTTATTAAGATACAAGCAAGCAACAAGCAGCTATCTCATGGTTACATCTCAGCTATAGCCCTGTATGGAATGCCTTTGTTCCTGTAACTTTCTTGTGTTACTTTCTTGTACGTGTTCCAACGGGATTGTCCGTCTGCACGTAGCAAGGTCATTTGATTTCTGGTAAACTGCAACTTATGTACAGAAACGAAACTTGTCTCTGCCCTGAGCCAGACCTGCGCCATTTTATGTGAGCCTAAGGTGGAAATATGACAGGTTTCCTACAAGCATGGGGTTGGACTAGATGACCTCCAAGGTCCCTTCCAAATTATTATTATTATAACTGCAGCCTCCAGGCAGGTGAGCTGCTCTTAAGACATTTAAAGGTTACATTTGATAATATTTGGAGCTGGTGAACAGGCCAAATAAGCTTAATATATATTCAAAAGTTGAAATATCCTTAAGAGGCCCAAATGAACATTAGGTGTCAAGGGAGGGGTGGGGTAGAGAAGAATAAGAAGGGGTCTCCTCAGCGCCCTACAAACAGTGTATAAGTCTCTGTGTGAAACGGGAGACCCCGAAGCCCAGCAGTGGCTCAAGTGTTTTTATCCTTGGGAGGGAAGCGGAGACCCAGCATCCCCAGCGCCTCTCCGATTCCGGGCAGAAGGGAGGGGAAGGCAGAGGGGGGGCCCTGGGTGGACTCTCTTCCCCCCCCCCGTCTGTTCTCTCCTACACAGCTGGAGTTGGAGATCTTCGAGATCCAGAAGGGATCCGCTCGGGGCTTCTTCCCCTTCCTCCCCCCAGGCGATCCCCCAACCTCGGCTGCACGGAGGACCCTGCCCCGCTTCCCCTCCCCTCCCGTCTTGGCCGGGGAGGGGACCCCCGGAGGGAGGGAGGGAGGGAGGGGGAGGAGAGGGGGCGGCCAAGGGGCGGGGCTGCAAGGCGGGGGCGGAGCCTGAGAGGAAGAGAGAAGCCCCGCCCCCCTCGACCCTCCCACTCGCTGGATCTCCGCTTCCTTCATGCCCTCCCGCTTCTCCTCGGGAAGATCGGCGCCGGATCCCTCGGGAGAGGCTTCTGGATTCCGCTCCGGACAGGTCTGGCTGCTCTCCTCCCTCCGGCCTTCGGGGCGCCCCTCCCGCCAGGAGAGCTTTTCCCCGCAAGCAGAAAGGTAGCTGCGGATCCGCCTCTTCGTCCTGCAGGGTTTTCCTTGGGGAGATTCGGCTCTGGCGTCGCCTGCGGGGAGCGGATCCTTCCCTTCCCTCCTGGGGGGCAAAGGGGGACCCCTCCCCGGGCTGGATCTGCCCCCTCCTCGCCCGGCCAAGGGTCCCCGCGGGGATCCGGGTGGATCCGAGACGGAGCTTTTGGGGAAGTTGCTTTCAGAAGGTCTCTCTGTGGTCCGTCAGAGCATGCACATCCTCGCACGTGCAGTTGCAAAAATGGAGTAAACGGAGCTTCAAAACCTGTATTGAGGTTTGCAGTGTGGTATTAACCCAACTGACCTCGTTGCAATGGGGATGGGAGGGTTTGGGGGAAAGAAAACAAGTTTAAATTGAGTGAATTGATCTCATGTTGTTTTAGCCCACGTGAGATCCTCTTTTTCCGTGCTCAGCTTAAAAGCCCAGCCAGGAAACCCTTTGTTTTTATGCGAATGATTACTTTGCTTCTTCTTTAAAAAAAACTCTGTGGAATCCCTAAAAAGCATTTTTTCCCCTTTTTTTGCCCTGAGGAGGCTGTGATGAGGCAGCCCCTTCTTGGTGGATATTTTACAAAGCAGAAGTTTCAAGGAAGTGTTGAGGCTGGCCTTGTAAAGCAGGTAATAGAACAAGCTGATGGCTAGAAGGCTGCCTTCCATAATTTTAAATATTTTTCAAAATGCCTATTGGAGGCAGCTGCAGAGACCTGGAATCTTTGTGGCTTTGCATCCTCCAAAAAGCTTAAGAAAGAGCAGCCCTCTTCACACATGCTCTGCCCCACCTGATCTCTCTCATCTTCCACTGAGTTTTTCCTACATTGGTCCCTGTTGGACTTCATCTTGCTGGTTTCTCTCCGTTTTGGCTCATCAATATCTTCCTGAATAATGTTTGGATTGTGAAGAAATAATCCTATTTTCTCCTCCCTCTTCCGGGTCACTTACAGATTATGTTCAGCATTACTCTTGGCATCTGAGACTTTTTCCTTTCTCTTTGCAGGAGAGCAGTGAAGATGTGGCCATGAGCTCCGCAGAGGAGAAGGGGCGTTCTTGGATCGGGACCCACAAACTCCATTCTAGAGAATTTGGAAATCGAGGCCTGGTTGGAGAAGCAGCTTCCTGCACAAAGGGCCAGTTGGTCAGGTGAGATCAAATCGGTCAGCGGTGAGGATCACACCTGGCCTTGATTCAGAGCAGTAACGAGTGACCCAGAAACCTCTTACCCGCAACTATATTTCTTTTCACTTTGGGGAAGCTCCCTGTAGCTTTATTTTCTCTGATCAGCAAAGGTCCTTTTACGAGTGGATTGGCTGTTGCGCCTGCGGAAGGATGAAATGCCAAATCTGAGCCATTTTCCCGTCCTCCTTTCCTGTCTGATTTTCTGGGGTTGAGTCACTTTTCTGGTGCTCTGACTGAAGTCCTCTTTCCAACACACACACACACACAGAGTGTTTTGGTTGGACCTGGTTGTGCTTAGACAAGCACAACAGACAAGTTGCCTACTGTGATCCAGGGATTCGGTTGGCCTCTCTCCCATCCAGGGAGAGGAATGCAAAGGAATGACCTCAATTCAGACAGTCCTGTGCCTTGTGCCAATCCAAGGGTTGTGCAATAAGCCAGGTGTGAACTTGGGTGTACCGAGTGCCCATGTCTGGTCAGAGGGTGGGACTCAGGTGACTTTTGCCCCTTTTTATGACCTTTCTAGGGACGCGGTGGCTCAGTGGGTTAGGACACTGAGCTTGCCGATCAGAAGGTCAGCAGTTTGGCGGGTCGAATCCCGAGTGCCGCGTAACAGAGTGAGCGCCTGTTACTCGTCCCAGCTTCTGCCCACCTAGTAGTTCGAAAGCACGTAAAAATGCAAGTAGAAAAATGGGGACCACTACGGTGGGAAGGTAACAGCGTTCCGTGCGCCTTTGGCGTCTAGTCATGCCGGCCACGTGACCACGGAGACTGTTGGAATAACCATGATCTCTGTTCCTATACATGTAGCTGGCTAGTACTTTTCTGGCTAATACTTTTCTACCATGGAAAGTCTTCAGTGAACCATGTGCAAGGAAGTAAGCCATAAACCCAGAGAGGCCATTTGGCTACAGCCAGATAAGGTCAGTGAACCATGTGCAAGGAAGTAAGCCATAAACCCAGAGAGGCCATTTGGCTACAGCCAGATAAGGTCAGTGAACCATGTGCAAGGAAGTAAGTCATAAACCCAGAAAACAAAGGAACCTAGGAGAGGCCATTTGGCTGCAGCCAGATAAGGGCATGGTCACAGTATTCCTCCACACCATTGGCTATTCAATTTAAGGTAAATTCTGACGTCTCCTGCAAATGATTGGTCATTACTGTATTTGGTATCTACCTCTAACACCTATGTCCTTTTAGGATAGTTTAGAAGAACACATGTGTAACCATGATTGGTCTATTTGAATAACAATAAAATGTGATTGGTTGCTTTTGCTATAAATAAACAAGGTCCACTGCTCCTCGTGGTTCAGTGTCCAGCATCCAGGGTGCATCCCAGGAGCAGCGGGGCCCTTTCCCCGAGAGATCTCTGTGTCTTTCTTTCATGGGCGCTAACCCTGGGCAGGAGCAGCCTCTGCCCAGCTTCACCAGCAGCATCCCAGCAACAGCAGCTTCCCTGCATCCCCGCAAATGGTGACCCCGACGTGATTCTGTGGAATACGTCTTCAGCCATCCATACTCATTCGCCCGACGGTGGCCGCGACTCATCCTCGTCCGTTGCTAGACGCAGGAATTTTCGTGAGTATGGGTGGAAAATTCTCTCAACAGCAGACAGCGTATCTGCAGGAGTTGAGGGAATTAATTGATAATGCCAAAGCCTCCATTTCTAAACCCCCTCCTCCCCCTTTCCCTCCTCCTCCTTCCTCAGATCTCCCTCCGGAGAAGCTTCCTCCTACCTCTTCTCTTTGCCCTGCTGTGCCTGTCTCTCCCTCTGACAAAGAGGAAAAAGCCTCTGAGCTTGTTGCCATTACCATTTCTAAACCTCCTCCCTTCCCCCCTCCTCCTTCTTCAAATCTCCCTCCTCCACCTCCCAGCCCCACTCAAGGGGCACCTTTTGTTCACTCTATGCTTGCAGCTCATGCCTTCGAGATATTAGATCCAGAGGATTTAGAAGCTTGTGCTGCCTATCCTGTCACTTTTGTACAACCTGTTTATACTCCTCTGACTCCAAAAACTATTGATTACCTTGGCACTCATATGACCATCGCTGATTATCGCGTGCTGTTTGGCCACGCCTCTTCTGGTTCCCTGCAGGGAATCTAGAGGGGGGGCAGTCAGCCAGCCCGACAACAAAGGCTGACATTTCTTTTCCTCTTAATGCTTCTAACTCCTCTGAACTTTTCACTGATTCTCTTTTTCATTAAGCCTTTTCAGTTTCTCTGGCTCCCCCTCCTTATGAGGATTCAGCTGGGAGAAACTCAGCAGGGCACCTAAGAAAATACAAGGCAAATAGACAATGAATATGCCCGAAATGAACTCCTGTTAAAATTGGCTTATGTGGGGCTTGAAAGAGCCTCTTGGGGCAAGCTGTTCTCAGTAAAGTCCAGGGGCGCGCCTGTTGAATTCAACTGCCTGGACCTGTCTGAGATCTAGCTTCCCATGAAAAGAAAAGAAAAATCAAAGAAATAAAATCAAGTTTTTCTTCTATCTTTTTTTTATCTAGCTCTTTGGATTATTGTTTTGGCCTAAAACCCCAAATTGATATGTGTGTTTTGTTCTGTTTTAAATAAATGTTGTTTTATATGTGTGTTTTGTTCTGTTTTAAATAAATGTTGTTATAATAGTATCTGTGTATATATGTCTGTCTGTGTTGTTCTGTGTTATTTCCAAGACTTGGAAGAGGATCAAAATCCTCTCTGATAACACCAAACAAAAAGGCCTTATTTAACAATGTATGGTTTGTCTGGAGAAAGTATGAAATGAAATTTTTGTATGTGAAATTGTTTATGCAAGCAGTCAGAATGGAAGTGAATGAGTTAATTTGCTGATATGTACACGTGAGTGTGTTAGCCCTCTAAATTGCAGATTTTATTGTTGTAAAAGCCATGGATGATGTGTGAGAGTAACTGCATGTAAAGGAGAGCAAACTATTTTTATTTTTTATTTTTTTGGTGGTGAGATTTTTGTAAAGTTTCTTTTACCCCCCCCCCCCAACCCCGCTCTGTTACTTTAAGAGTGAGAAAGGGAGAGACAGCCAGAAGAGGGGGGGTGGCTGGTCCTTTTAACCATTTTTTTTTCTCTGCTTAGAATTCCAGTCTGAGAAAGGGGGGTTAAACATCACCCAAAAGAAATTTTTGGAAATTTTTGAGTTTTTAGTTAAACATCACCCAAAAGTAATTACTCTGATCTTTTTGTGGAGTTGTTTTTTGTTTTTGTTTTTTTTTTTTTGTTTTTGATGTTTTTGTGTCTGTGTGCAGGACACATTGATAGAAGGTGATATCTGGGAGAATTTCCCTCCCTTAATCAGCACTAGCCTAAACAATTTTGCAGATCAGGCTGCCTCCGGACCCTTGGCCTGTTCCTTGCAACCCCTCACCCCCTGGGAAAGTCATTCATATTTCCATCAAAATTCCAAAGCTTTGCAGAAGCAGTTTGGCATCACCGCTGCAGAAGCAATTGCAATTCGCCAGCAGTGCCCAACATGCAGCAAACAAGCAACTGCAATCCCTATGGGTGTAAATCCAAGGGGATTGGAGCCTTGCCAAATTTGGCAAATGGATGTCACACAATATGCACCATTTGCCCCATGGAAGTATTTGCATGTTTCAATTGACACCTTCTCAGGATTCATCATGGCCACCCCCCAAAGGGGTGAAGCCACTAAACATGTAGTTAATCATTGTATTCGGACCTTTGCAGTGCTGGGATGTCCAAAAGAACTCAAAACAGATAATGGCCCTGCCTACAGCAGTCAAGCCATGGCAGAATTTTGTCATCATTGGCAAATAACACACAAATTTGGAATTCCATATAATAGCCAAGGCCAAGCCTTGGTGGAAAGGGCTAACCAAACTTTGAAACATGCATTAGATCGTTATAAAAATCAGAACGGGGGAAAACGAAGCCCCAACCTCCCAGCATTGCAAGATACTCTTAACCTTTGCCTCTACACTCTGAACTTTTCAAACTTGACTGGCCATCCCTTAACCACAGCCGCAGAGCGGCATTTTTCATCTCTAGTTGCAGATCAGCCTAAACCCAAAGTGTGGTATCGCCAACTTCCAGACCTAACTTGGAAAGGCCCTGCAGACCTTCTCACTTGGGGAAGAGGCTACGCTGCAGTCCAGCTGCCAGACAAAGTGCTGTGGATCCCAGGTCGCCACGTTCGTCCATATCATGCCTCCACAAACACAACTGCAGAACCCATTAAAGATGACAGCATGGTTTGTGACTTTTTTCAGCTTTGTTCTTACACCACTGACTGATGCCACTAAAACACAATTCCATCTGAAAGCTTACCCCAGACGTCAACTCCACTTCACCAGCTATCCCATCCTGTTCTTGACACCTTTGACATTGCTTCCAGTCAAAAATGACTCTTTTCACACTGTTTTTGCCCCATCGCATGGACCCAGAAGGAACAACCTGTTGTTAACAACGAGTCTACTATCATCATCTATGTGAACTCTGTAGCTCATGTTCCTGTCCAAACTTGAAATGGTTTCAACTTTCAGGAATTATTTGGCTCCTGGTTTCCCAGACTACCTGGTTTACAAGCTATTGTAGCTTTTATTAGTATGATTGTATTAGGATGTACTATTTTACCTTGTGTCTTGCCTATCTTTATCAAAGTATTACTAACAGTATCCTATCTTTATCGAAAGTATTACTAACAGTATCCTATCTTTATCGAAAGTATTACTAACAGTATCCTATCTTTATCAAAGTATTACTAACAGTAGCGTATCTTTATCAAAAGTATTACTAACAGTATTTCCTTGATAGCTGAACAGAGAGCTGTTAAACAAATTAATTCTTTATGGTACAGTAAGTATCAATCCCTTCCCCAGGAGGATTCAGAAGAGCCTAATGCTCAATTTGAACTAGAGACTCCTTTGTCTCCTAAAAGAGGAAAATAAAAATGCCTTTTGGGCTCGCTTGCCTCTTGACTCTCCCGAAGGTGCATCTCTAAAGAACCCATCCCTCCTCAACTTTGAAGCGGAACACACAGATTCTGCATTTAAAACAAAAACGGAGGAGATGTTGGAATAACCATGATCTCTGTTCCTATACATGTAGCTGGCTAGTACTTTTCTGGCTAATACTTTTCTACCATGGAAAGTCTTCAGTGAACCATGTGCAAGGAAGTAAGCCATAAACCCAGAGAGGCCATTTGGCTACAGCCAGATAAGGTCAGTGAACCATGTGCAAGGAAGTAAGCCATAAACCCAGAGAGGCCATTTGGCTACAGCCAGATAAGGTCAGTGAACCATGTGCAAGGAAGTAAGTCATAAACCCAGAAAACAAAGGAACCTAGGAGAGGCCATTTGGCTGCAGCCAGATAAGGGCATGGTCACAGTATTCCTCCACACCATTGGCTATTCAATTTAAGGTAAATTCTGACGTCTCCTGCAAATGATTGGTCATTACTGTATTTGGTATCTACCTCTAACACCTATGTCCTTTTAGGATAGTTTAGAAGAACACATGTGTAACCATGATTGGTCTATTTGAATAACAATAAAATGTGATTGGTTGCTTTTGCTATAAATAAACAAGGTCCACTGCTCCTCGTGGTTCAGTGTCCAGCATCCAGGGTGCATCCCAGGAGCAGCGGGGCCCTTTCCCCGAGAGATCTCTGTGTCTTTCTTTCATGGGCGCTAACCCTGGGCAGGAGCAGCCTCTGCCCAGCTTCACCAGCAGCATCCCAGCAACAGCAGCTTCCCTGCATCCCCGCAGGAGACGTCCTCGGACAAGCACTGGCTCTTCGGCTTTGAAACGGAGATGAGCACCGGCCCCTAGAGTTGGAAACGACTAGCACGCATGTGTGAGGGAACCTTTACCTATGACCTTTCTTGCTACACTTGTTAAGTGAATCATCTAATCACCGCAGTTCTCAAGTTACTAACATGGGAAGTTGAGGGGGCCCTGAAGAAGCTGACGGATGCTTTGGGACACGTTGCTTAGCAACAATATGGAACATGAGGCTTAGAGAATGGCCCAAGGCTGCAAAGGCCTCCGGTCTGGGGATTAAGGCCTCATTTCTCAGTGGCAGTGGAGACACTGGGCTGAAGTCCAGTCCAGGGGTCATTGTCAGATGGCTGAAACTGTTGAAGACTCCAGGCCTCCATTTAAGACACAATCCCAGTATTGTTGTCAATCCGGCCTGCTTTTCATGGCTGTGCTGGTATAGCTCAGGCTTCCAGGGGTGGCTACAGCTTTGTATCACACTCCAGGAACCCTCCAACTCATGGGTGGTCTGTGCCTGGTCTCCAGGACCTCCCCCACCACCATTGCCTGGTCTTCCTCCTCACTTAACCACTGCTTCGTTGAACAACTGAAATTTCAGTCCCGACTGTGGTCCTAAGTTGAGGACATCTCTCCTACAGATGTAGGGCCTCCATCACTGTCTCTGGTGTACTGAGGACCCTACCCTGAGCAGAGGGTGGGACTGGAAGACCTTCAAGGTCCCTTCCAAGGCTGAGATTTTGTGATCCTCTACCATTCTCAAAAGGAAATATTATTCTTGATTTCTTTTTCATTCCAACAGCAGATAAGCGATCGTAACCAAAGATTTATCTGCAATTCAAGACATAATAGAAAATCAACTCAAGGCAGCAGTCACCAGTAAGCATGGAGCCTGGGAAACTCTTGGATCCCCCGTCAGACACAATTAGCACTCCAGAAAACCACAAAAAAACCCATGAATGCTCAGAGTGTGGGAAATCCTTTCCTCGCAGATCACTGCTTTTTACCCACAAGAAAGTCCATATGGGAAGTGGATCCAGTCCAGGTTTGGAAGGTGAGAAATCCTCTGGGACAGACACCAAAGGCCTCAGAAACTCCCCCAGAATAAAAACCTATAGATGTATAACATGCGACTTATACTTTGGTCGAAAGTCAAAGCTTCTTATACATCAGAAAATCCACACTGGAGAGAAACCCTATCAGTGTCTGGAATGTGGGAAATGTTTCCGTCAAAAAGGCACTCTCAGGAATCACGAGAGGCTTCACACTGGGGATAAACCTTACAAGTGTTGGGAATGTGGGAAGAGCTTTTCTCAGAACTCAAGTCTTTGGGTCCATGAGAAGATTCATGCAGGAATAAAATCGTACAAATGCTTTGAGTGTGGAAAATCTTTCATCCAGAGTTCATCTCTTCGGACTCATGAGAAAACGCACAGAGGGGAGAAAAAGGAAAAGTGCCTCCAATGCGGGAAATGTTTTTACCAGAAATCAAACCTGGTGCGACATCAGAAACTCCACATCGGAGAGAGACCCTATGAATGCCCAGAATGTGAGAAACGATTTACATTTTCTTATGAACTTCGGAGACACCAGGAAAGGCACAGAGGAGAGTTACCCTATCAATGTGGGGAGTGTGGAAAAAGTTTTGGTTTCCTAAGAGAGCTTCAGATTCATCAGAGAATCCACACAGGGGAAAAACCATACAAATGTGGGGAGTGTGGGAAATGTTTTTCACAAAAACAACACCTTATAAGGCATGGGAGGCTCCACACAGGAGAGAAGCCATACAGATGCGTAGAATGCGGAAAATGTTTTACTCAAAAGGGGGACCTTTGGAGACATCATAAAACCCACACAGGGGAGAAGCCACATCAATGCAATGAATGTGGACGATTCTATTGTACCTCATCCGCCCTTCAAAGTCATATGAAAATTCACACAGGGGAAAAAAACAACAAATGTTTAGACTGTGGAAGAACATTTGCTCATGCAAGTTCCCTCAGAAGCCACTGCCGAATCCACACAGGAGAGAAGCCCTTTAAATGCTCAGAGTGCGATAAATGTTTTTCTCGGAAAGATACTCTTTTGAAGCATCAGCGAACCCACACTAGAGAGAAACCCTACAAATGTCTGGAGTGTGGGAAATGTTTTGCCCATCCTTCAACACTGCATGCACACCAGAAATCACACAGGATAGTCGCCTTATAAGTGTGCAGAGTGCGAGAAACCTTTCCGTTGTAAATCAGAGTTAAAGATGCATCAGAATGTCCATTGCAGAGATAAATCTCTTCTGTTGTGAAAAAAACTGATCTTTTTTTCCAAAAGTCACTTGTTAAGTTTAATCAGGAACATCACACAGTGTCAGAAGGGAAATCCTACTATTGTTTGGTGTGGGGAAAATGTTTTTCCTACTCAAGTAGCGTTAAATACCATAATCAAGGAAAACTGCATAAATCTTTGCCTCAGAAAGCAGCAGCGTTAGTAGCTTAACAGAGTTATTACACAAGAGGAAAGAGCTATAAGTGACGGGCGGAGTAGATAATGGTTTGCAGAGTGCAGCTACTCTCCACTTACAGTCGCAGTTGGGAAGAGATTTCCAGTCATAAGTTGTTACGGTTGTTAGTCGAGGCACCCATATATATCGGAGCTGATTTTCTGACATGTTTCTGGTCATTAAGCAAGTCACTGTAGTCCTAAACATAAAGCCATTCTTCCAAATGTGTGTGTTTTGATAAAAAGTGGCAATACGCCAGGAACTAGCAGAAAAAGAAAATTTGGGATCCCACAGCTGCAGAATCACACAAGTGATTTTAAAAGCCATCAGGTTGTGTAGCGCCCATAATGAGGTTACATAACTTTTTGGCTTTTGGGATGTGGATTGAGGTGTGTTGGAGGCTGGCTTTTAGGTCATTATCATATATGGACACGTATATAATGTATATTCGCCTTCATTCGTGACAAATTGTCTAGTTGAAAATAAAAAATGTTGAAAGCAAAGTTCTTGCCACTTTCCTGTATTTCTAGCAAAGAAAGTCAAATAGGATGGAAATAGCTCAGATGTTCAGGAACCCTTAAGAATATTGAAAAATGTTATTTTAAAATTCTTGCCAGTGTTTGACAAACGGAACATTCTTCTTCAATGATTTCATTATTTTTCCTTGGGCTCGATCTTCACGCCTGCTAACAGGAAAAGAAGCCACAGCCTGTGTTCCACTTACGGCAGCATTTGGGACTGGAGTTTCCATCCTTAAACGATGCCGTCATAAACCCCTGACTGCACTGCAGAGTGATGACAATCCCTACAGTCCCGGTTACCGTTGTTAATTGAATCCCACGGTCATTTGACCAGGCGACTTCCTGCAGGCTTCCCACAAATTCAGTGGGGAAACGGGCAGGAAGTTGTGAGTCCCAGGTCCACAGCTGCAAAGCATCTCCTGAGATGGAGCAAGGAGTGTCCCAGGCTATGGGAGAGGGTCAGGAAGTGTGCTGCCACCACGTGGCTGTTCTTGGGAAATTATAATATGTTAATTGGGTCTGCCAGTACCTTTCCCCTTTCTGATGTATATCCTATCCTGCTCATGATGCTGTACTAGGATCCACCCCTTCTGGGTTGGACTTCCCCTTCCCCTTGTTCCCTTGTGTTCCATCCTCCATTGTAACATCTGAACACAAGCCATGCGGACAGTAATCCCGTTACTGTCTTTTGACCTTAAAGTACCGTCCAGACTTCACCTGACCACACCTTCTCTGCTGTAATCATCTACATGCAAAATAAAGGTATTTCAGATGAACCAGGTACTTTACGAGTTCACTGTCTGGAAAGGGCCATTAAATTGTGACTAAATTTGCTTAAACAGACCAGTGCAAGTGTTAACAAGAAATTAAAACACTAGCACAACGAGCTTCGATTCAGAACAGCAAGTGGCATGGCATGGGTGTGTGTGCGAGAGAGCAAGGGGTGCACAAGAGGCCTGGTGTGGCAGCAGGAGAGGAGTGACAGGACAGGGAGAGGACGTGGGGGAGCGAGGGTCACATGGGTCAGGATGGAGGCAATTGGGACTCCGCAAGTGGCTGGCACAGTGCAGAGGGGTCAAGGGAGGGGATGTGAGTGGAAGATACCCAGCAACCTGCAGTCTTCCATGCCAGCTTCCCCTTTGACTTTTCAGGGAAGCCAGCATAGAAGTTTGCAAATGGCAGTCATGCAAAGATGGGCGCTTGCCAGCCAGTGGTACCTGCCTACAGCTTGCAAAAGCACTCAGATATTGATCACAAACGACCAGAACAACAAGGATCAGTTGCAGCCACCAATTTTTTTTTTATTAAAAAGTTTTAACATACAATTTTTCTTTAAAACCCCCCTCCCCCTCCCTTCTCCCCCCCTACCTCTCCCCCCTCCCCCCCTCCCCCCCACTTCCCAGAGCTAAATACAAGGTATATATATAAAAAGCAATCATAAACAATCATATACTAACAACTATAAACTCTAAAATCCATCACTCTCTAGCTTATATAGGATAAAACAAGCCTTAGTAATATTAAATATATATAAAGAAACTAAAAGAAAAAAAGAAAAAAAAGAAAGAAGACTTATTCAAATGCTACATAAAACTTCTTAACCCTATACTTGTTCTGGATAAACTCGATCCATTTTCTCCATTCCATAATATAGCGTTCTTGCGAGTGAGTTGCAGCCACCAATTGATTCTGGGTGGTTATGCCCAAGATGGGCCTTTCCCAATCTGGTGTTCTGCAGATGTTGAGGGAGTCGAAGTCCCAAACATCTGGAAGGCAGCAGCTGGGGCAAGGTGGCCAGAGGGGGTCTCCTGGCTCTCACTGGGCTGACCTGTTTAACTCCTGCTTTTTCTTCCGCCTCTTCCTTAAACCCGGGTGCTGCTCTAAATGCTCCTAATTGTTTTTCTATCTCAGAAATATTTCGGACTGCAGAGTAAACAAAATCTCACTCTATATACAGCAAGTTAACCTTGTGTTTCTTGGGTTGTGGGTGCAGTGATTGTCTCGCCACAAGGAGGCATAATAATAATAATAATAATAATAATAATAATAATAATAATAATAATAATAATAATAATAATAATAATAATAATAATAATAATATAATAATAATATGATGATGATGATGAAGAAGAAGAAGAAAGAAGAAAGAAGAAGAAGAAGAAGAAGAAGAAGAAGAAGAAGAAGAAGAAGAAGAAGAAGAAGAAGAAGAAGAAGAAGAAGAAGAAGAAGAAGAAGTTGGAAGGGACCTTGGAGGTCATTTATTCCAACCCCCTGCTCAGGCAGGAAACCCTATACCATTTCAGGCAAATGGCTGTCCAGTCTCTTCTTAAAAACTTGCTTGCTTGCTAGCAATCACTCAATGGAATCCTCCAGATGTGAGTTAGGCTGGGATTTTACTCCCATAATGTCTTGGCAGCTGCACCTGATGGGAGTTGTGATCGAGCAACTCCTCAGGGAGAGAAGCAACCTAGAACTAAGGAGAAACTTCCTGACAGAACAATTAACCAGTGGAACAACCTGCCTCCAGAAGTGGTGAATGCTCCAACACTGGAAGTTTTTAAGAGGAGACTGGACAGCCATTTGCCTGAAATGGGATAGGGTTTCCTGCCTGAGCAGGGGGGTCTAGATGACTAGATGACCTCCAAGGTCCCTTGCAACTACATAGTGTGGTGGGATGGAGGGTTTGTTGTCACTGTGTGTTGGGGGGAGAGAGCACAGGGGGAGGCTCAGCTAATCTCAATGTACACATGTTGTACTTTGACAATAAAGGTTGTTGTTGTTGTTGTTGTTGTTGTTGTTATTATTATTATTATTATTATTATTATTATTATTATTATTATTATTATTATTATTATTATTATTATTATTACTCTGCAACCTCCAGGCAGGTGAGCTGCACTTAAGACATCTAAAGGTTACATTTGATAATGTTTGGAGCTTGTGAACAGTCCAATTATGCTTAATATATATTCAAAAGTTGAAATATCCTTAAGAGGCCCAAATCGACACTGAGTGTCAAGGGAGGGGTGGGGTAGAGAATAATAAGAAGGGGTCTCCTCAGCGCCCTACAAACAGTGTATAAGTCTCTGTGTGAAACGGGAGACCCCGAAGCCCAGCAGTGGCTCAAGTGTTTTTATCCTTGGGAGGGAAGCAGGGACCCAGCATCCCCAGCGCCTCTCCGATTCTGGGCAGAAGGGAGGGGAAGGCAGAGGGGGGGCCCTGGGTGGACTCTCCTCCCCCCCATCTGTTCTCTCCTGCGCAGCTGGAGTTGGAGATCTTCGGGATCCAAAAGGGATCCGCTCGGGGCTTCTTCCCCTTCCTCCCCCCAGGCGATCCCCCAACCTCGGCTGCACGGAGGACCCTGCCCCGCTTCCCCTCCCCTCCCGTCTCGGCCGCGGAGGGGAGCCCGGGAGGGAGGGCGAGGAGAGGGGGCGGCCAAGGGGCGGGGCTGCAAGGCGGGGGCGGAGCCTGAGAGGAAGAGAGAAGCCCCGCCCCCCTCGACCCTCCCACTCGCTGGATCTCCGCTTCCTTCCTGCCGTCTCGCTTCTCCTCGGGAGGATCGGCGCTGGATCCTTCGGGAGAGGCTTCTGGATCCCGATCCGGGCAGGTCTGGCTGCTCTCCTCCCTCCGGGAGATCTTTTCCCCGCCGGGAGAAAGGTAGCTGCGGATCCGCCTCTTCGTCCTGCAGGGATTTCCTTGGGGAGATTCGGCTCTGGCGTCGCCTGCAGGGAGCGGATCCCTCCCTTCCCTCCTGGGGGGCAAAGGAGGGGATCCCTCCCCGGGCTCGATCTGCCCCCTCCTCGCCCGGCCAAGGCTCTCCGCGGGGCTCCGGGTGGATCCGGGAAGGAGCTTTTGGGAAGTTGCTTTCAGAAGGTCTCTCTGTGGTCCGTCAGAGCAGGAAGTCTCCGGGCATGCACATCCTTGCAGGTGCAGTTGAAAAAATGGAGTAAACGGAGCTTTAAAACCTGTGTTGAGGTTTGTCATGTGGTATTAACCCAACTGACCTCGTTGCAATGGGGAGCGGAGGGTTTGGGGGAAAGAAAACAAGTTTAAATTGAGTGAATTGATCTCATGTTGTCTTAGCCCAGGTGTGATCCTCTTTCTCGTGCTCAGCTTAAAAGCCCAGCCAGGAAACCCTTTGTTTTTAAGCGAATGATTACTTTGCTTCTTCTTGAAAAAAAACTCTGTGGAATCCCTAAAAAGCATTTTTTTCCTTTTTTTGCCCTGAGGAGGCTGTGATGAGGCAGCCCTGTTAGGCATATGGTGCTAGCCTACAATGTTGGGTTGAAAATATATTAACCATAATGCTATGTCTTTAAGATGTTAATTGGCCAATGGGTGTGTAAGTGTTCTCATGGCCATAAGAGGAAGCTAGTAACTAGCTTCTCTCTCTCTCTGAATTCACTGATCTCTACTATTACTGTTTTTGCTCTGCTGTTAGTTTACTACTGTTGTAAACCTGAACTGTGTATTGACCTCTGGACCGGTAAGAAGACTTTGTAGCTTGGACTGTTGCTATTGTTTATGACCTGGACTGCTTATTTTTTGACACTGCATTTTTGTTCTTACACCACCTCAAAAGTAAACTACTTTTTGTTTTTATAACTCAGTGTATTCTTGTGTGACTTTTACTGCTCTCGGTACCCTTCCTTGTCTGTGCAACTCTTTGGTAGCACAAAGAACCTTGCACAACAAATTCCTTAACAAGCCCCTTCTCGGTGGATGTTTTACAAAGCAGAAGTTTTAAGGAGGTTTTGAGGCTGGCCTTGTAAAGCAGGTAATAGAACAAGCTGATGGCTAGAAGGCTGCCTTCCATAATTTTAAATATTTTTCAAAACGCCTATTGGAGGCAGCTGCAGAGACCTGGAATCTTTGTGGCTTTGCATTCTCCAAAAAGCGTAAGAAAGAGCAGCCCTCTTCACACATGCTCTGCCCCACCTGATCTCTCTCATCTTCCACTGAGTTTTTCCTACCGACAATTCTGCCTTGGTCCCTGTTGGACTTCATCTTGCTGGTTTCTTTACATTTTGACTCATCAATAACTTCCTGAATAATGATTCTATCTCCATTATTTTGGATTGTGAAGAAATAATCCTATTTTCTCCTTCCTCTTCCGGGTCACTTACAGATTATGTTCAGCATTACTCTCGGCATCTGAGCCTTTTTCCTTTCTCTTTGCAGGAGAGCAGTGAAGATGTGGCCATGAGCTCCCCAGAGGAGAAGGGGCGTTCTTGGATCGTGACCCACAAACTCCATTCTAGGGAATTTGGAAATTGAGGCCTGGTTGGAGAAGCAGCTTCCTGCACAAAGGGCCAGTTGGTCAGGTGAGATCAAATCGGTCAGCGGTGAGGGTCATACCTGGCCTTGATTCAGAGCAGTAACGAGTGACCCACAAACCTCTTACCCGCAACTATATTTCTTTTCACTTTGGGGAAGCTCTCTGTAGCTTTATTTTCTCTGACCAGCAAAGGTCCTTTTACGAGAGGCTTGGCTGTTGCGCCTGCGGAAGGATGAAATGCCAAATCTGAGCCATTTTCCCCTCCTTCTTTCCTGTCTGATTTTCTGGGGTTGAGTCACTTTTCTGCTGCACTGACTGAAGTCCTCTTTCCAATACACACATACACACACACACAAACAGACACACAAACACAGTGTTTTGGTTGGACCTGGTTGTGCTTAGACAAGCACAACAGACAAGTTGCCTACTGTGATCCAGGGATTCGGTTGGCCTCTCTCCCATCCAGGTAGCAAATGCAAAGGAATGACCTCAATTCAGACAGTCCTGTGCCTTGTGCCAATCCAAGGGTTGTGCAATAAGCCAGGTGTGAACTTGGGTGTACCGAGTGCCCATGTCTGGTCAGAGGTTGGGACTCAGGTGACTTTTGCCCCTTTTTATGACATTTCTAGGGACGCGGTGGCTCAGTGGGTTAGGACACTGAGCTTGTCGATAAGAAGGTCGGCAGTTTGGCAGGTCGAATCCCAAGTGCCGCGTAACAGAGTGAGCGCCTGTTACTCGTCCCAGCTTCTGCCCACCTAGTAGTTCTAAAGCACGTAAAAATGCAAGTAGAAACATAGGGACCACTACGGTGGGAAGGTAACAGCGTTCCGTGCGCCTTTGGCGTCTAGTCATGCCGGCCACATGACCACGGAGACGTCCTCGGACAAGCACTGGCTCTTCGGCTTTGAAACGGAGATGAGCACCGGCCCCTAGAGTCGGAAACATCTAGCATGCATGTGTGGGGGAACCTTTACCTATGACCTTTCTTGCTACACTTGTTAAGTGAATCATCTAATCACCGCAGTTCTCAAGTTACTAACATGGGAAGTTGAGGGGGCCCTGAAGAAGCTGACGGATGCTTTGGGACACGTTGCTTAGCAACAATATGGAACATGAGGCTTAGAGAATGGCCTAAGGCTGCAAAGGCCTCTGGTCTGGGGATTAAGGCCTCATTTCTCAGTGGCAGTGGAGACACTGGGCTGAAGTCCAGTCCAGGGGTCATTGTCAGATGGCTGAAACTGTTGGAAGACTCCAGGCCTCCATTTAAGACACAATCCCAGTATTGTTGTCAATCCGGCCTGCTTTTCATGGCTGTGCTGGTATAGCTCAGGCTTCCAGGGGTGGCTGCAGCTTTGTATCCCACTCCAGGAACCCTCCAAGTCATGGGTGGCCTATGCCTGGTCTCCACGACCTCCCCCACCACCATTGCCTGGTCCTCCTCTTCACCTAACCACTGCTTCACTGAACAACTGAAATTTCAGTCCTGACTGTGGTCCTAAGTTGAGGACATGTCTCCTACAGATGTAGGGCCTCCATCACTGTCTCTGGTGTACCGAGGACCCTACCCTGGGCAGAGGGTGGGACTGGAAGACCTTCAAGGTCCCTTCCAAGGCTGAGATTTTGTGATCCTCTACCATTCTCAAAAGGAAATATTATTCTCGATTTCTTTTTCATTCCAACAGCAGATAAGCGATCGTAACCAAAGATTTATCTGCAATTCAAGACATAATAGAAAATCAACCCAAGGCAGCATTCACCAGTAAGCATGGAGCCTGGGAAACTCTTGGATCCCCCGTCAGACACAAGGAGCACTTCGGAAAACCACACAAAAAAAAACTATGAATGCTCAGAGTGTGGGAAATCCTTCGCTCGCCAGTCCTCCCTTTTGACCCACAGGAAGGTCCATGTGGAAAGAGGATCCAGTCAAGGTTTGGAGGATGAGAAATCCTTCTCTGGAAAAGACACCCAAGATTCCAGAAGCTCCTCCAGACTAAAGCCCTATAAATGTCTGGAATGTGACATATGCTTTGGTCAAAAGTCACGTCTTCTTACACATCAGAAAATCCACACTGGAGAGAAAAAATATCAATGTCTGGAATGTGGGAAATTTTTCCGTGAAAAAGCCCAAGTCAGAAACCACGAGAGAATTCACACAGGAGAGAAACCTTACAAGTGTTGGCAATGTGGGAAGAGCTTTTCTTGGAATTCAAGTCTTTGGGCCCATGAGAAGATCCATGCGGGAATAAAACCTTACAAATGCTTTGAGTGTGGAAAATCTTTCACCCAGAGTTCAGGTCTTTGGACTCATAAGAAAACACACAGAGGGGAGAAAAACGAAAAGTGCCTCGAATGTGGGAAACGTTTTTCCAGGAAATCACACCTGATGCAACATCAGAGATGTCACACTGGAGACAGACCCTTTGAATGCCCAGAATGTGAGAAACGATTTACATTTTCTTATGAACTTCGGAGACACCAGGAAAGGCACAGAGGAGAGTTACCCTATCAATGTGGGGAGTGTGGAAAAAGTTTTGGTTTCCTAAGAGAGCTTCAGATTCATCAGAGAATCCACACAGGGGAAAAACCATACAAATGTGGGGAGTGTGGGAAATGCTTTTCCCGAAAACAACACCTTGTAAGGCATGGGAGGCTCCACACAGGAGAGAAGCCGTACAGATGCGTAGAATGCGGAAAATGTTTTACTCAAAAGGGGGACCTTTGGAAACATCATAGAACACACACAGGGGAGAAGCCACATCAATGCAATGAATGTGGACGATTCTATTGTACCTCATCCGCCCTTAAAAGTCATGTGAAAATTCACACAGGGGAAAAAAACAACAAATGTTTAGACTGTGGGAGAACATTTGCTCATCCATGTTCCCTCAGAAGCCACAGCCGAATCCACACAGGAGAGAAGCCCTTTAAATGTTCAGAGTGCGATAAATGTTTTTCTCAGAAAGGTACTCTTGTGACACATCAGCGAACCCACACTGGAGAGAAACCCTACAAATGTCTGGAGTGTGGGAAATTTTTTGCCCATCCTTCAACACTGCATGCACACCAGAAATCACACAGGATAGTCGCCTTATAAGTGTGCAGAGTGCAAGAAACCTTTCCGTTGTAAATCAGAGTTAAAGATGCATCAGAATGCCCATTGCAGAGATCAATCTCTTCTGTTGTGAAAAAAACTGATTTTTTTTTCAAAAGTCACATCTTAAGGTTAATCAGGAACATCACACAGTGTCAGAAGGGAAATCCTACTATTGTTTGGTGTGGGGAAAATGTTTTTCCTACTCAAGTAGCCTTAAATACCATAATCAAGAAAAACTGCATAAATGTTTGCCTCACAAAGCAGCAGCCTTAGTAGCTTAACAGAGTTATTACACAAGAGGAAAGAGCTATAAGTGACGGGCGGAGTAGATAATGGTTTGCAGAGTGCAGCTACTCTCCACTTACAGTCGCAATTGGGAAGAGATTTCCGGTCATAAGTTGTTACGGTTGTTAGTCGAGGCACCCATATATATCGGAGCTGATTTTCTGACATGTTTCTGGTCATTAAGCAAGTCACTGTAGTCCTAAACATAAAGCCATTCTTCCAAATGTGTGTGTTTTGATAAAAAGTGGCAATATGCCAGGAACTAGCAGAAAAAGAAAAATTGGGATCCCACAGCTGCAGAATCACACAAGTGATCTTAAAAGCCATCAGGTTGTGTTGAGGTTACATAACTTTTTGGCTTTTGGGATGTGGATTGGGGTGTGTTGGAGGCTGGCTTTTAGGTCAACTATCATATTTGGACATATACATAATGTATATTCGCCTTCATTCGTGACAAATTCTCTAGTTGAAAATAAAAAACGTTGAAAGCAAAGTTCTTGCCACTTTCCTGTATTTCTAGCAAAGAAAGTCAAATCGGATGGAAATAGCTCAGATGTTCAGGAACCCTTAAGAATATTGAAAAATGTTATTTTAAAATTCTTGCCAGTGTTTCATAAATGGAACATTCTTCTTTAATTATTTCATTATTCTTTCTTTGGCTCGATCTTCACGCTTGCTAACAGGAAAAGAAGCCACAGCCTGTGTTCCACTTACGGCAGCATTTGGGACTGGAGTTTCCATCCTTAAACGATGCCGTCATAAACCCCTCACTGCACTGCAGAGTGATGACAATCCCTACAGTCCCGGTTGCCGTCGTTAATTGAATCCCACGGTCATTTGACGGGGCGACTTCCTGCAGGCTTCCCACAGAGTCAGTGGGGAAACGGGCAGGAAGTTGTGAGTCCCAGGTCCACAGCAACAAAGCATCTCCTGGCCTGTGTGAGAGGGAGCAAGGAGTGTCCCAGGCTATGGGAGAGGGTGAGGAAGGGTGTGCAAGTGGCGTGGCATGGGTGTGTGTGTGAGAGAGCAAGGGGTGCACAGGAGGCTTGGCGTGGCAGCAGGAGAGGAGTGACAGGACAGGGAGAGGACGTGGGGGAGCGAGGGTCACGTGGGTCAGGATGGAGGCAATTGGGACTCCGCAAGTGGCTGGCACAGCACGAGTGCAGAGGGGTCAAGGGAGGGGATGTGAGTGGAAGATACTTACCCAGCGACTTGCAGTCTTCCATGCCAGCTTCCCCTTTGACTCTTCAGGGAAGCCGGCATAGAAGTTTGCAAATGGCAGTCATGTGAAGGTGGGCGCTTGCCAACCAGTGGTAACTCCCTACAGCAGACATGTCAAACACAAGGCCCGCGGGCCACAAACGGCCCGCCATATGATTGAATCCGGCCTGCACAACAAGGATCAGTTGCAGCCACCAATTGATTGTGGGTGGTTATGCCCCAGAAGGTGTTCTGCAGATGTTGAGGGAGTCGAAGTCCTAAACATCTGGAAGGCAGCAGCTGGGGCAAGGTGGCCAGAGGGGGTCTCCTGACTCTGATTGGGCTGACCTGCTTAACTCCTGCTTTTTCTTCCGCCTCTTCCTTAAACCCGGGTGCTGCTCTAAGTGCTCCTAATTATTTTTGTATCTCAGAAAGAGAAATATTTCTGACTGCAGAGTAAACAAAATGTCACTCTACACACAGCAGCTTAACGTTGTGTTTCTTGGGTTGTGGGTCCAGTGATTGTCTCGCCACAAGGAGGCTTGCTAGCATTCACTAAATGGAATCCTCCAGATGTGAGTTAGGCTGGGATTCTACTCCCATAACGTCTTGGCAGCTGGACCTGATGGGAGTTGTGACTGAGCAACTCCTTAAGGAGAGAAGCAACCCGGAACTAAGGAGAAACTTCCTGACAGAACAATTAACCAGTGGAACAACCTGCCTCCAGAAGTGGTGAATGCTCCAACACACTGGAAGTTTTTAAGAAGAGACTGGACAGCCATTTGCCTGAAATGGGATAGGGCAGGGGTGTCAAACTCAATTTCATTGAGGGCCACATTAGCATTAAGGTTGCCCTCGGGGAGGGGTGGGCGTGGCCGGGTGGGCGTGGCCATCTCAATGCTGCTCACTCAGCACAGCTGACTCGAGATACCTGGGTCAGGAGAGAAGAAGTTGCACCGGCTAATTTGATGTGGGGACATCTCATTGCCCCACAAGTCTCTTCACCTCCCCAAACCTCTGCAGCCAAGCATGCGCACATGCACACGCACTGTATTCCACGTTTAGGGGCTTTTATCCACAGAGGATGGAAAGGGCCTTCTTCCCAAGCCCACGCATGATTGGTAGTTTATTAGCTCAGATGTAGATAGCCTCCTAGTCTCCAAGCTTGAATGTGTGTGTGTGTGTGTGTGTGTGTTTTCTTTCTTCTGCCTTGACAGATTTCTGGAGAGCAAGAGGAGGCAGGGGAGAAGCACTTCCCAGTCCTGCATGAGGGAGGCTGGCCCTTCTTGAAAGGGAGTCCCCAGGCTCTTTTTCGAGTCTTCCACCTTCTGTGCTTTTCTGCTCCATGTTCAAGTTTTTGTACTTGTCCTGATGCTTCGCCTCATGGTGCCGTCTCCAGTTATACTCTTTAAATACAGCCACAGTAGCTCCACAAACAAGGCACACAGCCTTATCTTCAACGTCAACAAACAGGTACTCTGGCTCCCACCTCTTTGGAAAGCATCTTTTTGCAAAGTCCACTTTCCGTTTGGCCATTTGGGGGGGGTGGTTAAATATCGGCACACAGGTCTTCTTCCCTGCAGATGTATATATGGATGAGACTGGACAGAAAGCTCAAAGTCTCAAGTGCTGTGTGAGGCAAGCAGTTGTGAGTACACTAAGTATCCACTCCGCTGGCTCAGTAGGATGCTGCAAGTCCAGATGTGTGGAGCAGGTTTTTAGCAACATAACAGCATCTGTGGAGAGAAAGCAAGAAAGCAGCCCTCTTGGATACATTTGAAATTATATGTTTTATGCAAGAGAGATCCTGTATGGATGGAGGGAAAAAAAATCAGCAATCCACCATCACTCAGAAGCTGGTCTAGCAGCTGCAAGGACTACTCAGCCTCCATTTCTGATCAGATTCTGAAATTTTCTGGGCTGCCTTCCAGTCTCTCATTGCAAGGGGGGGGGGAATCAAGACACATCCAGCTTTCCCAAATAGGGAACAAGGAACCACTTGCTCCATTTTTCCCCAACAACTCTCCTATGTTCATGAAGCCCAGAAATAAGAGTTCAAAATCCCTGAAATAGCCATCCAAAATTTAGCTTTTGCAAGCAATGCTGGTTAGTTCTCTCAAGGTCTGTCAGTCTGTCCTTTGGGGGAAGACCCAAAGCACCCCTCCACTGATTTCAACGTATTTTCCACCAAGAATCAGACTGAGCATAATGAGGTTTGGGGACCCAGGGGGCAAGGGGATGGGGCTCATGGGGGCACTGGCAGGGATGGCCCGTGGAAAAGGAGGCCAGCGGCATGTGATCCAGGCTGGGGACATGCGGGGGCGGGGGGCGGGAGGAGCAACTCCAGGACAGAGGGATGGAGCCAGTCTGGGCACTGCCCAAGATTGCAGGAGGGCGGCTGCTGCCTCACTCTTGTGGCCCCAAAGGGCTGCCCAGCATTCTGCCTCACCCCCTCCCAACCGTCCGCAACCCCAGGCCAGCACGTTTTCTCCTCCACACAAATCTGGAGACATTCCCAGCCCACCAAGGCCCAGGGCTGTGGTGTTCACAGAGCCAAGGGTGGCACCTACGCTGGAACAGTTGGGGCACAAAAGAGCATCTGGGGAGGCCCCAGTGTGACTCCTGCTGAAAGAAAGTTGGCAGCAGTGCCCCTGAGGGGCAGGCAGGGTGGCAAAAACAGTTTTTAGCGCTCAGCTCGACTATACCAGCAAATCAAGCAATCGCACCAGGGCTACCCTTGTAGGTAGGTGCACTTGAAGCAGGCAGAGTGCCACTCAACCTGGATCTTTTGCCAAAGCATTGCAGAGCCCGGCAGAGGAGATGGAGCGCATCTCGGCCGGGGCATTGCAGGATCTGGGCCGGGCGCCTCCGCTCGCCCTCGGCAGCGCCCGGCACAGGAGCCCACGTGCCAAAGCAGCCCGGCAGAGGAGACAGAGCGGCTCTTTCTCTGGCCGCCTGAAGTCCGCCTTTCTGCCTGGGCGACTCTCGTCCTCCCCCCGCCCGGCGTCCCGCCTCACTCCCTCCTGCCTCCTCTGCGTCCGGTGTGAGCCACGGAGGGTGGCGGACTGGCTGGACTCGGGCACAACTTCACTGCGTTTCTGGGCCAGGTGATGCTCAGCAGCTCTGAGGAGACCCCAGCGCTCTGCGGTGAGTGAAAAGGGGTGGCGGAGCAGGGCAAGGGGAGACTTGCCGGGCAGGGAAGAGGCAGGCCCGGGGAATCCAGAGACTGTCCGCCCCCACCCGCACAGCAAGTAGAAAAAGGTCACACTCACCTTTCCGGTCCTCCTGTTTCTTCCTCCGCTGACTCCACGTGCAGTCCAAAGAAGCAAAGAAGTTTGTGGGCAGTCCCACAAACCAAAGAAGTTTGTTCAACCAATCAATTCAAACTTCGAGAGGTGTTTTTTTTTGTGAGCAGTTTGAATTGATTGATTGAATTCTTTTAGTCCCACTTTTTTTTGGAACTGGGAGGAGACTGCCTGGGAGCCGCAGGTGACAGCTTTGGCCAATGAGCTGTCCAGGGGCTCATGAGCTGCAAATGTTGCTGAGCTCCACCACCTTTGTAATTTCCAGGAGAGTTGTGCGGGCCAGATTCAATCATATGGCGGGCCGTTTGTGGCCCGCTGGCCTTGTGTTTGACATGTCTGCTGTAGGCAGTTACAACTGGTTGGCAAGCGCCCACCTTCGCGTGACTGCCATTTGCAAACTTCTATGCCGGCTTCTCTGAAAAGTCAAAGGGGAAGCTGGCATGGAAGACTGCAAGTCGCTGGGTAAGTATCTTCCACTCACATCCCCTCCCTTGACCCCTCTGCACTCGTGCTGTGCCAGCCACTTGTGGAGTCCCAATTGCCTCCATCCTGACCCACGTGACCCTCGCTCCCCCACGTCCTCTCCCTGTCCTATCACTCCTCTCCAGCTGCCATGCCACACCTCTTGTGCTCCCCTTGCTCTCTCACACACCCACCCATGCCACGCCTCTTGCACACCCTTCCTCACCCTCTCCCATAGCCTGGGACACTCCTTGCTCCCTCTCACACAGGCCAGGAGATGCTTTGCTGCTGTGGACCTGGGACTCACAACTTCCTGCCCGTTTCCCCACTGACTTTGTGGGAAGCCTGCAGGAAGTCACCCCGTCAAATGACCGTGGGATTCAATTAACGACAGCAACCAGGACTGTAGGGATTGTCATCACTCTGCAGTGCAGTGAGGGGTTTATGACGGCATCGTTTAAGGATGGAAACTCCAGTCCCAAATGCTGCCGTAAGTGGAACACAGGCTGTGGCTTCTTTTCCTGTTAGCAAGCGTGAAGATCGAGCCAAAGGAAGAATAATGAAATTATTGAAGAAGAATGTTCCATTTATCAAACACTGGCAAGAATTTTAAAATAACATTTTTAAATATTCTTAAGAGTTCCTGACCATCTGAGCTATTTCCATCCAATTTGACTTTCTTTGCTAGAAATACAGGAAAGTGGCAAGAACTTTGGTTTCAATGTTTTTTATTTTCAACTAGACAATTTGTCACGAATGAAGGTGAATATACATTATATATGTGTCCACATTTTCCTCACACCAAACAATAGTAGGATTTCCCTTCTGACACTGTGATGTTCCTGATTAACCTTAAGATGTGACTTCTGAAAAAAACAACAGTTTTTTCCCCACAACAGACAAAAGAGGTTTATCTCTGCAATGGACATTCTGATGCATCTTTAACTCTGATTTACAATGAAAAGGTTTCTCGCACTCTACACACTTATAAGGCCACTATCCTGTGTGTTTTCTGGTGTGCATGCAGTGTTGAAGGATGGGCAAAACATTTCCCACACTCCAGACATTTGTAGGGTTTCTCTCCAGTGTGGGTTCGCTGATGCTTCAAAAGAGTATCTTTCCGAGAAAAACATTTATCACACTCTGAGCATTTATGGGGCTTCTCTCCTGTGTGGATTCGGCTGTGACGTTTGAGGTGAGATGAAACAGCTGTCCCGCAGTCTAAACATTTGAAGTTTTTTTCCCCTGTGTGAATTTTGTGTCCTGTGTGGACCCTCTGATGGATTCCAAGGTGTTGTTTGTGGGAAAAGCATTTCCCACACTCCAGACATTTGTAGGGTTTCTCTCCTGTGTGGGTTCGCTGATGGCTCACAAGACTATCTTTCCGAGAAAAACATTTATCGCACTCTGAGCATTTAAAGGGCTTCTCTCCTGTGTGGATTTGGCTGTGGCTTCTGAGGGAACTTGCATCAGCAAATGTTCTCCCACAGTCTAAACATTTGTAGTTTTTTTCCCCTGTGTGAATTTTCACATGACTTTTAAGGGCGGATGAGGTACGATAGAATTGTCCACATTCATTGCATTGATGTGGCTTCTCCCCTGTGTGTGTTTTATGATGTGCCAAAAGGTCCCCCTTTTGAGTAAAACATTTTCCGCATTCTACGCATCTGTATGGCTTCTCTCCTGTGTGGAGCCTCTGATGCCTTACAAGGTGTTGTTTTTGTGAAAAACATTTCCCACAATCCCCACATTTGTATGGTTTTTCCCCTGTGTGGATTCTCTGATGAATCTGAAGCTCTCCTAGGAAACCAAAACTTTTCCCACACTCCCCACATTGATAGGGTTTCTCTCCTTCGTGCCTCTTCTGGTGTCTCCGAAGTCCAGAAGAATACCCAAATCGTTTCCCACATTCCGGGCATTCATAGGGTCTCTCTCCAGTGTGAATTCTCTGATGTTTCACCAGGCTTGATTTCAAAGTAAAACATTTCCCGCATTCGAGGCACTTTTCATTTTTCTGCCCCCTGTGTGTTTTCTCATGAGTCCAAAGAGCAGAGTTCTGGGTAAAACATTTTCCACACTCAAAGCATTTGTACGATTTTATTCCTGCATGAATCCTCTCATGGACCCTAAGATTTGCGTTCTGAGAAAAGCTCTTCCCACATTCCCAACACTTGTAAGGTTTCTCCCCATTGTGAAGCCTCTCGTGATTTCTGAGAGTGCCTTTTTGACGGAAACATTTCCCACATTCCAGGCACTGATAGGGTTTCTCTCCAGTGTGGATTTTCTGATGTGTAAGAAGACTTGACTTTTGACCAAAGGATAAGCCGCATTTGATACATCTATAGGGTTTTAGTCTGGGGGAGTTTCTGAGACCTTTGGTGTCTGTCCCAGAGGATTTCTCACCTTCCAAACCTTGACTGGATCCACTTCCCATATGGACTTTCTTGTGGGTAAAAAGCAGTGATCTGCGAGGAAAGGATTTCCCACACTCTGAGCATTCATGGGTTTTTTGGTGGTTTTCCGGAGTGCTGATTGTGTCTGACGGGGGATCCAAGAGTTTCCCAGGCTCCATGGTTACTGGTGACTGCTGCCTTGGGTTGATTTTCTATTATGTGTTGAATTGCAGATAAATCTTTGGTTTCGATCTTTTATCTGCTGTTACAATGAAAAAGAAATCGAGAATAATATTTCGTTTTGAGAATGGTAGAGGATCACAAAATCTCAGCCTTGGAAGGGACCTTGAAGGTCTTCCAGTCTCACCCTCTGCCCAGGATAGGGTCCTCGGTATACCTGAAACAGTGATGGAGGCCCTACATCTGTAGGAGACATGTCCTCAACTTAGGACCACAGTCGGGACTGAAATTTCAGTTGTTCAGTGAAGCAGTGGTTAGGTGAGGAGGAGGACCAGGCAATGGTGGTGGTGGAGGTCTTGGAGACCAGGCATAGGCCACCCATGAGTTGGAGGGTTCCTGGAGTGGGATACAAAGCTGCAGCCACCCCTGGAAGCCTGAGCTATACCAGCACAGCCATGAAAAGCAGCCCGGATTGACAACAATACTGGGATTGCGTCTTAAGTGGAGGCCTGGAGTCTTCAACAGTTTCAGCCATCTGCCACTGACCCCTGGACTGGACTTCAGCCCAGTGTCTCCCCTGCCACTGAGAAATGAGGCCTTAATCCCCAAAGTGGGGGCCTTTGCAGCCTCGGGCCATTCTCCAAGCCGCATGTTCCATATTGTTGCTAAGCAACGTGTCCCAAAGCATCCGTCAGCTTCTTCAGGGCCCCCTCAACTTCCCATGTTACTAACTTGAGAACTGCAGTGATTAGATGATTCACTTAACAAGTGTGGCAAGAAAGGTCATAAAATGGGGCAAAAGTCTCCTGAGTCCCACCCTCTGACCAGGACATGGGCACTCGGTACACCCAAGTTCACACCTGGCTTATTCCACAACCCTTGGATTGGCACAAGGCACAGGACTGTCTGAATTGAGGTCATTCCTTTGCATTTGCTACCTGGATGGGAGAGAGGCCAACCGAATCCCTGGATCACACTAGGCAACTTGTCTGTTGTGATTGTCTAAGCACAACCAGGTCCAACCAAAACACTGTGTGTGTGTGTGTGTGTGTGTGTGTGTGTGTGTGTGCATTGGAAAGAGGACTTCAGTCAGAGCACCAGAAAAGTGACTCAACCCCAGAAGATCAGACAGGAAAGGAGGAGGGGAAAATGGCTCAGATTTGGCATTTCATCCTTCCGCAGGCGCAACAGCCAAGCCACTTTGCTGATCAGAGAAAATAAAGCTACAGAGAGCTTCCCCAAAGTGAAAAGAAATATAGTTGCGGGTAAGAGGTTTCTGGGTCACTTGTTACTGCTCTGAATCAAGGCCCGGTATGATCCTCACCGCTGACCGATTTGATCTCGACTGACCGACTGGTCCTTTGTGCAGGAAGCTGCTTCTCCAACCAGGCCTCAATTTCGAAATTCTCTAGAATGGAGTTTGTGGGTCCCGATCCAAGAACGCCCCTTCTCCTCTGCGGAACTCATGGCCACATCTTCACTGCTCTCCTGCAAAGAGAAAGGAAAAAGGCTCAGATGCCAAGAGTAATGCTGAACATAATCTGTAAGTGACCCGGAAGAGGGAGGAGAAAATAGGATTATTTCTTCACAATCCAAAATAATTGAGATATAATCATTATTCAGGAAGATATTGATGAGCCAAAACTGAGAGAAACCAGCAAGATGAAGTCCAATAGGGACCAATGCAGAGTTGTGAGTAGGAAAAACTCAGTGGAAGATAAGAGAGATCAGGTGCGGCAGAGCATGTGTGAAGAGGGCTGCTCTTCCTTAAGCTTTTTGGAGGATGCAAAGCCACAAAGATTCCAGGTCTCTGCAGGTGCCTCCAATAGGCGTTTTGAAAAATATTTAAAATTATGGAAGGCAGCCTTCTAGCCATCAGCTTGTTCTATTACCTGCTTTACAAGGCCAGCCTCAAAACCTCCTTAAAACTTGTGCTTTATAAAACATCCACCAAGAAGGGGCTGCCTGATCACAGCCTCCTCAGGGCAAAAAAAGGGAAAAAATACTTTTTAGGGATTCCACAGTTTTCTTTTCAAGAAGAAGCAAAGTAATCATTCGCATAAAGACAAAGGGTTTCCTGGCTGGCCTTTTAAGCTGAGCACAAAAAAGAGGATCTCACCTGGGCTAAGACAACAGGAGATCAATTCATTCAATTTAAATTTGTTTTCTTTCCCCCAAACCCTCCCCTCCCCATTGCAACGAGGTCAGTTGGGTTAATACCACACTGCAAACCTCAATACAGGTTTTAAAGCTCCATTTTTGCAACTGCACCTGCGAGGATGTGCATGCCCGGAGACTTCCTGCTCTGACGGACCACAGAGAGACCTTCTGAAAGCATCTTCCCTAAAAGCTCCTTCCCGGATCCACCCGGAGCCCCGCGGAGAGCCTTGGCCGGGCGAGGAGTGGGCAGATCCAGCCCGGGGAGGGATCCCCCTTTGCCCCCCTGGAGGGAAGGGAAGGGATCCGCTCCCTGCAGGCGACGCCAGTGCCGAATCTCCCCAAGGAAATCCCTGCAGGACGAAGAGGCGGATCCGCAGCTACCTTTCTGCTGGCGGGGAAAAGCTCTCCTGGCGGGAGGGGCGCCCCGAAAGCCGGAGGGAGGAGAGCAGCCAGGAGTGCCCGGATCGGGATCCAGAAGCCTCTCCCGAGGGATCCGGCGCCGATCCTCCCGAGGAGAAGCGAGACAGCCGGAAGGAAGCGGAGATCCAGCGAGTGGGAGGGTCGAGGGGGGCGGGGCTTCTCTCTTCCTCTTAGGCTCCGCCTCCGCCTTGCAGCCCCGCCCCTTGGCCGCCCCCTCCCCTCCCCCTCCCGGGGTCTCCTCCGCGGCCGAGACGGGAGGGGAGGGGAAGCGGGGCAGGGTCCTCCGTGCAGCCGAGGTTGGGGGAGCGCCTGGGGGGAGGAAGGGGAAGAAGCCCCGAGCGGATCCCTTCTGGATCCCCAAGATCTCCCAACTCCAGCTGCGCAGGAGCCCAGGAGAGAACAGACTGTTCACAATCTCCAAACATTATCAAATGTAACCTTTAAATGTCTTAAGAGCAGCTCACCTGCCTGGAGGCTGCAGAGTTATAATAAGAAGTAAGTTGGAAGGGACCTTGGAGGTCATCTAGTCCAACCCCCTGCTCAGGCAGGAATCCCTGCACCCAAAGCTTGCAAAAGCACTCAGATATTGGATCACAAACGGCCGGAACAAAAAGGATCAGTTGCAGCCACCAATTGATTGTGGGTGGGTATGCCCCAGAAGGGCCTTTCCCAATCTGGTGTTCTGCAGATGTTGAGGGTGTCGAAGTCCCAAACATCTGGAAGGCAGCAGCTGGGGCAAGGTGGCCAGAGGGGGTCTCCTGGCTCTCACTGGGCTGACCTGCTTTCCCTTCCGCCTCTTCCTTAAACCCGGGTGCTGCTCTAAATGCTCCTAATTGTTTTTGTATCTGAGAAAGAGAAATATTTCAGACTGCAGAGTCAATAAAATGTCATTCTATATACAGCAAGTTATCCTTGTGTTTCTTGGGTTGTGGGTGCAGTGATTGTCTCGCCACAAGGAGGCATAATAATAATAATAATAATAAATAATAATAATAATAATAATAATAATAATAATAAATAATAATAATAATAATAATAATAATAATAATAATAATAATAATAATAATAATAATAATAATAATAATAATAAAAATAATAATGATAATGATAATAATAATATAATGAAGAAGAAGAAGAAGAAGAAGAAGAAGAAGAAGAAGAAGAAGAAGAAGAAGAAGAAGGAGAAGAAGAAGTTGGAAGGGACCTTGGAGGTCATCTATTCCAACCCCCTGCTCAGGCAGGAAACCCTATACCATTTCAGGCAAATGGCTGTCCAGTCTCTTCTTAAAAACTTGCTTGCTTGCTAGCATTCACTCAATGGAATCCTCCAGATGTGAGTTAGGCTGGGATTCTACTCCCATAACGTCTTGGCAGCTGGACCTGATGGGAGTTGTGATCGAGCAACTCCTCAGGGAGAGAAGCAACCTAGAACTAAGGAGAAACTTCCTGACAGTTAGAACAATTAACCAGTGGAACAACCTGCCTCCAGAAGTGGTGAATGCTCCAACACTGGAAGTTTTTAAGAGGAGACTGGACAGCCATTTGCCTGAAATGGGATAGGGTTTCCTGCCTGAGCAGGGCGGGGGGTTGGACTAGATGACCTCCAAGGTCCCTTCCAACTTACTTATTATTATAACTGTGAGCTGCTCTTAAGACATTTAAAGGTTACATTTGATAATGTTTGGAGATTGTGAACAGTCCAATTATGCTTAGTATATATTCAAAAGTTGAAATATCCTTAAGAGGCCCAAATCGACATTGAGTGCAGGGAGGGAGGGGGAGGGGAGGGGGCGGCCAAGGGGCGGGGCTGCAAGGCGGAGGCGGAGCCTGAGAGGAAGAGAGAAGCCCCGCCCCCCTCGGCCCTCCCACTCGCTGGATCTCCGCTTCCTTCCTGCCGTCCCGCTTCTCCTCGGGAGGATCGGCGCTGGATCCTTCGGGAGAGGCTTCTGGATCCCGATCCGGGCAGTCCTGGCTGCTCTCCTCCCTCCGGCCTTCGGGGCGCCCCTCCCGCCGGGAGAGCTTTTCCCCGCAAGCAGAAAGGTAGCTGCGGATCCGCCTCTTCGTCCTGCAGGGTTTTCCTTGGGTTGATTTGGCTCTGGCCTCGCCTGCAGGGAGCGGATCCCTCCCTTCCCTCCAGGTGGGCAAAGGGGGATCCCTCCCCGGGCTGGATCTGCCCCCTCCTCGCCCGGCCAAGGCTCTCCGCGGGGCTCCGGGTGGATCCGGGAAGGAGCTTTGGGGAAGTTCCTTTCAGAAGGTCTCTCTGTGGTCCGTCAGAGCAGGAAGTCTCCGGGCATGCACATCCTCGCAGGTGCAGTTGCAAAAATGGAGCTTTAAAACCTGTATTGAGGTTTGTCGTGTGGTATTAACCCAACTGACCTCATTGCAATGGGGAGGGGAGGGTTTGGGGGAAAGAAAACAAGTTTAAATTGAATGAATTGATCTCCTGTTGTCTTAGCCCAGGTGAGATCCTCTTTTTCCGTGCTCAGCTTAAAAGCCCAGCCAGGAAACCCTGGATGTTTTACAAAGCAAAAGTTTTAAGGAGGTTTTGAGGCTGGTCTTGTAAAGCAGGTAATAGAGCAAGCTGATGGCTAGAAGGCTGCCTTCCATAATTTTAAATATTTTTCAAAATGCCTATTGGAGGCAGCTGCAGAGACCTGGAATCTTTGTGACATTGCATCCTCCAAAAAACTTAAGAGAAGCCCTTTTCACACATGCTCTGCCCCACCTGATCTATTTCATCTTCCACTGAGTTTTTCCTACTCACAACCAGTGAAGATGTGGCCTTGAGCTCCGCCAAGGAGGGGGCGTTCTTGGATCGGGACCCAAAAACCTTTGGCTCAGACTCCATTCTAGAGAATTTGGAAATTGTGGCCCAGTTGGAGAAGTAGCTTCTTGCACAAAGGGCCAGTCCATTAAGGAGAAATCAAACTGGTCAGCAGTGAGGGTCATCCCTGGCCTGGACTCAAGAAGGGGAATAGGTGACCCAGAGACCTCTTAGCTGCAGCTTTAAAGGTGAGTAAACAAATCCTGGTTTGGAGAATAAGCATATGTTTAAAAAAAAAATATTTGACAAAAGAGTTATGCAGTGAAACTGGGTTCTGCTCCCAGGGTGCTGGGTGAAGGCATAACTTAGTTCAGTTAAGGACTTTACGTTGAGTGTGTTTCATCAGCCAGTTATGAATCCATCTGGGGGTGATGCTGTTTATCCCACATTTTTCTATCTTGCCAAGAAGTCAGCTGTGGTCTACTTTTCCACACGCCTTACTGAAGTCCAGGTACACGGTATCCACGTCGTTTTGCTGTTTCCCTAATTCTGTCACTTGGTCAAAGAATGTAATAATTTTTTTCTCCCCTGATCTGTTTTTGACAAACCCATGTTGGCTTCTAGTGATAGCTTTGTTTGTTTCTAGGCTTTCTCAGATCCATTGTTAGATTATCTTTTCCAGGATATTCCCAGTTACTGATGTCAGGCCAATTGGTCTGTAGTTTCCCTGATCCCTTTTTCCCCCCTTTATGTAGTATTTTATAAAATGCACAAAACATTTCACGAGGAAGTCAGGATCAAGTAGTCGTGATGGGATGGAGCTCCTAAGTGCAAAATCCGAGGAAGGAAGGAAGACAAGGAATCAGAAATGGGTGGCTTGGTTACACTAGCCTCAATTCTCTTTCCTTCCCTTATGTGATGCCTTATTTTTTTCCTGATTCCTATAGTTCATTCTGGACTGACTGACCACAATTTGGACCGGAATCTTGGTCGTTGCGTGAAGCGGTCATTGAGATGTAACTTGGCTGCACTTCTCAAATATTGCAATCCTGCTCTTGTGGGCCTGGTTGTTGAACAATTTCCACAAGTTATTAAGCAGACAAAGCAACGGGTGAGGAATCTGGGTTTGTTTGAAGTGGGCAGGAGAGGCCATGTGAGTGCTGGCACAGGGCATGTGCGAGTTGAGGGGGTCCTGAAGAAGTTTACAGATGCTTTGGGACACCTTGCTTGGAAACGGTATGGATCATGCGGCTTGGAGAATGGCACAAGGCTGCAAAGACCTCCGATCTGGGCCTTGAAGCTTCATTTCTAAGTGGAAGCAGTGACACTGGGCTGAAAGTCCAGTCCTGGGGTCAGTAGCAGATGGCTGAAATGGCCCAGAGCCCCAGGCCTCCACTTAAGACACAGTTCCAGCATTGCTGTCAATCAGGGCTGCTTCACATTTTTTTAAAAAATTCCATTTATATCCCGCCCTTCTCCGAAGACTCAGGGCGGCTTACAAGCTTAGCAGTAGCCTTCATTCTATGTATATGCCTGCTTATTAGGGCTTTCACACACACCCCAAGCGGCATTATTACAAAGTCAGCTTATTGCCCCCAACAATCTGGGTCCTCATTTTACCTACCTCGGAAGGATGGAAGGCTGAGTCAACCTTGAGCCTGGTGGGACTCGAACCTGCACTAATTGCAGGCAGCTGGTGTTACTTAAGGAGGCATTAGCCCACTGCTCCACCAAGGCTGTGCTAGGGTGGCTTAGGCTTGGGGGGGGGCAGCAGCTTTATATCCCACTTCAGTAGCCCCCCCAAGCTCATTGGTGGCCTGTGCCTGGTCTCCAGAGCCTCCCCTACCCCTGAGACACCCCAAGAACAATTGTCTGAGCCTCCCTCCACTTAAGAACTCTCAAGCTCACTTCAGGATTGCAACCAGGAGTGTGGGATTACGGTTGTGGATCAAAGTTGCCCCCTAACCACTGCTTCACTGAACAACCGAAATTTCAGTTCCAACTGTGGTCATAAGTTGAGGACGTTCCTCCTAGAGATGTGGGGGCTCCATCACTGGATATTTTGTTTCAGGTGTACCCGGGACCAACCCCGGGCAGACTGGAAAACCTACATGGTCCCTGCCAAGGCTAATATTTTGTGATTTATCAAAAAGAAATATTATTCTCCTTATCTTTTTCTTTCTAACAGCAGATAAAAAATTGTGACAATTTTTTTTATCTGCAAGCCAATTATTAATAGATAGTACAAATTCAGTCCAAGGCAGCAAGTGCCAAAAAGCATGGAGTGTGGGAAAGCTTTGGATCCCCTGTCAGATACAAGCATCTCTCCAAAAAAGCCACAAAACCCCCATGAATGAAGCTGTATGCAACGAAATTTCATTTTGATGTATGCCGATTGGTTTACATTCAAAGTGACAAAGTTATTATTATCCTTTGCTCACTGGTGCCCCCTTTTGACCCACAGGAAGGTCCGTATGGAAAGTGGATCCAGTCAAGGTTTGGAAGGTGAGAAATGTTTTTCTGGAAAAGACCCCAAACATCTCCAATGCCCGCCCCCCCCCAGAACAAAACCCTATAAATGTGAGGAATGTGACTTATGCTTTGGTCAAAAGTCACACCTTCTTAGACAACTGAAAATCCACACTGGAGAGAAACCCTACCAATGTCTGGAATGTGGGAAATTTTTCCGTGAAAAAGCCATACTCAGAAAGCACGATAGAATTCACACAGGGGAGAAACCTCAAGATGGCAGTCAAATTGTCCAATACTGTGCAGTCCCAAGTCCTGCTTCTTTTTAGCTGTGTGTGGGATGCCTACTAAAAAAGCTGCCATCTTTATTATTTTGACTCCCATCTTCTCTAAATGGACATTTCTTTTTTTTTTATTTTAATCCCATTTATATCCCGCCCTTCTCCGAAAACTCAGGGCGGCTTACAATTTAAGCACAAACCAATGTGCTTAGCAATAGCCTTCATTCTATGTATATACATGCTTATTAGGGCTTATTAGCCCCCCCCCCCAGCGGCATTATTACAAAGTCAGCTTATTACCCCCAACAATCTGGGTCCTCATTTTACCTACCTCAGAAGGATGGAAGGCTGAGTCAACCTTGAGCCTGGTGGGATGCGAACCTGCACTAATTGCAGGCAGCTGGTGTTACTTAAGGAGGCATTAGCCCACTGCTCCTCCAAGGCTCTTTTAAATGGACATTTCTGACTTCCAGGGTTGAACTGAAAGAGGCAGCTTTTGGATGTACTTTAGGAAAAATGTCCTGCTGCCCTGCTCTTAAAGGCGGATCATTGGTGGCTACCTACATGTGTCTGACAGATTCTTGATTAATTGAACCACATCCGAGGACACAGAGGTGACAGGAAGTACGACTCTGAATTATGTAATCAGTTTGAGATGAACAGTTAATTGATACCAGGTTGCATTTCATGCAACCCAAAATCCAATCAGGGTGTGAGGCTGGTGTGTAGTTAACTTTAAAGTGCTCATACTGGAGGGCCACATAAACACTACACCAGTGACTGTTACAGACCGCTCTGAGTCCTGAAGATATCAGAATTAAAAATTCCCAAGAGTTAAAATAAAATATTTACCATCCAGGCTTCCAGTTTTGCATCGTGATGGAACAGACACAGGAAGGCCGGGCTATGCACACCGCGCCTGATTTTGCCCTGCTGGGAGCCCTAAAAAAGGTCTAAAATCACCCCAAAGAGGCAATGAAGGGGAGGAGTACCTTGTTTATCATCCAAACCAGCAGGGGAAAAACAACCGAAGAAGAAAAGCACCAATTAGTACTTTGTAAACCGCATGTTTACATCTGGGTGAGAATTTTGATCCTTTTTTTACTATTTTCCAACTGAATTTCCTGGGAAAGGCTCCCAAGAAGCTAAAAACCTCCAAATGTGAAGAGAAGCGGCATTTTAATTTTATGGGGGACAGAAATATGCAATATTGAAGTGGAAGTAACATAAAGCTACATTTTTGATAAATTTGAGAACCGAGATAATTGTTACGATTTTCTCTTTGGGGGAAAAAACAAAACTCTGAGGTGAAATATAAGAAATCAATCCTTTGTCATAAGAGTGGAAAATGAACTTTGATTGACATCTAGTGGTGGGTTTGTGTACAGCACCACTGCTTGCTTTCTGGCTGCTTGGTGCCTCCTAGCTTAGGAGAACAGCTGGCAATAAAGGAAAATATTTTGGCATACTTAGCCTGACCTTCTTAAGACTATAAAAACCTACTGAGCTTGGCCTTTTAATCTCAAGAGCTAGTGGGAGAGAAGGAAATTTTATCTTTGGACTCTGCCTGGCTGGGCCTGACCTTTGAGCTGTTTTCAGGGAGGTTGAACATTTTGAACACTTTGAACATTGTGGATTGCAGCCTTGCTGACTGATAATTTTTGGATACCTGAGACAAGGGATCCCTGTAAAATATTGCTTTCAGGACTGGACCTATATATACTCTGGAACCTATTAGATTGTAAAGACTACACACAAAGACCAGAAAACAAGATGAAACTTTAATCTACTGTTACTGGCACTGGTGATACTAGAGGATCTCCAGGAAGGATGCCTCAAGAAAAAAACAAGGATCTTTCAGAAGGAAATACACTCCATGCTACAACTAATCCACCAAACAATTGTTGTATACAAAGAAGACATAAAAAGAAACCATAGTGAGACTAAAAACAATTTAGATAATATAAATGAGCAAATCTCTAAATTAAATCTATAACTAGAAAGCTTCCAGGCAACGACTACAAACTATGAACAAACAAACCAGAAATCAGAAGATGAAGCAGAGGAAATGGAATCAGAGGGACAGAATAGATAAAAGAAGGGAAATATAAATGACCATATACAAACAAAATACTGCAAGACCTAGCCATAAGTATGAAAATGTAAAATACCCTTTACCCCTTAGGTCTGCAAAATACATCTGATGGCAAGGAAGAAGATTTTTAAAAATGGAATATAGAGCTTCTTAGGGGAAATGTCACAACTTGGGAGACAAGGAATGAAAAGAGAAATTGAGGGAGAAGGAAACTGGGAGTTGCTTAAGGAATACAAATGGGAGGAATTCTCCCGCAAAATATCCTACATAAATTGTCTTCCCCATGTCAAGCAAATTTCACAAAAATAGAAAATTCCTTGGTGATTTAATTGCCCTGGTGTGGAAAGCTATTTGACAAAGAAAAGGAAAGAAGGAAGGAAGGAAGAGAGAGAGAGAGAGAGAGACAGAGAGAGAAAGAAAGAAAGAAAGAAAGAAAGAAAGAAAGAAAGAAAGAAAGAAAGAAAGAAAGAGTTTGATTTTAAAAACAGAAGATTTGACCTTTTAGAGGGGGCATTATATGTTTAAATAATTGTTTGAATAAGATTAAAAGAACGGATGACCCTTAGATACAATTAGACTTTTATAATGAAAGATATGATTTAGAATTAAAATAGCAATTTTTTCTTTTTTGATAATGGGAAATATGAAAACAGGAGGATGGGTATGAACAAAACTTTTAGGAGAAAATCATAACTGACAAAGATTTCAAACATTGATGGGAAATCAAACCTTAACAAGAGCAAGAAAAACTTGATGTTGAACATGATAACGGCAGCACGGTTACTGGTGGGACAATATTGGAAGAAGGATAGTTTGCCCACTGTAGAAGAATGGGTGTTTGAAGTTTCGAATCTCGCAGAAATGTCTAAGATTTCTGCTTATCTGAAGGATCATTCACAGGAAAGATATATTTCAGTTTGGAAGAGATGGATAAATTATATTCAAAACAAATATGGGACTAAAAAGTATCATTTAGCTTATGAGTAGATTTTAGTGGGATATTGTTATTGGTACGTTGTTTGTAGTTATGTTAAAAGATAGTTAAAGCGCATTATGAATTTGGTTAATTGTATAATATGCATAATTTTTATTTAGAATATGATTATTGTAACTATAATCCTGTATTTAGCTCTGGGAAGTGGGGGGGGGGAAGTGGGGGGGCTTGGGGTGGGAGGGATTTGGGGATATATTGTAAAATTTTGTTTTTGTAAAACTCTTTAATATAAAAAAAGAGCAAGAAAAACAGGATATTGATTTATGAATTGATATTGTTATCTGCATGACAGTAAAATATGATGAAGATGTTTATATCTAACTTTGTGTACACCAATAGTACTAAAAATTGTAACTGCGTAATTTGGGGAAAATGGAAAAAATATGGGAAAGAAAGGAGGGTCAGGGAAAAAATATTGGATGTTCAATATATGAGCCCAGACAACATGTTTACTAAGCACTAAAGATTGTCATTCTTAAAAATCAATAAAATATTAAAAAATAAAATAAAAAAATATTTACCACCCAGTTAAGAGGGAACACCAACGAAGTCTTCCAGCAGCTCCCAAAAAAGGCAGCTGTAGATTGCTGGGACTTTGACGTGTCCCTAAGTGGTTGGTTCCCACCGTGGGAAGATGTCCACAGCAGAGAAGCTGCCTTTATTGACCGACGGTCCAAGCCCTTTCCCAGCCTCCTCTCTGAGGGTTGGATAGGGAGGTGTTGGAGGAAGGCTGCAGAAAACCTTAATGCTTCCTAGGAGATCCCTTCTTTGATTGACAGCCACAGTCCAGCCCAGGAATGGATGAGGTTCCCTCTCAACTGATGGAGGGATGAGAAGCTCCATGCACTGAGACAATATTTATTTATTTTATTGGATTTATATACCGCCCTTTCCCGAAGGACTCAGGGCGGTTTACAGGCTATTTAAAACAAAAATCGATACAAAAGTTAAAAACAATTAAAAAAGATTAAATCAAATCCCTAAAAATAAAAACACCAATTAAAATTCTCAGCCTGGGCCGGAAAGCTCAAAGAGCCAGGTCTTCAGGTCCCGGCGAAATGAATGAAGGTCCGGGGCAGTCCTCAGCTCCACTGGCAGCTGGTTCCAAAGGGCAGGCGCACCCACAGAGAAGGCCCTCCCCCTGGGTGTTACCCGCCGGCAATCTTACTGGCGGCACCCTGAGAAGGCCCTCCCTGTGGGAGCGCACAGGATGAAGGGAACTTGATACAATAAGGGGCTCTTTGGCCAGAGCTGGTGTGGGGACCTTGGTGTCCTCTGTTGTGGTTGTTATTAGCAACAGCAACAGCACTTAGACTTAGAAACATTGTTTTTTACGGCACTCTCTGAGCAGTTTGCAGATGTCGGCATCTTGCCTCCAACGATTTTGTGATTTTTCTCGATAGGAAATACTGTTCTCATCTTTTTGTTTGTTCTCATCTTGTTGTTGTTGTTGTTTCATTGGCAGGAAAACAACTGAACAAAGATTCACCTGCAAAACAACCATCAGCACATAGTAGAAAATCAGTACAAGGCAGCGGCCGCAGAAAGCATGGAGCCTGGGAAACTCTTGGATCCCCCGTCAGACACAAGCAGCACTTCGGAAAACCACACCAAAAAACCCCATGAATGCTCAGAGTGTGGGAAATCCTTTCCTCGCAGATCACTGCTTTTTACCCACAAGAAAGTCCATATGGGAAGTGGATCCAGTCAAGGTTTGGAGGATGAGAAATCCTTCTCTGGAAAAGACACCCAAGATCCCAGAAGCCCCTCCAGACTAAAGCCCTATAAATGTCTGGAATGTGACATATGCTTTGGTCAAAAGTCAAGTCTTCTTACACATCAGAAAATCCACACTGGAGAGAAAAAATATCAATGTCTGGAATGTGGGAAATTTTTCCGTGAAAAAGCCCATGTCAGAAACCACGAGAGAATTCACACAGGAGAGAAACCTTACAAGTGTTGGCAATGTGGGAAGAGCTTTTCTTGGAATTCAAGTCTTTGGGCCCATGAGAAGATCCATGCAGGAATAAAACCTTACAAATGCTTTGAGTGTGGAAAATCTTTCACCCAGAGTTCAGGTCTTCGGACCCATGAGAAAACACACAGAGGGGAAAAAAATGAAAAGTGCCTCGAATGTGGGAAAAGTTTTTCCAGGAAATCACACCTGATGCGACATCAGAGACGTCACACTGGAGACAGACCCTTTGAATGCCCAGAATGTGAGAGGCGATTTATGTGTTCTTCTGAACTTCAGACACACCAGAAATGGCACAAAGGATTGCTACCCTATAAATGCATGGAATGTGGGAAAAGTTTTATTTCGCCAACCCAACTTCAGGTTCATCAGAGAACCCACACAGGGGAGAAGCCATTCAAATGTGGGGAGTGTGGGAAATGCTTTTCCCGAAAACAACACCTTGGAATCCATCAGAGGGTCCACACTGGAGAGAAGCCCTACAAATGCCTAGAATGTGGAAAATGTTTTGGACAGAAGGGAGGCCTTTGGGCACATCATAAAACCCACACAGGGGAGAAGCCACATCAATGCAATGAATGTGGACAATTCTATCATACCTCATTCGCCCTTAGAAGTCATATGAAAATTCACACAGGGGAAAAAAGCTACAAATGTTTAGACTGTGGGAGAACATTTGCTCATGCATGTTCCCTCAGAAGCCACAGCCGAATCCACACAGGGGAGACGCCCTATAAATGCTCAGAGTGTGATAAATATTTTTCTCAAAAAAATACGCTTTTGAAGCATCAGCGAATCCACACCGGAGAAAAACCATACAAATGCCTGGAGTGTGGGAAAGGTTTTGCCCAACCTTCCATCATTTCACAGGGACACCAGAAGTCACACAGGGAAGAGGCCTTACAAGTGTGCAGAGTGTGAGAAAACTTTTCATTGTAAATCATAGATAAAATAGAAAGTCCATAGCAGAGATAAATCTCTTCAGTCATGAACAATATAGGAAAAACTTTTTTTCAAAAGTCACACCTTGCAATTTGCCAGGAATTTTACACAGTGACAGAAGGGAAAACCTACCATTTTTGGCGTGCGAAAAATGTTTTTCCTAGTCAATTAACCTCAATTCCGTCACAGAGCACACAGTGAAGCAAAAGGGCGTAAACATTGGGAGTGTGAGACGGCATGAGTACCTGACCAGAATGATTACACAAAGAAGTCATAACTGTGGAGAGAATGTGTAATATTTTGCAGAGTACAGATAGTCCTCAACTTATGACCACAATTAGGAATGGATTTTTGGTCATAAATTGCTACAATCATAATTCAAGGCACCCAGATATTTTTGTTAATTCTTATTCAGCCTTTGTTGATCAATGTGGAGAAATGGAGAGTTGGAGAGGAGAAAACGGGGGAGAAGGGTGGAACGGAGATGCGTCCGGTTGTAAAGTGTTGATGTTGAGTATATTTGTTCTGTACCAGCCTGCTACCGGCCCTGCAGAAAAGGCAACCCCTTTACAAACGGCAAGAGGCTGGAATTACGTCTGCCAAATTTATTACTAAAAAAACAAACAAGACACGAACCAAGATACAGGAGCTTTGAAACACTATCTGAGCGGTTGCTTTCAGCAAACCAGCCCTCCCCACACATTCCCTTTATAAAGAGTTCAGGGCGTGGCTTCTCTCTGCCTCCTTCCGAGAAGCCCCATAGCCTTCCTCTGTTTACTCCTACTTGACTGCCTCCTGCGTCGGGCGTCCTTGAACAGGGCCAGCTGTGGGTCATCTTCATCCACACTGTCAGGCTCACACAGCTGGGTCTCCATGGTGACCAAGTGGGAGGGGCCTGGCTGAGGGCTATCATCAGCAAGATCTTCAACCCCCTCAGCAAGGTCTTCAACACCCCCCTCCTCTGAGTCGTCCGACCCAACTGCCGAACCCACAGGCTGACCCTGAATCACAACAATATTCTGGCTGAGGATGAAAAGAGAAAATTTCATTTTCTTAGTCTCTTTTTTGGAGGCATTTATTTTCTTTTTTTCCACATTGTCTTTTTCATATGTAAATGCACACACGGTATATTCACTGATATACTGTACACACTTGGATTAAGTTTGTTTGATCTGTGAATATAATCCTTAATAAAATTATTGTTGAAATAATCAAGAGGACTATTTACAGGGTACAGACTGGGGCGGGGATTAAACAAGTCAAGATGGTAGTGTAGGAAGGCCCCCCTCCTCAAATTAAAATATTCTTTATTCTTAACATTAAAAAGAGGCAGAATATTACATTTCCCCAAAAGGAGAAATGGAGAACAATCCAAATAAAGGCAGAAAACAACCCTAGTCTTTCTTAATAGCCTCAAGCAGATTCCTTAAGTCTTTTTAACTATACATTTAAATTCTTTTAAGGATATTCTTGTTATTCGTTACTGATGTTTCATTATTATTCATATACCATATTATATTCAATATTTTTTCTTTCCAATTTACGTCTGTCTGGAACCAATTACCCTATTTTCCATAGAGAAATAGAGAAACTTCAAATAGTCTAAATTTCATGCAATCTTTTTGTGGGATTCCTTAGCGTCAGTAAATGAGACCTACCTTAACTCCTTGGTTGTCCTGAACTGTGGTTAATTCTCTTCTCCGTCCTCCGTGAAATGGCATCTCATCTCCAGCGCAACACAGCATAATTTCCTGGCTCAGTGTGAAAATGGCCTTTTCCCTCTTGATCTCATAGAAACATCCTTTATGACATAATTGCCGATGTGCCCAGAAGCTGGGATCTGCCCAACTCCTATTGGCTGCTTCAGGGGGCTCCTGGCATCTTACCTCCCCCTCCACACATAGGGTGGGGGCCCCTGTGAGCACCTTGATCCGGACCCCTGGATCCCCAGAGGCGCCTGGTACCCTGATGCTGGTCGGGTCTTATGGGGCCGTGGAAGTTCAGCACAGGCAGTCATCAGCCTGCGACCATTTGAAGTTATGACGGACTTCGCTCACAAAAGCCATGACCCAGATCAATAACGGGCAGACTCCCTTACAGTTTTAAGCTGAGGACCACCTGAACATATTTTCATTTCTTTATTATCAAATTTGGACACCAACCAACCAACTCACTCTCCAGTTGACTTATTTCCCTATTTAGCAAAACATTTATCCGTCCATTGGAACCAGTGGGCCCCCTTCCTGGTCCAGCTAGATGGCAAATCGTATGGGTCAGGATCTGGGTTAATTATCATTTTTATAATGGTTTGTCTCCCTTTCCTTCTTCAGCTGCTTCTTGCAAGTGAGTAAGGGCACTTGCCAGCCACACTGATCTCGAACATGTTCTGGTCTTAAATATGTATTTGGATCCTTACATTTCTCCTTCTCCTTTGAAGGCCTGATGACTTTCATTAACATGCACACTCCTTAAACACACCCATGTGGCTACATGGACACTGGTGTATACCTATGTACTTCTTTATCAGTGTTTCTCAAGCTTGACAACTTTTAACATGTATGGATTTCAACTCCCAGAATTCCCCAGCCAGCATAAATTCTGAGAGTTGTTGTCCACACATCTGAAAAGGCCACTCCCAATGCACACCCCCTATGTAAACCAGGAAAACCAGTTTGGCCTTGTGGTCAAGGCAGTGGGCTAGAAAGTAGACCAGGAGTTCAAGGCTAGCCTTGGCCACAAAAAACAAAACAAAAAACAGCTGAGTAACCTTATTACTCTCTCAGCCTCACCTACCTTGCAGGGTTCTTCTGAGGAAAAGAGACATCTTCTGTGTCTTCATTTTTCCCCCTAAAACTAATAACAGAGGCTTCACTTTCTTAGGGTCTTGCGGAAGAACAGGGTAGAACAACGGCTAATGACCCTCTTTTACCGATCTACTATAGAGAGCGTCCTCTCGTATGGTATTGTGGTTTGGTATGCTGGTCTGACAGCCACGGATAGGAAAGTATTACAGAGGGTGATGAGCACAGCACAAGACATTGTGGGCTGTCCCCTGACACCACTGGATGACCTCGCCAGGGCTCGTTGCCTTGGAAGAGTGAGGAAGATTCTCAGGGACGACTCACACCCTGGACGGTATCTCTTTACTCTCCTACCATCCGGTAGGAGATATAGGAATATAGCCAGCCGTAACAACAGGCTGAAAAATAGCTTTTATCCGTGGGCTGTTAGGCTTTTGAATGGGACATAATCTTATGCAGAATTGACTTGGGAGGCTGGTGTGTGGTGTAGTTGGTTCGCATAGTGTGGTGGGATGGAGGGTTTGTTGTCACTGTGTGTTGGGGGGGAGAGAGCAGGGGGGGAGGCTCAGCTAATCTCAATGTACACATGTTGTACTTTGACAATAAAGGTTTATTATTATTGTTATTATTATTGTTGTTATTATTATTGTTGTTATTATTATTGTTGTTGTTATTATTATTATTATTATTATTATTATTATTATTATTATTATTATTATTATTATTATTATTATTATTAAAGGTGCAATATAAAGAAATTGAAAATAAAAAGTAAAATCATTTCCACTCTGCAGTGGCTTGGTATTTTCAAGCTGGTTGGTTTCTCCATTGTTTTTGTATTGCCCCTAGGGCAGGGGTCGGCAACCTCGGCTCTTTTATGACTTGTGGACTTCAACTCCCAGAATTCCTGAGCCAGCTATTCCTGGCTCAGGAATTCTGGGAGTTGAAGTCCGCGAGTCATAAAAGAGCCGAGGTTGCCGACCCCTGCCCTAGGGAGAACAAGCATGAGAGCTGGGCTGTTACCCCCAAGCTCTCTTCTTTCCTGTCTCCTCTGGGGCTCTGGGGCTTGGGCAACCCAAAGAGTCTGAGCCTCTGCAGAAAGCCCATGCATGCTCACGGTCCTCATAGACCCCCACCCAATTTAAATTATCAGCATGGAGGGCCATCATGTAAACTCTGCACCGGCTGCTATCATAGCTCCCTGCAAGATGTGAAGATAGAGGGGTTCAAAACTCCCGGGCCTTAAAATAAATATTTACAGAGCTTTTTTTCTCATAGAACGCTCAGAACGGAGTTCCAGCACCTTTTTTGGATGGAACCTTGTGAGGTAGGCAAGGTGGGTTGTGTGACATGTGTGAGTTCCGGCACCTTTTTTGGATGGAACCTTGTAGGGTAGGCAAAGCAGGTTGTGTGACATGTGTGAGTTCCGGCACCTTTTTTGGATGGAACCTTGTAGGGTAGGCAAGGCAGGTTGTATGACATGTGTGAGTTCCGGCACCTTTTTCTTTTACAAAAAAAAAAAAAAAAGCACTGAATATTTACCATTCAGTTGGGAAGGAACTACACCAGGGGTAGGCAAGCTCGGCTCTTTTATGACTCGTGGACTACAAATCCCAGAATTCCTGAGTCAGCTGACTCAGGAATTCTGGGAGTTGTAGTCCTTGAGTCATAAAAAGAGCCGAGCTTGCCTACCCCTGAACTACACCAAGAGAGTCTTTGAGCAGGTCCAGGAAAAAAAGGACCGACTGGCATCCTGAACTGGCATCCTGAACGGAATTCCTAAACAGAAAAGCCTTAAAAAAAAGGTCTGTCTCTCTGTCTGGCCTCTTATAAACACACACAACACACCGCAGCAGGAAGGGCAGCCCCGCTTCCAGCGGGCAGAGAGCGACACTCTGCACGTGGGCAGAGGAACTCTGGACACAGACGCCCAGCGGAGGGAGGGGGAGGAGCTGAGACCGCAAAAAGGGCGGGGCGGAAGGCGGAGCCCGAGAGGAGAGCAGAAGCTCCGCCCCCGCCTCGACCCTCCCGGTCGCTGGATTTCCGCTTCCCTCGCTTCGCCCTGCCTGGGTGGATCAGCGCTGGATCCCTCGGGAGAGGCTTCTGGATCCCGATCCCGGCAGTCCTGGCTGCTCTCCTCCCTCCGGCCTTCGGGGCGCCCCTCCCGCCGGGAGAGCTTTTCCCCGCAAGCAGAAAGGTAGCTGGGGATCCCCCTCTTCGTCCTGCAGGGATTTCCTTGGGGAGATTCGGCTCTGGCGCCGCCTGCAGGGAGCGGATCCCTTCCCTTCCCTCCAGGGGGGCAAAGGGGGGATCCCTCCCCGGGCTGGATCTGCCCCCCTCCTCGCCCGGTCTAGGCTCCCCGCGGGGCTCCGGGTGGATCCTGGGAGGAGCTTTGCTGCAGTTGCTTTCGGAAGGTTTCTCTCTGGTCCGTCAGAGCAGGAAGTCTCCAGAGCATGCATGTCCCGCAAGTGCAGTTGAAAAAAAACAAACGAGATACGCAATGTGGAATTTGTAATAAAGTTAATAATAGCTAAAGAGCTTATGTCATGGGTCTTCAAACTTGGCCCTTTTATGACTTGTGGACTTCAACTCCCAGAATTCCTCAGCCAGCGTGCCTGGCTGAGGAATTCTGGGAGTTGAAGTCCACAAGTCATGAAAGGGGCAAGTTTGAAGACCCCTGGCTTATGTAATGATGCAATGATAGGACTGACCCAGCAGGGTCTGTGCCTGTAGCCCAGGGGTAGGCAACCTCGGCTCTTTTAGGACTCATGGACTTCAACTCCCAGAATTCCTGAGTCAGCTGACTCAGGAATTCTGGGAGTTGAAGTCCATGAGTCATAAAAGAGCCGAGGTTGCCTACCCCTGCTGTAGCCCTTTAAGAGCCTGAGAATAAAAGGGAAGGCTTTGCTGGAGTGTCTGGAGATTGCAGTATTACCCACGTGTATGTATACTGTTCCTGGTGTGTGTTGTAGAATGTGGGTAGTGTAATATAAACCACCATTTAACATAGACCACTGTTTTACTGTATTTACTCCTGGGTTATCTCAGCGGAGGAAAAAAAAAGTCTGTACATGCTCCGACAGACTTCATTGCAATGGGGAGGGGCCGGTTTGGGGGAGAGAAACGATTTGAATTGAGCTCATGTTTTCTTAAAACGCCTCCCCCCCAAGAGATCCTCTTTCTTTGAGCTCAGTATAAAAGGCGAAAAATAAAATCCTTTGTTTCGATGCTAATGCTTGTTTTGCTTCTTCTTCAAAAAGCTGGCTAGAATTTCTAAGCTTTATATTTTCCTTGTTTTACCCAGAAGAGGCTGTGATGTGGCAGCCCCCTTTTTGGTGGATGTTTTAGAAAGCACAAATTCTAGGGACATTTTGAGGCTGGGGTTTTTTGGGTTTTTTTTTTGGAGCAGGTTGTAGAATAAGCTGATGGCGAGAAGGTTGCCTTGCATAATTTTAAAAATGCTTATCCAAAGTAGCATTGGGTCCCAAGATGGCTGGAATTCTTGTGGCCTTGTGGCCTCCAAAAGTCGTAAAAAAGAGCAGCCTTTTACACACGTGCTCTGCCCCATCTGATCTCTTTCCTCTTCCACTGAGTTTTCCTACTGACAAGTATTGATTGTTCGACTTCATCTTGCTGGTTTTGGCTTATCTTCTTGAATCAGGATTCCATCTCCATTGTTTTGTATCCTCAACACATAATCCTATTTTCTCCTCCCACCTTCAAAGTCATTGACAGATTATCTTCAGCATTACTCTCGGCATCTGAGCCTTTTTCCTTTCTCTTTGCAGGAGACGAGTGAGGATGTTGCCAAGAGCTCCGCAGAGGAGAAGGGGCGTTCTTGGATTTCAGAGCCACAAATTTTTGGCAGGGACTCCATTCTAGAGAATTTGGAAATCGTGGTCTGGATGGAAAAGCAGCTTTCTGCACAATGGGCCAATCGGTCAGGCTAGATGAAACCGGTCAGTGGCCACGGTCATTCCTGGCCTTGACTCAGTGACCCAGAGACCTCTTAGCTGTAACTTTAAAGGTGAGTAAACAAGTCTTGATTAAATCTTGGTTTGGAGAATAAGCACATTAATTATTTTAATCTTACTAGGGACGCGGTGGCTCAGTGGGTTAGGATGCTGAGCTTGTCGATCAGAAGGTCGGCAGTTTGGCGGGTCGAATCCCGAGTGCCGCATAACAGAGTGAGCGCCTGTTACTCGTCCCAGCTTCTGCCAACCTAGCAGTTCGAAAGCACGTAAAAATGCAAGTAGAAACATAGGGACCACTACGGTGGGAAGGTAACAGCGTTCCGTGCGCCTTTGGCATCTAGTCATGCCGGCCACATGACCACGGAGACGTCCTCGGACAAGCGCTGGCTCTTCAGCTTTGAAACGGAGATGAGCACCGGCCCTAGAGTCGAAAACGACTAGCACACATGTGCGGGGGAACCTTTACCTTTACTACACAAACACACAGAGAGAATTTTGGTGGGGCCTGGTTGTGCTCAGAGCATCAGACAAGCTACCTGGGGTGGTCCAGGGAATAGGCCGGCTACTCTCTCTCTCATCCGGGTAGGAAACACACAGGGATGGCCTCATTTCAGACTGTCCTGTGCCTTGTGCTAATCCACGGAAAAAGGATTAATCCATGGAAAAAGCCAGATGTGACCCCAGAGGGAAACTCTTGGGGAGGGGAAGCCAGGAGCCCTCCCCTTCCCTTCTTGCTAAAGGCAGGTGTGCCATTTCCCACCAAAGGACACCTGTGGAGCAGGTAGAGAGGAGACCGGGGTTGGCATGGAGAGTATTGGGCTAACCTCAAAGTGAATGTTGTGGGGTACCACACTGAAGGTGGCTATTGGACTGGGAACAAACCCCACGTTTGCCCCCTTTGCACTCGCTGCTCCCCCTCCCAGTCTGTTTTTTATTTGACATTACTGCACCTTCATTGTTTCTCCCGTTGTTTATCCTTTCATTACTTTGATAGTATTATGTTTACACTGAGCCAGCCGTGTGCTGCAGCTGCCAAAAAAGCCCAACACAGTGCTGGGCTGCATTAACAGAGGGATAGAATCAAGATCACGTGAAGTGTTAATACCACTTTACAATGCCTTGGTAAGGCCACACCTAGAATACTGCATCCACGATGTAAAAAAGATGTTGAGACTCTAGAAAGAGCACAGAGAAGAGGAACAAAGATGATTAGGGGACTGGAGGCTAAAAATATAAGGAACGGCTGCTGGAATTGGTTAGGTCTAGTTTAATGAAGAGAAGGACGAGGGGGGACATGATAGCAGTGTTCCAGTATCTCAGGGGCTGCCACAAAGAAGAGGGAGTCAAGCTATTCTCCAAAGCGCCCGAAGGCAGGACAAGAAGCAATGGATGGAAACTAATCAAGGAGAAAAGCAACCTAGAACTAAGGAGAAACTTCCTGACAGTTAGAACAATTAACCAGTGGAACAACCTGCCTCCAGAAGCGGTGAATGCTCGAACACTGGAAGTTTTTAAGAAGAGCCATTGGACTGAAATGATATAGGGTTTCCTGACTGAGCAGGGGTTGGGCTAGATGACCTTTAAGGTACCTTCCAACATTATTATTATTATTATTATTATTATTATTATTATTATTATTATTATTATTATTATTATTTTATATTATTTTATATTATATTATATTATATTATATTATATTATATTATATTATATTATATTATTATTTTATTATTATTATTTTATTTTATTATTATTTATTTTATTATTATTATTACTACTACTACTACCACTACTACTACTACTACTACTATTTCTACCATTTCTACTCCTTTCTCCGTTTTCACTATTATAAGTCCCCCAGAGTAGCCCCTGGGTGAGATGCTGGCAAAAAAAAGAAAGAAAAGTAAACAACAATTAAATAAAAAGCATGAAGGGAAGTCACGTGATCTTTTCAAGAGGAAGAGACTGAGCTGTCAAACGAATCCATGCAGGGAGAGGAAATTTGTCTCAAGGAAGCCAGGATCAGTTAGCCGTGATGGGGTGGAGCTCATGAGTGGGAAAAGCAGAACAAGCAAGAAAAGGGGATAAAAAAAATGGGTTGCTTACACACTGACCTCAACTCTCTTTGCTCGTCTTTTGCTTACGCGATGCCTGAATCTTTTGCATTGCCTGTAGGTAGTCCTCGACTTACGGCTACAATCGGGGATTGGAACCTTGCTTGTTTATCAAAGTGGTCATTATGTGAGGTATCACATGACCGCTTTGCTCAAGGATTGAAATTCTGCACTCACTGTTGCGGTTGCTAAGCAATTTCACTGGCCATTAAGTGGATGAAGTCCCAGGTAAAAACCACGGGCTTGTCTCGGGCTGGGGGGAAGGGGACGGGACAGGGGAAGCCATCAAGAGTCCCAGCAGAGACCACGTTTGACCTGAAGGGGTCCTGGAGAAGCTTTGAGGTGCTTTGGGACACGTTGCTTAGAAACATGTATGGACCACGCGGCTGGGAGAATGGTCCAAGCCTGCAAAGGCCACGAGTGGGCAGATTAAGGCCTGGTCACTGGCAGTAGTGATTCTGGGCTGAGGCCCAGGCCTGGAGTCAGTGGCACATGCCTGAAATGGCTGAAGGCCCCAGGCCTCCATTTAAGGCACCACCCCGGTATTTCTGTCCCTGTCGCAGGGCTCAGATGGGGTGGCTGAGGCTTTGCTCCGCACTGCAGCACTCCTAATACATGTGTGGCCTCCAGAGTCCCTACAGCCCCCCTTCAGGCCGTTCTTGGTTGGGTCTCCCTCCACTTAACAACCCACAGAATCACTTAATAACCACCACAACAGAAGAGTTTCCCTCCTAGAGATGTGGGGACTCCCTCACTGGAGATTTTGCCGAGGGAGTTCTGAGGGTCTGGATGGGAGGGGGGGGGCGGTTTGCACTGGAAGACCATTTTGCTCCATCCCAAAAACTCAGATTGTGTGATTCTCTACCTTTCTCACAAGAAAATATTATTCCCCATTTCTTTTACTTTCTCACAGTGGATAATATATTGTGACAAAGATTCACCTGCAAGCCAACTATCAACAGACAGGAGAAATTCATCCCAAGGCAGCAGTCACCAGTAAACATGGAGCCTGGGAAACTCTTAGATCCCCCGTCAGATACAAACAGCACTCTGGAAAACCACGAAAGAACCCATGAATGCTCAGAGTGTGGGAAATCCTTTGCTCACCAGTCCCTCCTTTTGACCCACAGGAAGGTCCATGTGGGAAACGGATCCAGTGAAGGTTTGGAGGGTGAGAAATCCTTCTCTGAAAAAGACGCCAAAGATCTTCGAAGCCCCTCCAGACTAAAACCGCATAAATGTGAGGAATGTGACTTATGTTTCGGTCGAAAGTCACACCTTCTTAGACACCAGAAAATCCACACTGGAGAGAAACCTTATCAGTGTCTGGAATGTGGGAAATGTTTCTGTCGAAAAACCACTCTCAGAGACCACGAGAGGATTCACACAGGGGAGAAACCTTACAAGTGTTGGGAATGTGGGAAGAGCTTTTCCCGGGACGCAAATCTTTGGCGCCATGAGAAGATGCATGCAGGAATCAAATCTTACAAATGCTTTGAGTGTGGAAAATGTTTTACCCAGAACTCGGCTCTTTGGAGTCATGAGAAAACACACAGGGGGCAGAAAAATGAAAAGTGCCTGGAATGCGGGAAATGTTTTACCTGGAAATCAAACCTGGTGCAACATCAGAGACTTCACACTGGAGAGAGACCCTATGAATGCCCGGAATGTGGGAAACGATTTGTGTATTCTTCTGGACTTCGGAGACACCAGAAGAGGCACAAAGGAGAGAAACCCTATCAATGTGGGGAATGTGGGAAAAGTTTTATTTCGCCAGGAGAGTGTCAGGATCATGAGAGAATCCACACAGGGGAGAAACCATTCAAATGTGGGGAGTGTGGGAAACGCTTTACCCAAAAACAAAGCCTTGGTAGCCATCACAGGATCCATACAGGAGAGAAGCCGTACAGATGCCTAGAATGTGGGAAATGTTTTGTTCAAAAGGGATACCTTTGGACACATCATAAAACTCACACAAGGGAGAAGCCATATCAATGCATAGAATGTGGAAAATTTTATCGTACCATATCAGCCCTTAGAAATCATGTGAAAATTCACAGAGGGGAAAAAAACCACAAATGTTTAGACTGTGGGAAAGCATTTGCTCGGTCATCTCTCCTCAGAAATCACAGCCGGATTCATACAGGAGAGAAGCCGCATAAATGCTCGGAGTGTGATAAATGTTTTTCTCAAAAAAATACCCTTGTGAGACATCAGCGAACCCACACTGGATAAAAAAACTTATAAATGTCTGGAGTGTGGGAAATGTTTTGCTCAATCATCAGCTCTTCACATGCACACCAAAAATCACACCGGGGAGTGGCCTTAAAAGTGTGCAGTGTGTGAGAAAACTTTTCATTGTACATCAAAGCTAAAAATACATCAGAAAGTCCATAGCAGAGATAAAACCCTTGAGTCATAAAGAATGAGGGAAACATCTTTTTCCAAAGTCACATCTTACCATTCACCAGGAACTTCACACAGTCACAGAAGGGAAACCTTACAGTTGTTTGGTGTGGGGAAAATGTTTTCCCTAGTCACGTAACCTTAATTATAATAATCAAGCAAAAGTGCATAAATGCTGGAGTGAGTTTCGCTGACAAAGCAGCAGCAGTCGTAGTAACTTACCAGAGTCATTACATAAGACAAAACATTTACCAATATTGGGGAGTCTAGTTAATGTATTATAGAGTCCTCGATTTATAAACACAATTGGGAAAGCATTTGCTACACTCAGAACTGAAGGCACCCATATGACGAGACCTGATTTTATGATATTTTTGTGCTCATTAATCAAATCACTGCAGTGATAAGTATAAAAGCCATTCTTCCAAATCTGGTTTTATTTTCACTAAAAACTACAAAAGAAATGGCAGAAATTAGCAAAAGACATTGCAAATTATGATCCCATGTTTGCAAGATAATGCAACTAGTTATTATTGAGCCTTGGTGGAGCAGTGGGCTAATGCCTCCTTAAGTAACACCAGCTGCCTGCAATTATTGCAGGTTCAAGTCCCACCAGGCTCAAGGTTGACTCAGCCTTCCATCCTTCCGAGGTAGGTAAAATGAGGACCCAGATTGTTGGGGGCAATAAGCTGACTTTGTAATAATGCCACTTGGGGGGGGGGGGCGAAAGCCCTAATAAGCAGGCATATACATAGAATGAAGGCTATTGCTAAGCACATTTGTTTTGTGCTTAGATTGTAAGCCGCCCTGAGTCTTCGGAGAAGGGCGGGATATAAATGGGATTTAAAAAAAAAAGCCAGCCAGTTCCCAAGCACCCACAATTTAGCCACGAAACCTTGAGGAACAGGAACACCATTTTAAGATAGCCAGAATTTTTTCATGGGCCATTAAGGCTTGTTCTAATTTTCAACAGTTGTTCAGTGATGTCATACTCCAGGACTATTCTAATGAAACCTGGATAAATCCTGGAGGATTCACAAAAAGGCAATCATTGCTGAAATGCTTGGAATACTGTTAAATACTGACCTCATTGAGACCTCTGTAGGCCCCAAAGAATCCACAAGAAAAAGAAATTGTGCATTTGGTGTGTGGGAAATGCTTTTTTGGAATGTCTACCTGGGTCTGGAGGTATAAATGCCCGCCAGGGAAACCCTCCAGGTGCGCAGACTATTGGACACTCTTTCCGGGTGACAAACGGCATCAGATCTTGGTGTGTGGAAAATCTGTTCCTTGAATTGAGATAATTGGTCTCGTATATTTGTGAGTCGCCACAGAGAGGAGCCTTAGAAATCGTAGCATAGGAAAAGTTTTATCTTAAAATCCTGATTTTTTTTTAAAAAAATTAGTCCATTGTGCAGCCTTAATAAAAGCATTTCCACTACCCTACAGCCTGTTGTTAATTTTTCCGGGGTGCATTTTTCCTGCATTGTTCACCACAGTGGTGGATAATGCTAAGAGAGGGCTTAGCTAACTTCCTGGGCTAAAAGGGAATCATAGTTTAAGGTCCCCCTCTGACTTTTGGGCAGCGAAGCCCCAAAGCATCATGGCAGCTTCCAGCCTCTTCGACCTAGTAGATCCCCCCCACTGCCTATCCCTCCTGCCCCCCCCTTGACCCCCTCCCCAGTGAAGTCGAGACTGAAATATTTTGCACCTGTTCTTGCTTTATAAGAGACATGGGATGAAATGTTTTGTGCAGAGGCTTTTCTGAGCGAGGAACAAGAAGAAATTCCAGAAGGAATGTAAGATTCCAGCTGAGCTATGAGGAGAGTTGAGGAAGGAAATGTTGAAGGGACATGAAGAAACTTGGAAATTTATGTTTGCCTAAATGTGACAGCGCCCATCCTTGCATGGAAGAGAAGGTAGGGGAGACCCCCCCACACACAAAAAAAAAACACCTGGAGGGATCTATAGGTTAGGAAAAGCAGAGAGTGCTGGGGGGGACAGGTAAAGGCTTTGAGGTCACTAAGCAGACTGGACTTCTGTTTGCCCTCCTCCACACAGCTCTCCCCCTCCAGGGCCCTCTGGGCCAGCCCCTCCCTTTGCGCCCTCAGTCAGGCTGTGAGGGCCCAGGACTTTTTGCCTGTGCCCCACGTGCTCCTCACACCCCTTCAGGCCCTCCCTCCAGCCAGAGACAACTGACAGAAGAGCCCTTCATCCTGCAGTGGATAGACAATGGTTAAGATGATGACACACATACAGAGAGAGAGAGAGAGAGAGAGAGAGAGAGAGAGAGAGAGAGAGATACTTAAATATGAGGTTGGCTGTATGAAAAGCAGCAGCGGGCAAGAGACATGGGTCAAATAGACTTCTAAGGAATGGCAAAAACAGGCAGTGGGAACTGCTGTAATTGCATTTCCTCACTAGCAAGGCTGGCATAGATTTTTACTCTTGTAGGAAAGCCATAAATGCAGGCAGCTTTCAGACTGAATCTTTTGGCGGGCAAATTGTGGGTCTTCCTTTGCACCTTTGAAAAAAACAACATCTGTTTGTCCTGCCAATTGATAGGCATCAACATAGAATCCAGGGGATCAAAAGGAAAAGTGTTTGTGTGTGTATGGCTGAGACCCTCCCCTTCCCACAGAAAAGGATTGCCTGCTGCTGGAGAGAGAGTGAGGGAAGGAAAGAAGGAGAGAGAAAGTGTGCAAGGGAGAGAGGGAGAGAAAGTGTGAGGGAGAGAGAGAGAAAGAGAAAGTATGTTTTTCAGAGGGAGGGAGAGAGTGTGAGAGAGGGAGTGTATGTGTGAGGGAGGGAAAAAGTGAAACTGAGGGAGAAAGTGTGAGGGAGGGAGAGTATGTGTGAGGGAGGGAAAAAGTGAAACGGAGGGAGAAAGTGTGGGGGAGAGGGAGGAAGAGTATGTGTGAGGGAGGGAAAAAGTGAAACGGAGGGAGGGAGAAAGTTTGTGGGAGGGAGAGTGTATGTGTGAGTGAGGGAAAAAGTGAATGAGGGAGGGAGAGAGAAAGTGTGAGGGAGGGAGAGTGTATGTGTGAGGGAGGGAAGAAGTGAAACTGAGGGAGGGAGAAAGTGTGAGGGAGGGAGAGTGTGTGAGTGAGGGAAAAAGTGAAACTGTGAGGGAGAGAGAAAGTGAGGGAGGGAGAGTATGTGTGAGGGAGGGAGAAAGTGTGAGGGAGGGAGTGTATGTGTGAGGGAGAGAAAAAGTGAAACTGAGTGAGGGAGACAGAAAGTGTGAGGGAGGCTGTATGTGTGAGGGAGAGAGAAAGTGTGAGGGAGGGAGAGTGTATGTGTGAGGGGGGGAAAAGTGAAACTGAGGGAGGGAGAGAGTGTGTGTGGGGGAGAGGGAAGGAGAAAGAATGCTTGAGGGGGAGAGGAAGAGGGAAGTGTGTGAGAGGGAAAAAATGAAAGAGAAAATGTGTGCACGAGGGAGGGAGAGATGGAGACTGAAAACGTGTATGTGAGAAAGACGGAGAGGAAAGGAGAGAGAGAGAGAAAATGTGTGTGTGTGTGTGTGTGTGTGTGTGTGTGTGTGTGTGTGTGTGTGTGTGTGTGTTTGAAAGAGTGTGAGGGAGGGAGGGAGAGGGAGGGAGTGCTTGCCGTTCCTCCCCCCAGGCGATCCCCCAACCTCGGCTGCACGGAGGACCCTGCCCCGCTTCCCCTTCCCTCCGCGGGTTTCGCTTCGCCCTGGCGGGATCGGCGCTGAATCCCTCGGGAGAGGCTTCTGGATCCCGCTCCGGGCAGGTCGGGCTGCTCTCCTCCCTCCGGCCTTTGGGGCGCCCCTCCCGCCAGGAGAGCTTTTCCCCGCAAGCAGAAAGGTAGCTGCGGATCCGCCTCTTCGACTTGCATGGTTTTCCTTGGGGAAATTCGGCTCTGGCGTCGCCTGCAGGGAGCGGATCCCTTCCCTTCCCTCCAGGGGGGGGGCAAAGGGGGGGGTCCCTCCCCGGGCTGGATCTGCCCCTTCCTCGCCCGGCCGAGGCTCCGGGTGGATCCGGGAAGGAGCTTTGGGGGAAGTTGCTTTCGGAAGGTCTCTCTGTGGTCCGTTAGACACGAAGTCTCTGAGCATGCATACCCTCGCAGGTGCAGTTGCAAAAATGGAGTAAGCGGAGCTTCAAAACCTGTATTGAGATTTGTCATGTGGTATTAACCCAACTGACCTCGTTGCAATGGGGAGCGGAGGGTTTGGGGGGAAAGAAAACAAGTTTGAATGGAGTGAATTGATCTCCTGTTGTCTTAGCCCAGGTGAGATCCTCTTTTTTGTGCTCAGCTTAAAAACCCAGCCAGGAAACCCTTTGTTTTTAGGCGAATGATTACTTTGCTTCTTCTTTTTTAAAAAAAAACCTCTGTAGAATCCCTAAAAAGCATTTTTCCCCCTTTTTGTTTGCCCTGAGGAGGCTGTGATGAGGCAGCCCCTGCTCATCATGTTTTACAATGCACAAGTTTTAAGGAGGTTTTGAGGCTGGCTTTGTAAAGCAGGTAATAGAACAGGTGGTTAGAAGGCTGCCTTCCATAATTTTAAAATATTTTTCAAAATGCCTATCGGAGGCAGCTGCAGAGACCTGGAATCTTTGTGGACTTGCATCCACCTTTGGGAAGTCATCTCCCCAGAGAAGGAAATATTAAAAGGGCAGGAAAATATATTTCCTAAAAGATATTGAAGAATCAGAAAAGCATGCCCAGATTTCTTAGTCCCAGGTCTCCTTTCCCCAAGCAGAAAAACCAGTTCTATAGATATGTAAATGTAGGCCATCAGGAAGGTTGGAGCTAGCTCAGGGGTAGGCAACCTCGGCTCTTTTATGACTCATGGACTTCAACTCCCAGAATTCCTGAGCCAGTGGCTCAGGAATTCTGGGAGTTGAAGTCCATGAGTCATAAAAGAGCCGAGGTTGCCTACCCCTGAGCTAGAACATTAAGAAGACAAAGACACCTAAAATCTACATACCACAGCCCAGGGAAGCAGGATTTGACCTTTGGACATAATAGGATTAACCCATCACCATCACAATGCCAGAAGAGCACTCTCAGACTCAGGTTCAAAGTTCATGACACAGGAAATAACCTCAAACAGGAACAGGAAGCAACTCTAAACAAAAGGATCCAGAGGGTATAAAAAAAACCCTACTCCTACATGTGGTCAGTCCTTCTTTTTCTGCTGGAACCATCTTTGTGTCTGGCTCTCCTTTCCAATAAACTGCAACCTTCTTCCTAAAGCAGTTGCCATGTTTATTCCCAGTTTGGATGAACCATAATGAAGACTTTTCTTCCAACACTCCAAAGAGCCTTGGTGGAGCAGTGGGCTAATGCCTCCTTAAGTAACACCAGCTGCCTGCAATTAGTGCAGGTTCGAGTCCCACCAGGCTCAAGGTTGACTCAGCCTTCCATCCTTCCGAGGTAGGTAAAATGAGGAGCCAGATTGTTGGGGGCAATAAGCTGACTTTGTAATAATGCCGCTTGGGGGGGGGTGCGAAAGCCCTAATAAGCAGGCATATACATAGAATGAAGGTTTATTGCTAAGCACATTGATTTGTGCTTCTTAGATTGTAAGCCGCCCTGAGTCTTCGGAGAAGGGCGGGATATAAATGGGATTAAAAAAAAAAGTGTACGGAAGGGCAGCCCTTTTCACACAGGCTCTGCCCCACCTGATCTCTCTCATCTTCCACTGAGTTTTTCCTGCTCACAACTCTGCCTTGGTCCCTGTTGGATTTCATCTTGCTGGTTTCTCTCCATTTTGGCTCATCAAGATCTTCTTGAATCAGGATTCTATATCCGTTATTTTGTATTGTGAAGAAATGATCCTATTTTCTCCTCCCTCTTCCAGGTCATTTACACGTTATGTTCAGCATTACTCTCGGCATCTGAGCCTTTTTCCTTTCTCTTTGCAGGAGAGCAGTGAAGATGTGGCCATGAGTTCCACAGAGGAAAAAGGGGCGTTCTTGGATCGGGACCCACAAACTCCATTCTAGAGAATTTGGAAATTGAGGCCTGGTTGGAGAAGCAGCTTCCTGCACAAAGGACCAGTCGGTCAGTCGAGATCAAATCGGTCAGCGGTGAGGATCATACCTGGCCTCGATTCAGAGCAGTAACGAGTGACCCAGAAACCTCTTACCCGCAACTATATTTCTTTTCACTTTGGGGAAGCTCTCTGTAGCTTTATTTTCTCTGACCAGCAAAGGTCCTTTTACGAGAGGCTTGGCTGTTGCTCCTGGAGAAGGATGAAATGCCAAATCTGAGCCATTTTCCCTTCCTCCTTTCCTGTCCGATCTTCTGGGGTTGAGTCTCTTTTCGGGTGCTCTGACTGAAGTACTCTTTCCAGTACACAAAGACACACACAGAGAGAGAGAAACATACAGTGTATTGGTTGGGCCTGGTTGTGCTTAGAGAAGCACAACACACAAGCCCCCTAGTGTGATCCAGGGCTTCGGTTGGCCTCTCTCCAATCTGGGTAGGAAATGCAAAGGAATGACCTCAATTCAGACAGTCTTGTGCCCATCCAAGGGTTGTGGAATAAGCCAGGTGTGGCCCCATAGACAAACTCTTACCTGCTCCATCCCCTTGCCTTCTTGCCAGTGGCATCTGTGGCACTTCCTGCTGAAGAAACATCGGTTTGTCTCGGGCGGCAGAGGGGAGGCCACGGAGCCCCAGCCCAGGCCACGTTCAATCTGAGGGGATGCTGGAGAAATTAGAAATCCTTTGGGAGACGTTGCTTAGATAAGGTATGGAAGATGCGGCTTGGAGAATGGCGCAAGGCTGCAAAGGCCATTAGTCTGGCAGTGGTGGGGCTGGGGGCTGGGGTCAGTGCAGCTGGCTGAAGCGGCTGAAGTTCCCCCCCCCCAGCTCTAGCCCCAGTACTGCGGTCAGTTTGTTGTGATTCAGGGTCAGCCTGTGGGTTCGGCAGTTGGGTCGAATGACTCAGATGAGGGGGAGGAGGGGGGTGTTGAAGAACTTGCTGATGATGGCTTTGAGGCTCCGCAGAGCCCCCAGCCAGGCCCCTCCTACCTGGTAGAGACCCAGCTGTGTGAGCCTGACAGTGTGGATGAAGATGACCCACAGCTGGCCCTGTTCAAGGACGCCCGACGCAGGAGGCAGTCAAGTAGGAGCAAGCAGAGGAAGGCTGTGGGGCTTCTCGGAAGGAGGCAAAGAGAGGCCACGCCCTGAACTCTTTATAAAGGGAATGTTTGGGGAGGGCTGGTTTGCTGAAAGCAACCGCTCCGATAGTGTTTCAAAGCTCCTGTATCTTTGTATGTGTTTTGTTTGTTTTTGTAATAAATTTGGCAGACGTATTCCAGCCTCTTGCCGTTTATAAAGGGGTTGCCTTTTCTGCAAGGCCGGTAGCAGGCTGGTACAGAACACAGTTAGGGCTTCTTTGTGTGGCCAGGCTGAAGTGGTTCAGGCCTCAAGGGGCGGGGGCTACAGCTTTGCCTCCCCCTTCAGCAGCCCCAAACTCATAGTTGGCCTGTGCCAGGTCCCCAGGACCTCCCCCCACCCTGGGGCACCCCCAGAGCCTTTGCCAGGGCTGCCCTCCTCTTAGCATCCCTCAGGATCACTTAATGGGCACAATCAGGAGTGGGCATTGAGCTCCTTGAGCCAGGTGGCCTCTCACCTCCCTTAGTAGCTACTTCATTGAATGACCAAGATTCCAGTCCCAATTGTGGTCATGAGGACTACCTTCTTCTCCTTGACTTAGGAAAAGAAACAAGGTTAGAGTCGATGAGCAGCAGAAGAGTTTTGCTTCCTAGAGCTGTGAGGGCTCCATCTCGGGTGTACTGAGTGCCCATGTCCCGGTCAGAGGGTGGAAGACCTTCATGGTCCCTTTCAAGTCTAAGATTTTGTGACTCTCTACCACTCTCAAAAGGAAATACTATTCTCATCTTCTTTTTCGTTCCACCAGCAGGAAAATAAATGTGACCTGCAAGCCAACTATCAACAGACAGGAGAAAATCAGCACAAGGCAACAGCTGCCCAAAAAGATGGAGGCTGGGAAAAACTCGGATCCCCCGTCAGACACGAGCAGCACTCTGGAAGACCAGGAAAGAACCCATGAATGCTCAGAGTGTGGGAAATTCTTTCCTCGGCAGTCCCTCCTTTTGACCCACAGGAAGATCCATGTGAGAAGTGGATCCAGTGAAGGTTTGGAGGGTGAGAAATCCTTCTCTGGAAAAAACCCCAAAGATCTTAGAAGCCCCCCCAGACAAAAACCCCATAAATGTGAGGAATGTGGCTTATGCTTTGGTCGAAAGTCACAGCTTCTTAGACATCTGAAAATCCACAGTGGAGAGAAACCCTATCAGTGTGTGGAATGTGGGAAATGTTTCCGTCAAAAAGTCACTCTCAGAAACCACGAGAGGCTTCACACCGGGGAGAAACCTTATCAATGTCTGGAATGTGGGAGGAGCTTTTCTCAGAGTGCAAATCTTCAGGCCCATGAGAAGATTCATGCAGGAATCAAATCTTACAAATGCTTTGAGTGTGGAAAATGTTTCTCCCACAGTTCATCCCTTCGGAGTCATTGGAAATTACACATAGGGGAGAAAAATGAAAAGTGCCTCGAATGCGGGAAATGTTTTACCTTGAAATCATACCTAGTGAAACATCAGAGAATTCACACTGGAGAAAAACCCTATGAATGCCAAGAATGTGGGAGACGATTTGTGGATTCTTCTGTACTTCAGAGACACCAGAGGAGGCACAAAGGGGAGAAACCCTATCAATGTGGGGAGTGTGGGAAAAGTTTTCTTGACCAAAGTGAGCTTCAGATTCATGAAAGAATCCACACAGGGGAGAAGCCATTCAAATGTGGGGTGTGTGGGATATGCTTTAGCCAAAAACAAAGCCTTGAAAGCCATCACACGGTCCACACAGGAAAGAAGCCGTACAGATGCCTAGAATGTGGGAAATGTTTTGGACAGAAGGGAGGCCTTTGGGCACATCACAAAATCCACACAGGGGAGAAGCCACATCAATGCAATGAATGTGAACAATTCTATCGTACCTCATCTGCCCTTAAAAGTCATGTGAAAATTCACACAGGGGAAAAAAACTACAAATGTTTAGACTGTGGGAGAACATTTGCTGATGCAAGTTCCCTCAGAAGCCACAGCCGAATCCACACAGGAGAGAAGCCCTTTAAATGCTCAGAGTGCGACAAATGTTTTTCTCAGAAAGGTAATCTTGTGACACATCAGCGAACGCACACTGGAGAGAAACCCTACAAATGTCTGGAGTGTGGGAAGTATTTTGCCCATCCTTCAACACTTCACATGCACACCAGAAATCACACAGGATAGTGGCCTTATGAATGTGCAGAGTGCAAGAAACCTTTTCATTGTAAATCAAAGTTAAAAATGCATCAGATTGTCCATTGCAGAGATAAACGTCTTCTGTCTATCGTGGAAAAAAATATTTCTTTTTCAAAAGTCACATCTTAAGGTTAATCAGGAACATCACACAGTGTCAGAAGGGAAATCCTACTATTGTTTGGTGTGGGGAAAATGTTTTTCCTACTCAAGTAGCCTTAATCAAGAAAAACTGCATAAATGTTTGCCTCACAAAGCAGCAGCGTTAGTAGCTTAACAGTTATTACACAAGAGAAAAGAGCTATAAGTGACGGGCGGAGTAGATGATGTTTTGCAGTGCAGCTAGTCTCAAATTACAGTCGCAATTGGGAACAGATTTCCAGTCATAAATTGTTACGGTTGTTAGTCGAGGCACCCATATATATCGGAGCTGATTTTCTGACAGGTTTCTAGTCATTAAGTAAGTCACTGTAGTCCTAAACATAAAGCCGTTCTTCCAAATGTGTGTGTTTTGATAAAAAGTGGCAATATGCCAGGAACTAGCAAAAAAAGAAAAATTGGGATCCCACGGCTGCAGGATCACACAAGTGGTCTTACAAGCCATCCGGTTGTGTAGTGCCCTTAATGAGGTTACATAACTTTTTGTCTTTTGGGATGTGGATTGGGGTGTGTTGGTGGCTGGCTTTTAGGTCATTATCGTATATGGACATGTATATAATGTATATTCACCTTCATTTGTGACAAATTGTCTAGCTGAAAATAAAAAACGTTGAAAGCAAAGTTCTTGCCACTTTCCTGTATTTCTAGCAAAGAAAGTCAAATCGGATGGAAATAGCTCAGATGGTCAGGAACCCTTAAGAATATTTTAAAATGTTATTTTAAAATTCTTGCCAGTGTTTGATAAACGGAACATTCTTCTTCAATGATTTCATGATTCTTTCTTTGGCTCGATCTTCACGCTTGCTAACAGGAAAAGAAGCCACAGCCTGTGTTCCACTTACGGCAGCATTTGGGACTGGAGTTTCCATCCTTAAACGATGCCGTCATAAACCCCTGACTGCACTGCAGAGTGATGACAATCCCTACAGTCCCGGTTGCCGTCGTTAATTGAATCCCACGGTCATTTGACGGGGCAACTTTCTGCAGTCTCCCCACAAAGTCAGTGGGGAAACGGGGAGGAAGTTGTGAGTCTCAGGTCCACAGCAGCAAAGCATCTCCTGACCTGTGTGAGAGGGAGCAAGGAGTGTCCAAGGCTATGGGAGAGGGTGAGGAAGGGTGTGCAAGCGGCGTGGCATGGGTGGGTGTGCGAGAGAGCAAGGGGTGCACAAGAGGCCTGGTGTGGCAGCAGGAGAGGAGTGACAGGACAGGGAGAGGACGTGGGGGAGCGAGGGTCACGTGGGTCAGGATGGAGGCAATTGGGACTCCGCAAGTGGCTAGCACAGCACGAGTGCAGAGGGGTCAAGGGAGGGGATGTGAGTGGAAGATACCTACCCAGCGACTTGCAGTCTTCCATGCCAGCTTCCCCTTTGACTTTTCAGGGAAGCCAGCATAGAAGTTTGCAAATAGCAGTCATGCAAAGGTTGCTTGCCAACCAGTGGTACCTGCCTACAGCTTGCAAAAGCACTCAGATATTGATCACAAACAGCCAGAACAAGAAGGATCAGTTGCAGCCACCAATTGATTGTGGGTGGTTATGCCCCAGAAGGTGTTCTGCAGATGTTGAGTTGAAATCCCAAACATCTGGAAGGCAGCAGCTGGGGCAAGGTGGCCAGAGGGGTCTCCCAGCTCTCATTGGACTGACCTGCTTAACTCCTGCTTCTTTCTTAAACCCGGGTGCTGCTCTAAGGTCCTAATTGTTTTTGTATCTGAGAAAGAGAAATATTTCTGACTGCAGAGTAAAGAAAATGTCATTCTACACACAGCAGGTTAACCTTGTGTTTCTTGGGTTGTGGGTCCAGTGATTGTCTCGCCACAAGGAGGCTTGGTAGCATTCACTCAATGGAATCCTCCAGATGTGAGCTAGGCTGGGATTCTACTCCCATAACGCCTTGCCTGCTGGACTTGATGGGAGTTGTGATCCACCAACTCTGCATCCTCCAGGCAGGTAAGCTGCTCTTAAGGCATCTAAAGGTGACATTTGATAATGTTTGGAGCTGGTGAACAGGCCAAATAAGCTTAATATATATTCAAAAGTTGAAATATCCTTAAGAGGCCCAAATGAACATTAGGTGTCAAGGGAGGGGTGGGGTAGAGAATAATAAGAAGGGGTCTCCTCAGCGCCCTACAAAGAGTGTATAAGTCTCTGTGTGAAACGGGAGACCCCGAAGCCCAGCAGTGGCTCAAGTGTTTTTATCCTTGGGAGGGAAGCAGGGACCCAGCATCCCCAGCGCCTCTCCGATTCTGGGCAGAAGGGAGGGGAAGGCAGAGGGGGGGCCCTGGGTGGACTCTCCTCCCCCCCCGTCTGTTCTCTCCTGCACAGCTGGAGTTGGAGATCTTCGGGATCCAGAAGGGATCCGCTCGGGCCTTCTTCCCCTTCTTCCCCCAGGCGCTCCCCCAACCTCGGCTGCACGGAGGACCCTGCCCCGCTTCCCCTCCCCTCCCGTCTCGGCCGCGGAGGGGAGCCCGGGAGGGAGGGGGAGGAGAGGGGGCGGCCAAGGGGCGGGGCTGCAAGGCGGAGGCGGAGCCTAAGAGGAAGAGAGAAGCCCCGCCCCCCTCGACCCTCCCACTCGCTGGATTTTCTTCCGGGTGTCTCGTTTCTCCCCGGGAGGATCGGCGCCGGATCCCTCGGGAGAGGCTTCTGGATCCCGATCCCGGGCAGTCCTGGCTGCTCTCTTCCCTCCGGCCTTCGGGGCGCCCCTCCCGCCGGGAGATCTTTTCCCCGCCGGGAGAAAGGTAGCTGCGGATCCGCCTCTTCGTCCTGCAGGGATTTCCTTGGGGAGATTCGGCTCTGGCGTCGCCTGCAGGGAAAGGATCCCTCCCTTCCCTCCAGCGGAGCAAAGGGGGATCCCTCCCCGGATTGGATCTGCCCCCTCCTCGCCCGGCCCCTTAGGCTCCCCGCGGGGCTCCGGGTGGATCCGGGAAGGAGCTTTCAGAAGGTCTCTCTCTGGTCCGTTTGAACAGCTTCCCTTTTCCTCAAGAGCAGCTCCAAAAACGGAGCTTTAAAAGATTTATTGAGATTTGTAAGGCGGTATTAAAACGGTCTGAGAAGGAAGGACTCGCTGGAGAAGAGCCTCATGCTGGGAAAGGTGGAGGGCAAGAGAAGAAGGGGACGACAGAGAATGAGGTGGCTGGATGGAGTTACTGAAGCAGGAGGCGTGAGCCTAGATGGACTCCAGAAGATGGTGGAAGACAGGAAGGCCTGGAGCAAGGGTAGGCCACCTTGGCTCTTTTATGACTGGTGGACTTCAACTCCCAGAATTCCTAAGCCAGCATGGCTCAGCTTGGAAACCTCTCCCTTTCCCCTCAGCATGGCCGGCTCAGGAATTCTGGGAGTTGAGGTCCACGAGTCATAAAGCGGCCTAGGCCAGGGGTAGGCCACCTTGGCTCTTTTATGATTGGTGGACTTCAACTCCCAGAATTCCTGAGCCAGCACGGCTCAGCTTGGAAACCTCTCCCTTTCCCCTCAGCATGGCCGGCTCAGGAATTCTGGGAGTTGAAGTCCACGAGTCATAAAGCGGCCTAGGCCAGGGGTAGGCCACCTTGGCTCTTTTTTCACTCGTGGACTTCAACTCCCAGAATTCCTGAGCCAGCATGGCTCAGCTTGGAAACCTCTCCCTTTCCCCTCAGCGTGGCCGGCTCAGGAATTCTGGGAGTTGAAGTCCACGAGTCATAAAGCAGCCTAGGCCAGGGGTAGGCCACCTTGGCTCTTTTATGACTGGTGGACTTCAACTCCCAGAATTCCTGAGCCAGCACGGCTCAGCTTGGAAACCTCTCCCTTTCCCCTCAGCATGGCCGGCTCAGGAATTCTGGGAGTTGAAGTCCACGAGTCATAAAGCGGCCTAGGCCAGGGGTAGGCCACCTTGGCTCTTTTATGATTGGTGGACTTCAACTCCCAGAATTCCTGAGCCAGCACGGCTCAGCTTGGAAACCTCTCCCTTTCCCCTCAGCATGGCCGGCTCAGGAATTCTGGGAGTTGAAGTCCACGAGTCATAAAGCGGCCTAGGCCAGGGGTAGGCCACCTTGGCTCTTTTTTGACTCGTGGACTTCAACTCCCAGAATTCCTGAGCCAGCATGGCTCAGCTTGGAAACCTCTCCCTTTCCCCTCAGCGTGGCCGGCTCAGGAATTCTGGGAGTTGAAGTCCACAAGTCATAAAGCAGCCTAGGCCAGGGGTAGGCCACCTTGGCTCTTTTTTGACTCGTGGACTTCAACTCCCAAAATTCCTGAGCCAGCATGGCTCAGCTTGGAAACCTCTCCCTTTCCCCTCAGCGTGGCTGGCTTAGGAATTCTGGGAGTTGAAGTCCACGAGTCATAAAGCAGCCTAGGCCAGGGGTAGGCCACCTTGGCTCTTTTTTGACTCGTGGACTTCAACTCCCAGAATTCCTGAGCCAGCACGACTCAGCTTGGAAACCTCTCCCTTTCCCCTCAGCGTGGCTGGCTGAGGAATTCTGGGAGTTGAAGTCCACGAGTCATGAAAGAGCCACGGTTGTCTACTCCTGGCCTGGAGGAGCGTTCTCCATAGGGTCGCCGTAGACTTCGCAGCTAACAACAACATTAAAACGGGCTGAGCTCGTTGCGACAGCGAGGGGAGTTTTTGGAGGGAAATCAAAGGTTTAAAGGTTTAAATTTACTGAATGGAATCGTCTTAAGCCACAAAAAAGAGCCTCTTTCTTTGAGCTCAGCGTAGTTGTAAAAGGCTAAAAAAACCCAATTTCCTTTGTACGGTAATATTTACTTTGCTTCGGCTTTAAAAAGCTGAGGAGAATTTCTAAACTTTATGATTTTTCTTGTTTTACCCAGAAGAGGCTGTGATGTGGCAGCCCCTTCTTGGGGGGTTGTTTTTCTTCTTATAAAGTTTTTTTATTATTATTTTTTAACCTCTACACACAAATGTTTAGTTTTTCAAACAGCCTGCGATCTGGATTCATAAAACGCTAATACATAAATCAAGTCCTATTCTTTGGTTCTCTCTTCTAACCATTTGTAAGAATAAATTCCAGCTTTGGGAATATTCTGTTTCTTCTTTGTCTTTTAAAGGTTTATTAAAGGTTTATTAAATTTATATGCCGCCCTTCTCCCTGAGGACTCAGGGCGGCTCACAACAATAAAAAGTTAAAAAAGATACAAATACAAAAATTAAAAGAGGATTAAACAATATAAGAAATAAGAACAATTTGAACCCATAAAGAACCAAATTTAAAAACCATGATCGGTCCAGGCCCGCTTGTTGGAATAACCACGTCTTTAGGTCTCATAGTTTAAATCTGTCCATCTCTGCGCATTCCAATATCTTCTTTATTACCTCTTTTTCTGACGGTATTTGTTCATTTTTCCAACGTTGCGCATAACGTAGTCTTGCTGCAGTTACAATATGTAAAACCAAGTATAAATTTTGCTTATTGATTTTTTCTGGTACTGTACCTAATTAAAAAAAATAGGGATTAAATACTTACATGTTCTCTTAATATTTTTTCTAGCCAAGCATGTTGTTTTTCAAAGCACCGAGGAAGTTTTCAGGCTGGTCTTGTGAGCAGGTAATAAAAACAAGCTGATGGCCAAAAGGCTGCCTTGCGTAATTGTAAATATTTTTTGAAACACCTGCCCGAAATCTTTGTGACCTCCCAGCCTCCAAAAAGAGCAGGAAAGTGCAGCAATTTCCACACATGCTCTGCCCCATTTGATCTCTCTCATCTCCCTTTGAGTTTTCTTACTCACAACTCTGCCTTGGTCCCGGTTGGACTTCACCTTGCTGGTTTCTTCCATTTTGGCTCATCAAGATCTTCTTGAATCAAAGACTCCATCTCCGTTATTTTGTAGCCTCAGCCAATAATTCCAATAATTCTCCAGATTATGTTCAGCGTTATTCTTGGAATCTGGGCCTTTCTCACTTCTCTTTGCAGGAGCCCAGTGAGGATGTGGCCGTGAGCTCCACAGAGGAGAAGGGGGGGGCGTTCTTGAATCAGGACCCTCCAACCTTTGGCCGGGACTCCGTAATAGAGAATTTGGAAATCGTGGCCCAGTTGGAGAAGCAGCGTTCTGCACAAAGGGCCAATCGGTGTGGAGAGAGAAACCGGTCAGTGGTGACGATCATCCCTGGCCTGGACTCAGAGGGGGAACAGGTGACCCAGAGACCTCTTAGCTGGAACTTTAAAGGTGAGTAACAATTCTTGGTTAAATCTTGGTTTGGAGAATAAGCATTTTATTTGACAGAACAGTAATGCAGAGAAAATGGGTTTGCTTCCATGGTGCTGGGTGAAGGCATAACTTAGTTCAGTTAAGGACTTTACGTTGAGTGTGTTTCTTTTTTTTTCTTTTTTTCTTTTTTGTAACAAGCTTTTTATTTTTTTATTTTTTCCCTCTACATACATATGTTAGTTTTTCAAACAGCGTGTGATCTGGGTTCATAAAACGCTAATACATAATCAAGTCCTACTCTTTGGTTCTCTCTTCTAGCCGTTTGTAGAATAAATTCCAGCTTTGGTAGTATTCTGTTTCTTCTTGGTCTTTCAGCCTCATAGTTAATCTGTCCATCTCCTCACATTCTAGTATTTTTTTATTACTTCTTCCTCTGAAAGTATTCGTTCATTCTTCCAACATTGCGCATAGCTTATTCTTGCTGCGGTTATAATATGTAGAACCAAATATAAAAGGTAAAGGTTCCCCCGCACATGCATGCTAGTCGTTTCCGACTCTAGGGGCCGGTGCTCATCTCCATTTCAAAGCCGAAGAGCCAGCGCTTGTCTGAGGACATCTCCGTGGTCATGTGGCCGGCATGACTAGACGCCAAAGGCGCACGGAACGCTGTTACCTTCCCACCGAACTGGTCCCTATTTTTCTACTTGCATTTTTACGTGTTTTCAAACTGCTAGGTTGGCAGAAGCTGGGACGAGTAACAGGCACTCACTCTGTTGCGCGGCACTCGGGATTCGACCCGCCAAACTGCCGACCTTCTGATCGACAAGCTCAGCGTCCTAACGCACTGAGCCACCGCGTCCCTTAGAACCAAATATAAGTTTTGCTTATTAATCTTTTCTGGTACTATACCTAATAAAAAAATTCTGGATTAAATACTACATGTTCTCCTAATACTTTTTCTAGCCAAGCATATATTTTTTTCCAATAGGCCTTTGTCACATGTCCACCAGATATGATAATACATACCTAAATTATGTTTACATTTCCAACATTTACCTGATACATTTTTAAACATTTTTGCTAATCTTGCTGGAGGCAAGTGCCATCTATAAAACATTTTATACAGATTTTCTTTATACGCAGTTGACATTGTCAATTTATAATTTCTCTCCCATAATTTTTGCCATTTTTCTAATTCTATATTATAACCAAAGTTTTTCGCCCACCGTATCATTGTCTCTTTAGTTTGTTCACTTTCCATCTCTAAAATTAACAAAAAAATATACATTTTCTTAATTAATTTTTCGTCAGAAGTTAATAATATCTTATCAAATACAGTTTGTTCTTTATAAAATCCATACAGTTTCATATCTTTTTCATATCTATTTTGTATTTGTAAGCGTACCCACCATGACATGTTGATGCCCTGATTTTCCAGCTCTTGTTTCGATTTTAATGTCCCATCAGTATTCAAAATATCTCTATATGTCCAAGTTTTTTCAAAATCTAACACATTTCTGTGTGAGAAAGCTTCAGTCGCTGATAACCACCCTGGAATTTTTACATATATTTTCGTTTTAATTTTTTCCCATACTGTTATCAAAGCATTTCTAATACAGTGATTTTGAAAATACTTATGGCTTTTGTTTTTCCCAACCCAATTGTAAGTCATATCCCTCCAGATATAACAACCTTTTATTCGTAAGCATTATCCATTCTTTCACCCATGTTAATACAGATGCTTGATAATACAAAGCCCACTCAGGTAGGCCAAAGCCTCCATTTTCCTTAGTATCTTGCAAGGTTTTCATCTTTATTCTAGCTTTCTTTCCTTGCCATACAAACTTCAAAATTTTAACTGTAGCAATTCTTCCTAATAATGACAGTTTTAAATTCTTCCACTTTTCCAAGTCTAGCTGTATTTGTTTCAATAACCTTCTATAATTATCTTCTTTTATTGTTGAGCACTTAGCTGATAAATATATACCCAAATATTTTACCTTTTTCACTCTCTGTACCTCTGTTACTTCTGACAATCGTTTTTTTTTTGCTTATCCGTAAGATTCTTAACTATTATCTTAGTTTTTTCTTTATTTACTTTTAGTCCCGCTATTTCTCCATATTGTTCTATTTCCCCCCCCCCCACAATTTTGGGATCATCTCCAAGGGTTCTTCCAAAATAAATACTAAATTATCAGCAAATGCTTGTAGCTTATATGTTTCACCCTTTATCCCCAACCCTCTAATCTCTGTATCTTGTCTTACATTTCGATTTAAAACTTCCAAAGTGAGAGGGCATCCTTGCCTTGTGCCTTTCCTTATTTCAAAGCTCTCAGTACAATCTCCATTCACAATCACTTTGGCTGTTTGTTTATTATACTGTATATTGTTTTTACCATATTTATAAAATTCTGTCCAAAGTCCATTGTTTGTAATTGATGAATCATAAATTGCCATGAAAGATTATCAAATGCCTTTTGAGCGTCTAAAAATATTAATGCCATTTGTTTCCCTGGATGTAGCTCATAGTATTCCAATACATCTATTATCACTCAGTTATTTTTCATTTGCCTCTTTGGTAAAATGCCATTTTGATCCAGGTGTATAAATTCACCAAATATTTTTTCAATCTCTCCTCCATTATTGAAGTAAAAATTTTATAATCCACATTAAGCAATGAAATCGGTCTATAGTTCTTAATCTGGGTCAAATCCGAATGTTCTTTTGGTATTAAAGTAATATTTTGCTTCAGTCCATGTTGTTGGCATTTTAGCTTCTAATAAAATCCATTTTGGCCCTTTTTGTATTCCTTTCCAGGTCATTTTCAAGGGATTATGATCTGCCCGTATGCCTGTTTCTATTTCAATGTCCTGAACATTCATTCTCACATCGGCAGTCATCCAAATCATATCATATCCTTGACCAGGATTTCTGGCTAATTGAATAAAAAGTATATTGCAATTTTTGTGGATTCACTTCCCTCCAAACGTCTTGAATTCCAATTTCCTCCACCATATCAAAAAATGTCTTAGGTAATCTTCCTCTTCCATTTTTCCCTGTTTTGTTACTTGTATAGTCAATTTTTCTATCATTGCATTGAAATCTCCGAGTAGGCAAATATTTTGATACTCCATTTCTATTATTTTTCTATGTAAGTGTTTGTAAAAATTTTCTTGATTATTATTCGGTGCATAAATTGCCACTAATAATATTTGCTTTTGATGCAGATAAATTTCCACCATTAAAATTCTTCCTTCTTCATCTGAATATACCATTTTAGAATCTATTGTCTCTTTAATATATAAAGCGACTCCTCTTTTTTTCCTGTTGTGCTGATGCATAATAAAGTTTTCCAATTTTTGGATATTCCAATAGTTTATGATGCTGTACTTTTATGTGTGTTTCTTGCAAACAAATTATATCCAAATTCAGTTTCCGTAATTTCCTAAAGATCTTATTTTTTTAATTGGGGAATTCAGTCCATTTATGTTTACTGAGAAGATTCCATTTTCTTTATCCATTTCCATTTATTTATATTTCGGTCTAGTAGATCTAGTAGTCCTTTGTTCTCTGGCAAGTCCTTCATCCTCGCCCTTTTGGTCATCTTCCTCTTTCTGTTCTTCTGTTTGTGCAGTTGCTCCTTGGGTTCTCTCTTCTGTTTGTTTCTGCTCCTTACTCTTCCCTTGACTTAGTTTCACTCCTTCATCTAATATTGACCTATTCTTCACTTCAAAATCTTCTGCTTTCCACATTGAGTCTAGTCTATACCTTGTACTGTTCCAGTTTATTAAGATACCTTCCGGCATCAACCATCTAAAATTTATGCCATTGGCAATCAATTTCGTGGTCAAAAAATGGTACTGTCTTTGTGTATCTCTAGCTCTCTTAGGTATCTGCTTTAAGGTCACAATTTCTTTATTTTTATATTGTATTGGTTCATCTCTAACTTTCCGTAGTACTTCATCTCTTGTTGTCTTCTTTGTAAACCCTGCCTGTACTTCTCTTGGCAGTTTATTTCTTCTTGCATAGCTTGAATTGAAGTGAAATATGTCATCTAACTCAAGCTGAATTTCTCCTCGGTCTGCCTTCAAAGTCTCCTACAGGATGTCAATAATCACCTCCGCTATGTTTTCTTTTCTATCCTCAGGAATGTTTTGAAATCTTAAATAATATTCCGCTTTTTCCATCTCTTAAGATCTTGATTGCATTCTCTAATTTTTCATTTTCTTGTTGTAACGTTTCTATCTTTTTATCATTCTCATCTGTTTTTTCTTCAAGTTTATCTTCTGTTGGTTTTTTATTCTCATTTGATTCTGAGTTTCAAATTTTCCCTTTATATCCAAACTTTCTTCATTTAATTTCTCCAGTTTACTTTGTGTACTTCTGTAATTTCCCTGCATTTCTAGGTGGTTTCTCTCCAAAGTCTCTTGATTTTTTAACAGAAGATCTTGAAGAAATTTTAATGAGGTCTGTGTTTCACTTCGAGCAGTGCGTATCTTTTCACGTTGCAACATTGCTTCAATAGATCCCTGGGTTGTAGGACTGGATTGTCCTACTGACAGTGCAGAAGAAATTTTCTTCATGAGTCTAGTAATATTTTATGAAGTCATTTTACAACTTATAATCTAAAGCCAAAACAACGTCTGTTTCAATTTAGCCAAATTCAATAAAAGTAGCTTTGAATCTCAATCTCACAACAAGGCAGTCTTATCATTTGCAGGTGTCTTTTGTCAAGGTTAACTTCAGTCAACAACAGTATATCAGAAATTTCGTTCTTCTTTCGCCACTAGGTGTCCTCCTTGGCTTATTTATCAATGTCCGATATTTTTAACAAAGAGTCTTTCCCCCCTTTATAATTACTCGCCGCTTTTAAACCTTCTGGGGGTCTTGGTACTTTCCAGCCCTCTCCCATCAGGGGCTCAACATTTATAATCCTCAAGGAGAAGGAAAGAGAAAATCTTGCTCACCCAGCTTCAGCACGCAGTTGAAATTCCGCTGATTTATGGTCCTTTTTGCTTCCTGTCAGAGCCGCCTATGACTGATAGATTTAAAACAAGCCTTTTTCTTCGTTTTTCCAGAGGGTCCTACAGTCCGCTCCGATCGGGTGTCCCCTGATCTGAGCTCCTGAAGTATCCCTCCTCCTTCATTGCCCCTCCAGGGCAACTTTCCAACCCTTTAAGGGTCGTCAGACAAAGAAAAACCGAGCTGGAAAGCTGAGCACCGGCTTTTCCCAGTTATCCCGACGGCTGCCAAACAGGAAGTCACGTTGAGTGTGTTTCATCAGCCAGTTATGGATCCACCTGGGGGTGATGCTATTTATCCCACATTTTTCTATCTTGCCAAGAAGTCCCCTGTGGTCTACTTTGCCACACGCCTTACTGAAGTCCAGGTACACGGGATCCACGTAATATTGTTGTTCCACTAATCCTGTCACTTGGTCAAAGAATGTAATAAGTTTTTCCTCTTCTGATCTGTTTTTGACAAACCCATGTTGGCTTCCAGTGATAGCTTTGTTTGTTTCTAGGCATTCTCAGATCCATTGTTAGATTATCTTTTCCAGGATATTCCCAGTTACTGATGTCAGCCCGATTGGTCTGTAGTTTCCCTGATCCCTTTTTTTCCCCTTTATGTAGTATTTTATAAAATGCACAAAACATTTCACGAGGAAGTCAGGGTCAAGTAGTCGTGATGGGATGGAGCTCATAAGTGCAAAATCGGAGGAAGGAAGGAAGAAAAGGAATCGGAAATGGGTGGCTTGGTTACACTAGCCTGAAGTCTCTTTCCTTCTCGTATGTGATGTCTTAATTTTTCCCTGATTCCTATAGTTCATTCTGGACTTACTACAATTCAGACCGGAATCATGGTCGTTGCGTGAAGCGGTCATTGAGATGTGACTTAGCTGCTTTGCTCAAACGTGGCAATCCTGCTCTTGTGCGCCTGGTTGTTGAGCAATTTCACAAGTTATTATGCAGACAAAGTCTCAGGTAAGGAATCTGGGGTTGCCTGAAGTGGGTAGGAGAGGCCATGTGAGTGCTGGCACAGGGCATGTGCGAGTTGAGGGGCTCGTGAAGAAGCTTAGAGATGCTTTGGGACACCTTGCTTGGAGACGGTATGGATCGTGCGGCTTGGAGAATGGCGCAGTGCTGCAAAGGCCTCCAGTCTGGGCTTTGAAGCTGCATTTCTAAGTATCAGCAGTGACACTGGGCTGAAAGTCCAGTCTTGGGGTCAGTGGCAGATGGCTGAAATGGCCCAGGCCTCCACTTAAGACACAGTCCCAGCATTGCTGTCAATCAGGGCTCCTTGGGGTGTGCCAGGCTTCCAGGGGGGGGGGGTTGGTAGCTTTCCATCCCACTTCAGTAGCCCCCCCCCAAACTCATTGGTGGCCTGTGCCTGGTCTCCAGAGTCCTCCCCCCCCCTGAGACACCCCAAGAACAATTGTCTGAGCCTCCCTCTACTTAAGAACTCTCAAGGTCACTTCAGGATTGCAACCAGGAGTGTGGGATTACGGTTGTGGATCAAAGTGGTCACCTAGCCACTGCTTCACTGAACGACCGAAATTCCAATCCCAACTGTGGTCAGAAGTTGAAGACATCCCTCCTAGAGGTGTGGGAGATTTTGTCTCAGGTGTACGCGGGACCATCCCCGGGCAGAGGGTGGGACTGGAAGACCTACATGGTCCCTCCCAAGGCTAAGATTTTGTGATTTCTCAAAAGGAAATATTATTCTCCATATCTTTTTCTTTCTAGCAGCAGATAAAAGATTGTGACAAAAAAAATTATTTGCAAGCCAACTATCAACAGTTAGTAGAAATTCGTCCCAAGGCAGCAAGCGCCAGAAAGCATGGAGGCTGGGAAACCCTTGGATCCCCCGTCAGACACAGGCAGCACTCCGGAAAACCACAAAAGAACCCATGAATACTCAGAGTGTGGGAAATCCTTTGCTCACAGGTCCCTCCTTTTGACCCACAGGAAGGTCCATGTGGGAAGTGGATCCAGTCAAAGTTTGAATGGTGAGAAATCCTTTTCTGGAAAAGATGCCAAAGATCTCCAACGCCCCCCTAGATCAAAACCCTATAAATGTGAGGAATGTGACTTATGCTTTGGTCAAAAGTCAAGTCTTCTTAGACATCAGAAAATCCACACTGGAGAGAAACCTTATCAGTGTCTGGAATGTGGGGAATTTTTCCGTGAAAAAGCCACCCTCAGAGTCCATCAGAGAATTCACACAGGGGAGAAACCTTACAAGTGTTGGGAGTGTGGGAAGAGCTTTTCTCAGAACGCAAGTCTTTGGGCCCATGAGAAGATCCATGCAGGAATAAAAGCTTACAAATGTTTTGAGTGTGGAAAATGTTTCATCCTGAGTTCAGCTCTTCGGAGTCATGAGAAAATGCACAGAGGGGAGAAAAAGAGACAATTTATGTTTTTGTCAACGCTTCAGATGCACCAGAAGGAGCTCAAAGGGGAGAAACCCTATCAATGTGGGGAATGTGGGAAAGATTTCCTTACACAAAGTGGGCTTCAGATTCATGAGAGAATCCACACAGGAGAGAAACCATTCAAATGTGGGGAGTGTGGGAAATGCTTTACCCTAAAACAAAACCTTGGAAGGCATCAGAGGATCCACACAGGGGAAAAGCCGTACAGATGCCTAGAATGTGGGAAATGTTTTGCTGAACATGGAAACCTTTGGAAACATCACAAAATCCACACAGGGGAGAAGCCATACAAATGCTTCGAATGTGGAAAATGTTTTGCTCAACAGGGAAACCTTTGCAAACATCATAAAACCCACACAGGGGAGAAGCCATATCAATGCTTCGAATGTGGACAATTTTATTCTACCACATCAAACCTTAGAAGTCATGTAAAAATTCACACAGGGGAAAGAAACTACAAATGTTTAGACTGTGGGAGAACATTTGCTCATTCATATACCCTTAGAAACCACAGCCGAATCCATACAGGTGAGAAGTCCCATAAATGCTCAGAGTGCGGTAAATGCTTTACTCTAAAAAATACTCTTGTGAGACATCAGCGAACCCACACTGGAGAATAAACATATAAATGTCTGGTGTGTGTGAAATGCTTTGTCCGAACTTCATCAGTTTGCAAGCACACCAGAAGTCACACAGGGGAGTCGCCTTACAAGTGTGCAGAGTGTGAGAAAACTTTTCCTTGTAAATCTCAGCTAAAAATGCATGAGAAAGTCCATAGTAAAGAGAAACCCCTTCATTTGTGAGGAATGTGGAAAACATTTTTTTAAACATCACATCTTATATTTCACCAGCAACTTCACACAGTCCCAGAATGGAAATCCACACAGGTTTTTTGGTGTGGGGAAACCTTCACAATCGGGGAAACCAGCGTGTCAATTTTTTTTTGTCCCAGTTTCATGTGCTTTTTGTACACCAAAGCATCCACCAAGGAAAGATTCCAGAAATGCGTCAGCAGAATTCAAAATTTTATTTCTGATTTTTTTTTTTATTTTTCATTTTGTATATTAAGATTTTGGGATCTAGAAGAGAAGAAGGAAACTCCGATTAGACGGAGTTTAAACTCCGATTAAACTCCTCAGATAATATGAGGGGAATGAACTGAACCGGTGGCAGCACCGCACAAGCCTGAGCGAGAGACGGCTGGAGCTGCAAGGCTGTGAGGGCTCAGCGGAAGCGCCAAGATAAGCGCCAGGCTCCAGCTGAAATTTAATTTTTTAAATTTTAATTCCATTTATATCCCGCCCTTCTCCGAAGACTCAGGGCGGCTTACAAACTTAGCAGTAGCCTTCATTCTATGTATATGTCTGCTTTTTAGGGCTTTCACACACACACACCCCCAAAGCGGCATTATTACAAAGTCAGCTTAATTGCCCCCAACAATCTGGGTCCTGATGTTGCAGCATCTCCAAGGTCTTTTGATTTACATTCAGATGCTTGGCAACTAATTCATATTTATGATGGTCACAGTGTCCTAGGGTCGTGTGAAGTGACCAAAACCTGCTGCAACCATCCAGCAGATGGGGGGGCGGGAATAAAAACCAAACACCCACCCACTCCCGCTGCCAATCCTCAACAGAAACGTTCACAACAATGAAAACCTCGGACAGGAGGAAGAGTGCCGCTGGGCAGGCAGGCAGGCATGTGTCTTGCTTGGCTGTGGCTTGAGCAGCACTTTTTCAGTGCCATTGTAACTGAACAGTCACTAAGAACTATTGTAAGTTGAGGACTACCTGTACTTCATCACTTTTTTCCTTTTTTTTTTTTTTGGTCAAGTTTTTGAGACCTTGCTAAGTGACTGGTGGTACTCGGATGTTACCATATCCTAAAAGTGGTTGTTGTTGTTAGTTGCGAAGTCGTGTCCGACCCATCGCGACCCTATGGACAATGTTCCTCCAGGCCTTCCTGTCCTCTACCATCTTCTGGAGTCCCTTTAAGCTCACGCCTACTGCTTCAGTGACTCCATCCAGCCACCTCATTCTCTGTCGTCCCCTTCTTCTCTTGCCCTCAACCTTTCCCAGCATTAGGCTCTTCTCCAGTGAGTCCTTCCTTCTCATGAGGTGGCCAAAGTATTTGAGTTTTAGCTTCAGGATCTGGCCTTCTAAAGAGCAGTCAGGGTTGATCTCCTCTAGGACTGACCGGTTTGATCGCCTTGCAGTCCAAGGGACTCGCAGGAGTCTTCTCCAGCACCATAGTTCAAAGGCTTCAATTCTTTGGCGCAATTCTTTGGGTGAAAAGGTTGAAAAGCCCTGTCCTAGTGGTCTCCCAGCCAGCCGAGCTTTCCTAGAGTGGCCAAGGCTGGCCAGGGGTGGCTTCTTAGCTGAGACAAGCACAGTGAAAGGGAGGGTCTCGGGGTCTGGCAAGATGGGGTTAAGGCAAGTCAGGAGTCCAGTTAAAACTCAGGCGCTTCTCGGAGAAAAACTGCAAAGAGGGAAAGGGTTTGTGCTGAAACCTGGGGGGTTGGGGAAGGGCATTTGCTGATAATTCAGTAGTAATTTTGGAAAACCTTTTTGTAAGGAACAAAAATATTAGTGGGAAAAGTAATATTTTTGTGTTGGTCATCAGCTGGTTTTAAAATTAATAACAGAAAGACAAAGATCACAAACTAAATATGAACATGGGAGAGCGAATAGAAGTGATGTGGGGGAAAAGTGTAAGAAACCTGAGCACTATTTTTAAAAAATAGAAATTGTCTGTCAAAATAATTACGTTAAGGCACGGGATGAAATCGAGAAGGATGTGTTAAGATGTGGGAATTACAACTCTGGCTGGGGAGAATTTCTGTGATTAAAAATGAATGCTTTTACCTACTTCCGTGACGTTTCTGTTTAAAACAAAAGTTGAATTTTAAAACTCTTCAGGATGCAAAGAAAAGAGGATAGATAGTCTGATTGGGAAATTCTCCTTTGCAGCCTGTTCGGTGTGGGCAAACAGAATGAGTTTTGCTGAGAAATAAAGAGAATTTTAAAATAAGAAGAGCAGGAGTTGAAATTTGGGTGACCTGGTTTGTACGTGGTACAACTTCAACAATCCTTGTGATCGAAGTGATGCATTGAGAATCTGGAAGAGATATAAAAACTCTTGGCAGAAGAAGGCGATTGATGGAAAACGAAAAGAGCAGGCAAAGGGAAACGGTCACGTATGGAGAGTTGTTAGAAAAAAGGAACACGGGAGAATACAAGGGGAAGTCAGGAGATCAGCAGAGGGATTTAATTTCTCTCCGTGTTTCCTCTGTAGAGTCGAGAGAAAGATTTGAAGCGGACAAAAGGTCAGTTGGAATTAAACACGGACATACTGGGAGACGGAATTTGAAACTGAACTCCTGTATGTGCTAAAGATGAACATGAAGCGGCTAAAATGTATCAGCTTTTTCTAAAAATTGAAATGGACAAAAAAACAAAGAGCGTACGGCTAGCCCTCGACTTACAACGGTTCACTTAGGGACCGTTCAAAGTTACGAAGGCACTGGAGGAAGCAACATGTGAGAACTGCAGCATCCCGAGGGTCATGTGATCAAACTTCAGATGATTGGCAGCTGACTCCTCTTTGTGACGGTTGTAGTGTCCTAGGGTGCTGTGGGTCACTTTTTGCGACTTTCTGACAAGCCAAGTCAAGGGGGAAGCCAGATTTATGTAACAAGTGCAGTGATTCACTTAAGAACTTTGGCAAGAAAGGTCCTAAAACGAGGCAAAACTAATTTTTTACTCCCTTGCCTGGCAATAGAAATTTTGGGCTCTATTGTGGTCGTACGTCAAGGACCCCCTGTATGACGAAATGGGCCAAAGGTTTCGGTTATTCTGTGCCATCAAGTCTGTGTCGACTCTTGGCAACTGCATGATAAATCTTCTCCAAAATGATCTCTATCCCCTTCAGGTCCCCCAATGGTTCCCCTATCGCCATTTTGCCTGGATCCACCCCCTGGTTGCCCTCTTCTTATTCCCTCCATCTTTCTCAGAATCAGAGCCTTCTCCTTAAAGCAACCATTGTTGCAGCCTATCTCTGATTGATGACAGTTTGAGCCTGGCCTGTTTATGCCTGGAGTGAGGATTCTGGTTGGTTTCTTGTGTGATCCATTTGTCTGTTTTCTTGGCTGTCCATGATAATCTCAGGAGTTTTCCCCAACACCAAAGTTCAAGACCTGTCAACCCTCTTCCTATCCTGCTTCTTCAGAGTCCAATTTTCGCTTCCCTAGAAGGTCACAGGGAATATCTGAATATTCTGATCTTAGGTTTATATTCCTCTAGCTAGCCTCCATCAATAAAAGGGAGTTCTAGAATTCTTCTGGGTTTCCTGATTTAGCCGCGATCCACCTTTAAGGTAGCATTTTTTCTTTCCTTTCTAAAAACAGGCAAGCAACTTTAAATCTCTTTGCAACAACTCCTTCCTTTTACAGACTTCGATCCTGGTTAATTAATGGATGCTAACCTTCTCCGCTTTTCTACCTGTGATGGAATCTGCGCCTGGAGAAGCAGTGGGTGTGTTTGTTGGGGGGGGGGGTTGTCTTGGCAATACAGAGCTTTGGTGGGGGGAAAGCATCCTGTCAATGCCCAGTGTGCTGCCACCACGTGGCTGTTTTGGGAAATTATACATTATGCTGAAGAGGTCAGCCAATCCCTCCCCCTTTGTGATGTATTTTCCCTTTTTCTGAGCTAACTTCCTCCTTGTTGGCTCCGTGCCTGATCTCCATAACCGGAGACACGTGCTCCTCCATAACCAGCAGACAAATGTGCAGACGCTGTGAGTAATTACCGTCTTTTGACTATTCTGAATCAAGCTGATGTGTTGTGATTGATCCTCTTGTTAAGACCTCTGCGCTTGGTCTGTATAAGCGAATGCTATCACTGTTAACACCTCTTTCCAGATAGCAGAACTCGAAACACCTTTTATCATCTAGAAATGCCTTTATTTGCATGCAGAGTAGACCACAGCAGTTGAGGTGCATTAAGAGATATTTGGTCAGTATTCCTAAGGTCAAAAGACGGTAATTACTCACAGCGTCTGCACGTTTGTCTGCTGGTTATGGAGGAGCACGTGTCTCCGGTTATCAAGGAGATCAGGCACGGAGCCAACAAGGAGGAAGTTAGCTCAGAAAAAGGGGAAATACATCACAAAGGGGGAGGGATTGGCTGGCCTCATTAGCATAATGTATAATTTCCCAAAACAGCCACATGGTGGCAGCACACCCAGAGATTGAAAAGACCTTCCCTCAAAGAACAAGCCATCAGAGGTTGCACACGGTGGAGAAGCTGGATGATGGCTTGGATTGCAGTGAGAATCTTGTGAGAAGCTAATTCTTCCTGCTCAGCAGAGAATTCACAGGGGAGGCAGACCTTATAAATACGTCTGGGAAAAAGTTCAGCCACATCTCCATCCTCATTGCTTTCCAGAGAATTGATAGAAGGCCAAATCCTTACAGCTACTCAGAGCCTCTCTCGGTGGAGAAGATTGGTGCCGGAAGGGATCTGGGCAGATCCCCCTTAGCAACAGCATCTGGGAGCAAAGACACAATAAACATTGGGAAATGGACATAAACTGCAGCTGTCCGTGGACGAGAGACTGGGGTTTCCAGGTAACTGGACCCAATTTTACAACTTTTTTCATGGCGGTTGTTAAGCAAATACTGCAGTCATTAACTGAATCCATGGTTCGTTGTGTGTGTGTGGGGGGGATTTGCCCTAAACCTGAAGTAAATACCATTTTTCTACAACACTATAGTCCTTCACTTATGACCACAACTGAGCCCAAAATTTATGTTGCTACGTGAGAAATTTGCTAATGGAGCTTTGCCCATTGGCTTCTCTTGTTGGGAGGTCGCAAAAGGGACACAGCAACGGTCATCAGTACGAACCAGTTGGCAAGCATCTGAAACTTGACCACACGATCATGGGGATGATGTGATTCACTGTGGAAAAAACGGTCCGAAGCCTCTTTCTTCGTTGCCGATGTAACTTTGAACGGTCGCCGAATGAGACTTAAGTCGAGGATTGCCTGTGGTTTTGCAGTTATCCTTATTCCGTAAGCCAAAAGGGATGAAATGTTTTGGGCAGAAGCTTTAATGAGGCAGGAACCAGAAGGAATTCCGGAAGGAAGGTGAAAGTCTGACTTGAGTTAGGAGGAGAAGAGAGGAAGAACAAGTTGACAGATGAGAAGAAACTTGGAAACTACGTTTGCTTAAACGTGACAGCGCCCACGGGGAGGGGGATCTGTAACCCCTTTGCACTGCGAGGATCTCCCTGCTCGGTCTCTCTCCATCCCTCCTGACCACTCCGGAGGACCCTTGGGGACAGATTGTGGGGGGGGGGGAGATCCTGGAGGGGAGCTGAAGGGACCGGATAGAGCCAGGATAAGATTTAGACACCAGCAGAGAAGCTTCCTTTGACTGGGCTTCTCCAGGAGCCATAATAATAATAATAATAATAATAATAATAATAATAATAATAATAATAATAATAATAATAATAATAATAATAAGAAGAAGAAGAAGAAGAAGAAGAAGAAGAAGAAGAAGAAGAAGAAGAAGAAGAAGAAGAAGAAGAAAAAGAAGAAGTTGGAAGGGACCTTGGAGGTCATCTAGTCCACCCCCCTGCTAAGGCAGGAAACCCTATACCATTTCAGACAAATGGCTGTCCAGTCTCTTCTTAAAAACTTCCAGTGTTGGAGCATTCACCACTTCTGGAGGCAGGTTGTTCCAGTTCTAACTGTCAGGAAGTTTCTCCTTAGTTCTAGGTTGCTTCTCTCCTTGACTAGTTTCCATCCGTGGCTTCTTGTCCTGCTTTCAGGTGCTTTGGAGAAGAGCTTGACTCCCTCTTCTTTGGGGCAGCCCCTGAGATACTGGAACACTGCTATCATGTCACCCCTCACCCTTCTCTTCATTAAACTACACATACCCAATTCCAGCAACCGTTCCTTATATGTTTTAGCCTCCAGTCCCCCAATCTTCTTTGTTGCTCTTCTCTGTACTCTTTCTAGAGTCTCTTTTTTACATCGTGGTGACCAAAACTGGATGCAGTATTCCAGGTGTGGCCTTACCAAGGCATTGTAAAGTGGTATTAGTACTTCACGTTCGACTGCAGATTTCTTTCACTGGAAGAAGAATTTCGTGTGGATCCAAAATAGGTCCCGCATTATTGACCTCAGAATCCGATGTGGGCCAGATTGCCAGAACTGGCTGTGTCTCTTGTGCACACACACACACACACACACACACACACACCCTCCAGAGGAGAGGATGATGGTTTGGGTGGAAGCAAGGGAAGAAGCAGCAAAACTGCACTTGGGCGAAGATCCGGCCCCGGGTGTGAAGGAGGCGATGCCGGTAGAGACCCCCCCCAAAGAAACCCCAAACCCACCTGGAGGGATCCATAGGCTGGGAAAGGCAGAGGGGGGGGGACGGAGGGGGGGCGGGTAAAGGTGTTTTGGGACTCGGCTTCTCCATCCCCCCTCCCCGGGCAGGGAGGCTCCCCCCCCCCGGGAAGGGGTCCCGGGCCAGCCCCTCCCTCTCCTTCCTCAGTCGGGCTCCGCAAACACCCAGCGGGGGGGGGTGTTAGGGTTATTCCTGTTGCTCCTGGCTCCCCCCCCCCAAAAAAAGCCATCGCGGAGCTTCCGTTTCCACCCAGACGCCGGAGCAGGAGGCAGCCCCGCCCGGGCACAGCAGGGCACTCTTCGCATGGGCAGAGGAACCCTGGAGGCGGACGCCCAGCGGAGAAACGAGGAGTCCAGGCTGGGAAGGGAGGGGGGAGGAGGAGCTGAGGCTGCTAAGGGGCGACTGGCGGTTTGTCCCTTGTGTGTGTGTGGGGGGGGGGGGGAGGGAAATCGCTGGACCTCCAGGATCCCTCCGGGAAACCCCCGCGACGAGGCGGCGGAGGCGGAGGGCCGCGGGTCGACGGGCGTCGGAGAAAAGCCGGCAGGGCTTCCGCTGGGGTTCTGAGTTTGAGTCTTACTCTCCAGCCACAGCCAATGGGCAGACTCCGCTTTCTTTCTTTCTTTCTTTCTTTCTTTCTTTCTTTCTTTCTTTCTTTCTTTCTTTCTTTCTTTCTTTCTTTCTTTCTTTCTTTCTTTCTTTCTCTCTCTCTCTCTCTCTCTCTCTCTCTCTCTCCTTCCCTCCCTCTCTCTCCGCCGCAAGATCGGGCAGGCGACCCTTTTCTGTGGGAAGGAGAGGGTCGCAGACACACACACAAACACACACACACACACACACACAAAACACACTCTCACTCTCTCTTTTTTTTTCTTTGGATCCTCTGGGTCAGGGGTAAGGCCACCTCGGCTCTTTGATGACTCGTGGACTTCAACTCCCAGAATTCCTGAGTCAGCATAGCTGACTCAGGAATTCTGGGAGTTGAAGTCCACGAGTCATCAAAGAGGCGAGGTGGCCTTACCCCTGCCCTGGGTTGTGTCTCGACGCCTAACAATCGCCAGGAGGGCGGGGCTGAATGGGGAGGCGGAGGCGAAAAGTCCCATTCCGGCCGAAGTGGATCCCTCCTTGGCAGGGGAAATGGGGGGGGGGGCGGCCGGGGGGTTTTTGGAGGCATGGAGGGGGGGTGGAGTTCCCGTCAGCCCCAGCTCTTTCCGACTCCCCACCCACCCACCCAGGGATTCAGTGGGGCGTCCCCTCCGTCTGTTTCTCCTGGGCACCTGCCCAGCTGCATTTCTGGGATCTTCGGGATCCCGAAAAGGACCCGTTCGGGGCTTCTTCCCGTTCCTTCCCTTGGGCGCAACATCTCCTGCCCCCGCTACTCTTTCCGTCCCCGTCTCAGCCACGGATGGCACCCTGGGCCCTCTCCTAATAATAATAATAATAATAATAATAATAATAATAATAATAATAATAATAATAATAAGAAGAAGAAGAAGAAGAAGAAGAAGAAGAAGAAGAAGAAGAAGAAGAAGAAGAAGAAGAAGAAGAAGAAGAAGAAGAAGAAGAAGAAGAAGAAGAAGAAGAAGAAGAAGAAGAAGTAGTTGGAAAGGACCTTGCACTCTTCGCATGGGCAGAGGAACGCCGCCGGCGGATGACCAGCGGAGGGAGAACAGGGAGGGAGGGGTTAGGGTCGCTAATGGGCGGGGCTGCCAGGAGGGCGAGCAGAAGCCCCGCCCCCGCCTCGATCCTCCCACTGGCTGGATCTCCGGCTCCCTCCCGCCCGTCCCCGCTTCGCCGCGGGAGGATCGGCGCTGGATCCCTCGGGAGAGGCTTCTGGATCCCGCTCCGGATAGGTCGAGCTGCTCTCCTCCCTCCGGCCCGCCCCTCCCGCCAGGAGAGCTTTTCCCCGCAAGCAGAAAGGTAGCTGGGGATCCCCCCTCTTCGTCCTGCAGGGATTTCCTTGGGGAGATTCGGCTCTGGCGTCGCCTGCAGGGAGCGGATCCCTTCCCTTCCCTCCAGGGGAGGCAAAGGAGGGGATCCCTTCCCGGGCTGGATCTGCCCCCCCCTCCTCGCCCGGCCCCTTAGGCTCCCCGCGGGGCTCCGGGTGGATCCGGGAAGGAGCTTTTGAGGAAGTTGCTTTGCGAAGGTCTCTTCGAGGTCCGTTTGAACAGGAAGCTTCTCAGCTTCCCTTTTCCTCCAGTGCCGTTGCAAAAAGGGAGCGAAGTGTAGCTTTAAAGCAGGGATCTTCTTCCAACTTGGCCCTTTTATGACTTGTGGACTTCAACTCCCAGAATTCCTCAGCCAGCATGCCCTGGCTGAGGAATTCTGGGAGTTGAAGTCCACAAGTTATAAAAGGGCCAAGTTTGGAGCCCTCTGCTTTAAAGGGGTTTTTTGAGTTTATTCACAGACTGACTTCAGTGCAATGGGGGAGGGGAAGGTTTGGGAGAGAGAACAGGTTGAAAATGATTTGAATTTAATTTAATTTAATTTAATTTATTAATATTTCTATACCGCCCTTCTCCCGAAGGACTCAGGGCGGTGTACAGGGCAAGAATAAAATACAAAATTACAAAAGTTAAAAGTAATTAAATAAATGCCCGTTAAAAGAACAATCAATACATAATAAAAAACCCCAATAAAATAATAATAAAACCCCTCCCAATCCCCCCTCAGGCCAGGCTGGCTTGTTCGAACAAGTATGTTTTTAGGTCGCGGCGGAAGGAGCGGAGATCGGGCGCCGTCCGGAGCTCAACTGGTAGCTGGTTCCATAGTTCTGGGGCACCCACAGAGAAAGATCTCCCCCTGGGGGCCACCAATCGACATTCTCTGACCGGTGGCACCCTGAGGAGGCCCTCTCTGTGGGAACGCACAGGACGGAGGGAAGTTGATGCCGGCAGCATGTGTTCCCTAAGGTACTCCGGACCCCTGCCATGTAGGGCTTTAAACACCATTACTAGTACCTTGAATCTCAAGGTACTAGTAATCTCATTTGAGCTTTCAATTCAATTGCAGGGGACCAGTGAGGATGTGGCCACTTGGGGGGTGGGTGGGGTGGGTTTCTTAACCCCCTAGGACAGGGGTAGGCAACCTTGGCTCTTTTATGACTCGTGGACTTCAACTCCCAGAATTCCTGAGCCATTGTTGTTGTTGTTGTTGTTAGTTGCGAAGTCGTGTCCGACACATCGCGACCCTATGGACAATGTTCCTCCAGGCCTTCCTGTCCTCTACCATCTTCTGGAGTCCATCTAGGCTCACGCCTACTGCTTCAGAGACTCCATCCAGCCTCCTCATTCTCTGTCGTCTCCTTCTTCTCTTGCCCTCAACCTTTCCCAGCATTAGGCTCTTCTCCAGTGAGTCCTTCCTTCTCCTTAGGTGGCCAGAGTATTTGAGTTTTAGCTTCAGGATCTGGCCTTTTAAAGAGCAGTCAGGGTTGATCTCCTCTAGGATTGACCGGTTTGATCTCTTTGCAGTCCAAGGGACTCGCAGGAGTCTTCTCCAGCACCAGAGTTCAAAGGCTTCAATTCTTTGGCGCTCAGCCTTTTTTATGGTCCAGCTTTCACTGCCATACATTGCAACTGGGAAGATCATAGCCTTGACTATACACACTTTTGTTGACAGGGTGATGTTTCTGCTTTTTAGTGTGCTGTCTAGATTTGCCATGGCTTTCCTCCCCAGGAGCAAGCGTCTTTTAATTTCTTGGCTACAGTCCCCATCTGCAGTGATCTTGGAGCCCAGGAAAATAAAATCTGTCACTACCTCCATTTATTCCCCATCTATTTGCCAGGAATTGAGAGGGCCAGATGCCATGATCTTGGTTTTCTTAATGTTTAGTTTCAACCCAAGTTTTGCACTCTCCTTCTTCACCCGCAACAAGAGGCTCTTTAGTTCCTCTTCACTTTCTGCCATACGGGCTCAGGAATTCTGGGAGTTGAAGTCCACGAGTCATAAAAGAGCCAAGGTTGCCTACCCCTGCCCTAAGAGATCCTCTTTCTTTGAGCTAAATCTAAAAAAGGCGTACAGTAAAACCCTTTGGTTTTTGCGCTAATGTTTATTTTGCTTAGGGACGCGGTGGCTCAGTGGGTTAGGACGCTGAGCTTGTCGATCAGAAGGTCGGCAGTTTGGCGGGTCGAATCCCGAGGGCCGCGTAACAGAGTGAGCGCCTGTTACTCGTCCCAGCTTCTGCCAACCTAGCAGTTCGAAAGCACGTAAAAAATGCAAGTAGAAAAATAGGGACCGCTACGGTGGGAAGGTAACAGCGTTCCGTGCGCCTTTGGTGTCTAGTCATGCCGGCCACATGACCACGGAGACGTCCTCGGACAAACGCTGGCTCTTTGGCTTTGAAACGGAGATGAGCACCGGCCCCTAGAGTCGGAAACGACTAGCACGTATGTGCGGGGGAACCTTTACCTTTACCTTTTATTTTGCTTCTGCTTTAAAAAGCTGGGTCGAATTCCTAAACTTTTAGATTTTCCTTGTTTTGCCCAGAAGAGGCTGTGATGGGTCAGCCCCTTCACGGTGGATGTTGTACAAAGCGCAAATTCTAAGGACGTTTTAAGGCTGGTTTTGTGAGCAGGTAATAGAACAAGCTGATGGCCAAAAGGCTGCCTTGCATAATTGTAAATATTTTTCGAAACACCTGCCTGGAATCTTTGCGGCCTCCCAGCCTCCAAAAAGATCAGGGAAGGAGCAGCCCTTTTCCCACATGCTCTGCCCCATCTGATCACTCTCACCGCACTGAGTCCTTCGGGAGAAGGGCGGTATATAAATAAAATTATTATTATTATTATTATTATTATTATTATTATTATTATTATTATTATTATTATTATTATTATTATTATTATTATTATTATTCCACTGAGTTTTCCTAGTCACAATTCTGCCTTGGTCCCTGTTGGACTTCATCTTGCTGGTTTCTTCCATTTGGGCTCATCAAGATCTTCTTGAATCAGGAATCTATCTCCGTTATTTTCTATCCTCAACAAATAAGCCTATTATTTCCTCCCTTTTCCAGGTCATTTATAGATTGTGTTCAAAATATCACTGTCGGCACCTCAGATGCGGCCATGAGCTCCGCAGAGGAGAAGGGCATTCTTGGATTGGGACCCACAAACTTTTGGCTGGGACTCCATTCTAGATAAATTGGAAATTGTGGCCCAGTTGGAGACGCGGCACAAAGGGACAATCGATTAAGCAGAGATCAAACCGGTCAGCAGTGCGGGTCATCCCTGGCCTTGACTCAGAGGGGGAACAATTGACCCAGAGATCTCTCAGCTGCAACTTTAAAGGTGAGTAAACAAATCTTAATGGTGACGTGGTGGCTCAGTGGGTTAGGACGCTGAGCTTGTCGATCAGAAGGTCAGCAGTTTGGCGGGTCGAATCCCGAGTGCCGCGTAACAGAGTGAGCGCCTGTTACTTGTCCCAGCTTCTGCCAACCTAGCAGTTCTAAAGCACATAAAAATGCAAGTAGAAAAATAGGGACCGCTACGGTGGGAAGGTAACAGCGTTCCGTGCGCCTTTGGCGTCTAGTCACATGACCACGGAGATGTCCTCGGACAAGCGCTGGCTCTTCGGCTTTGAAACAGAGATCAGCACCGGCCCCTAGAGTTGGAAACGACTAGCACGCATGTGCGGGGGAACCTTTACCTTTACCTTAAACAAATCTTGGATTGGAAAATAAGGATTTGTTATCTTTATTGGACAAAAGAGCAATGCAGAGAAGTTGAGTTTTGCTCCCAAGATGACAGGTGATATCGTAATGTAGTTATGAGTCCCTCTGGTGGTGATGCTGTCTATCCCACATTTTTCTATCTTACCAAGAAGTCGGCTGTGGTCTGCTTTGTCACGTGCCTTACTGAACTCCAAGTATATTTTGTCTGCAGAACATGGCTGTTCCGCTGATGCTATTCCACTGATTCAGTCACTTGGTCAAAGAATGCAGTAAGATTTGTCTGTCATGATCTGTTTTTGACAAACCCATGTTGGCTTCTAAGTAATAGCTTTGTTTGTTTCTGTATTTTCACAGCTTCATTGCTTGATTCTGTTTTCCACGATTTTCTCAGGTATTGAAGTCAGGTTGATTGGCCCTTAGTTTCCTGGATCCATTTTTTGCCTTTCTCGTCGTTATTTTATAAAATATATAAAATGTGATGCACAAAAGCCAGAATAATAATAACAATAACAATAATAATAATAATAACAATAATAATAATAATAACAATAATAATAACAATAATAACAATAATAACAATAATAACAATAACAATAATAACAATAATAATAATAATAATAATAATAATAATAATAATAATAATAATAATAATAATAATAATAATAATAATAATTTTATTTATATACCGCCCTTCTCCCGATGGACTCAGGGCGATGAACAGGGCAAATGTATAAAAATACAAAAATACAAAAGTTAAAAGGAATTAAACATAAAGAAGCCATGATGGGATGGAGCTCCTAAGTGAAAAAATGAGAAGAAGCACAAAAAAGGGATAAGACAGTGGTAGGATTCAGCCAGTTTGCACCACTTCAGCAGAACCGGTAGCTAATTTTTTTGTTGCCCAGCCCCAGAATGAACTTCTGGAAGTGCCATCCACACAGAGAACTGGTTGTTCACATATCTGAATCCCACCGCTGGGATAAGAATCAAAAAATGGGTTGGTTACACTAGCATGGACACTTTCCTTCTTCTTTGCTCGTGTAATGCCTTAGCTTTTTGTATATCCGGTAGTTTGCCCTGGACTTACGACCACAATTAGCACTGGAATGTTGATCAGTGAGCAACGTGGTCATTAAGTAAGAGGTCACGTGAGAGCTTGGCTCAGTGCCTGCAATCCTATGCTCCTGGTTGTGGCTGTTAAGCGATTTCATGTGTTGTTTAAGCAGGTAAGGAAAGTGCGGCTGTCTGAAGTGGGCAGGAGAGGCCTTGTGAGTCCCAGCACAGGCCAAGTTTGATTTCCGGGGCTCCTGGAGAAGCTTAGAGATGCTTTGGGACATGTTGCTTGGCAACGGTACGGAACACGCTGTTGTGATTCAGGGTCAGCCTGTGAGTTCAGCAGTTGGGTCGGACGACTCAGAGGAGGAGGAGGGGGGTGTTGAAGAGCTTGCTGATGATGGCCTTGAGGCTCCGCAGAGCCCTCAGCCAGGCCCCTCCCACCTGGTCATAACGGAGACCCAGCTATGTGAGCCTGACAGCGTGGATGAAGATGACCCACAGCTGGCCCTGTTCAAGGACGCCCAACGCAGGAGGCAGTCAATCAGGAGTAAACAGAGGAAGGCAATGGGGCACCTCGGAAGGAGGCAGAGAGAAGCCATGCCCTGAACTGTTTAAAAGGGGAATGTGTGGGAGGGCTGGTTTGCTGAAGGCAACCGCTTGAATAGTTCGTTTCATAGCTCCTGTTTCATGGTTGGTGTCTTGTTTTGCTCTGTTTTATGTTAATAAATTTGGCAGGCTTTATTCCAGCCTCTTGCCGTTTGTAAAGGGGTTGTCCCTGCTATTTCTGCAGGGCCGGTAGCAGGCTGGTACAGAACACACGCGGCTTGGAGAATGGCGCAAGGCTTCAGAGGCCTCCGGTCTGGGAATGAAGGCCTGGTTTCTCATTGTCAGCGATGACACTGGGCCAAAGTCCAGGCCTGGCGTCAGTGGCAGATGGCTGAAACCGGCCTCCATTTAAGGCCCATCCCCATCCCAGCATTATTGTCAGTCAGGGCTGCTTTGCATGGCCGGACTTGGCTGGCTCAGGAATCCCAGAGCGGCTACAGCTCTGCATCCCACTTCGCTAGCCCCCTAACTCATGGGTGGGCTGTGCCTGGTTTCCTGGACCTCCCCTACCCCTGAGACACCCCACAGCCATTGCCTAGGTTGCTCTCCCTCCACTTCAGCACCCTCTAGAACAGACATGTCAAACACAAGGCCCGGGGGACGGATGCAGCCCGCGAAGTGGTTTCATGTGGCCCGCGAAGCCATCCTGGAAACAATGAGGGAACGGCCCCCACTGCCTTGGCCCTGGCCCAGAGATCCTCCTTCTGCCAGAGACCCTCAGATCTGTCCCACTCCTGCCCAGGCCCCCATAGGCACCCTTGATGCGAACGATGTAGAGCTGGCCATGCCCACCCAGTAGGCCATACGCACTCTAGCCATGCCCACCCAGTAGGCCACACCCACCCTGGCCATACCCCCCCAGCCCCCTGAGGGCAACCGCAATGCTGATGCGGCCCTCAATGAAATTGAGTTTGACACCCCTGCTCTAGAAGATCACTTAATGACCACAACCAGGACTGTGGGATTAGAGTTGGTGAGTGAAGTGGCCACGTGACCTCTCCCTTAACTACTGCTTCACTGAGCGACCGAGATTCCAGTCCCAATTGTCGTCAGAACTCGAGGACTACTTGTAGTTTAAGAGCTGCTTTTTCACCTTGCCATAGGACAAGAAGCAAGGAGAAGAGGCAGGGTGAATGAACAGCAGAAGGGTTTGCCTCATAGAGATGTGTGGGGTGATGAAATCAGTAGAGATTTTGTCTCAGAGATTTTGTACTGAGGACCCATACCCTGGGTAGAAGGTCAGACTGGAGGACCTTCAGGGTCCCTTCCAAGATGAAGAGTTTGGGATTCTCTACCTTTCTCAAAAGGTAATATCATTCTCCTTTTCTTGTTCTTTCTAACAGCGGATAAGAGATTTTGATCAAATATTCACCTGCAAATCAACGATCAACAGGTCATAGAAAATCAGCGCAAGGCAGCGGCCGCCAGAAAGCATGGAGCCTGGGAAACCCTCGGATCCCCCGTCAGACACAGGCAGCACTTTGGAAAACCACACACAAAAAACCCATGAATGCTCAGACTGTGGGAAATCCTTCGCTCACTGGTCCCTCCTTTTGACCCACAGGAAGGTCCATGTGAGAAGTGGATCCAGTCAAGGTTTGGAGGGTGAGAATTCCTTCTCTGGAAAAGACGCCCAAGATCCCAGAAGCCCCTCCAGACTAAAGCCCTATAAATGTGAGGAATGCGACTTATGCTTTGGTCAAAAGTCAAGTGTTCGTACACATCAGACAATCCACACTGGAGAGAAACCCTATCAATGTCTGGAATGTGGGAAATCTTTCCGTACAATAGCTAATCTCAGAGAGCACGAGAGAATTCACACAGGGGAGAAACCTTACACATGTTGGGAATGCGGGAAATGCTTTTCTCAGAAGGCCGGTCTTAGGGCCCACGAGAAGATCCATGCAGGAATAAAACCTTACAAATGCTTTGAGTGTGGAAAATGTTTCATCCTGAGTTCAGCTCTTCGGAGTCATGAGAAAACACACAGCGGGGAGAAAAATGAAGAGTGCCTCGAATGCGGGAAATGTTTTTCCAGGAAATCAAACCTGGTGAAGCATCAGAGACGTCACACCGGAGAAAAACCCTACGAATGCCCAGAATGTGAGAGACGATTTGTGGATTCTTCTGAACTTCGGAGACACCAGAAGTGGCACAAAGGGGAGCTACCCTATCAATGTGGGGAGTGTGGGAAAAGTTTTCTTACCCAAAGAGAGATTCAGGCTCACGAGAGAATCCACACAGGGGAGAAACCCTATCAATGTGGGGAGTGTGGGAAATGTTTTGCCAAAAAAGAAAACCTGGGAAGCCATCAGAGGGTCCACACAGGAGAGAAGCCGTACAGATGTGTAGAATGTGGGAAATGTTTTGGACTCAGTGGAGCCCTTTGGAGACATCATAAAACCCACACAGGGGAGAAGCCACATCAATGCAACGAATGTGGAAAATTTTATCGTACCTCATCAGCGCTTAAATGTCATGTGAAAATTCACACAGGGGAAAAAAACCACAAATGTTTAGACTGTGGGAAAACATTTGCTCTATCATTTAACCTTAGAAGCCACAGCCGAATCCACACAGGAGAGAAGCCCCATAAATGCTCGGAGTGCAATAAATGTTTTTGTCAAAAAAGGTCTCTTTTGAAGCATCAGCAAATCCACAATTGAAGGAAAAAAAACACAAATATCTAGAGAGAGGAAAATGATTTCCCCAATGTTCAGCACTTTGCGCACACACCCAAAATCAGACAGGAGGGTGGTCTTACAAGTGTGCAGAGTGTGAGAAAACGTCATTGTAAATCACAATTTAAAAAGCACCAGAAAGTCCATAGCAAAGATAAATCCCTTCAGTTGTGAACAATGCAGGTGCCACATCAGAGATTTCACACTGGAAGGAGACCCTATGAAGGCCCAGAATGTGTGAGAAACAATTTGTGAAGGCTTCTGAACTTCGGACATTCCAGAAGGGGCACAAAGTAGTAGTAGTAGTAGTAGTAGTAGTAGTAGTACATTCCAGAAGGGGCACAAAGTAGTAGTAGTAATAATAATAACAATAATAATAATAAAATAATAAAATATAATAATAATAATAATAATAATAATAATAATAAGAAGAAGAAGAAGAAGAAGAAGAAGAAGAAGAAGAAGAAGAAGAAGAAGAAGAAGAAGAAGAAGAAAGTTGGAAGGGACCTTGGAGGTCATCTAGTCCAACCCCCTGCTCAGGCAGGAAACCCTATACCACAGGTCTGCAACCTGCGGCTCCGGAGCCGCATGCAGTTCTTTCAGCCATCTCCTGCGGCTCCCAGTCTTCTGCTGTGTGTAGTCCAAAAAAAAAAAAAGTGGGACTAAAAATGTTTAATCAATCAATTCAAATATGCAGAGTAGATACATATTTCGCCTTGGCTCCACTCTTCAGACAAACCTTGTTCTGCGCATGTGCGCATGTACGCGCATGCACACACATTTTTTGTGGCTCCCAGTTTTTCCTTTTGTGAGGGAACCGGTTCCGAGTGGCTCTTTCACTGTTTCAGGTTGCTGACCCCTGCCCTATACCATTTTAGGCAAATGGGGGTGAAACCCTACAAACGTAGGGAATGTGGGAAAAGCTTTATTTCACAGTAAAGTGTTCAGAGTCATGAGAATATCCACATAACAGGAGAAGCCATTCAAATGTGTGGAGTACGGGATGTGCTTTTCTGAAAAACACAACTTTAGGAAACATCACACAGGAGAGAAGCCGTACAGATGCCTAGAACGTGGGAAATGTTTGGCTTATAAGTATAATACTTTCGAGCCATCAGAAAATTCACACCGGAGAGAAGCCCTTGAAGTGCATTAATTGTGGAAGATTTTATCGTACCACATCAGACAGAAGATCTGACAAGAGGGATGGAACTAGCATCGACTTAGTAGAACAACAGTGTATCGGATCTGACGCAAAGTAATTCCAAGATTTTACATTTAAAAAGTGAACGGGAGCGCTTTTGAAATAGATGCTGGCTAGAAGAGGGTGTCTTACCAAGAGGGAGCGAGTGGCGAGAGATAAGGCGGTAGGCCAGAGTGACAAGAGGAAGCCAGGATGTTAGAAGATCGTAAACTAGCCGTGAGATTAGGCGAACAGACAGAAAGGTAACGGGAAAAGATCAAGTTTTTGAGTCTTGGAGACTGAACTTTTGAGAAAACGAGTGTGGACTATAAGTAGAACGAAAGTGAATAGTTTGGACAGACTTTGAACTTTTGATTTATAAGCCACGGGAGTATAACGGATCCAAGATGGAGAAAGTGACACAGCAACTTTAGGACTGCAGTTTGGATAGTGCAGGGGTAGGCAACCTTGGCTCTTTTATGACTAGTGGACTTCAACTCCCAGAATTCCTGAGCCAGCCACGCTGAGGGGAAAGGGAGAGGTTTCCAAGCTGAGCCATGCTGGCTCAGGAATTCTGGGAGTTGAAGTCCACGAGTCACAAAAGAGCCAAGGTTGCCTACCCTTGGGATAGTGAGATAATTACTTGCCATTGGCTGAAGAAGAAGATACAAAAGGAGCTACAAATCCAGAGTTGGAAATTTATAATCAAAAAGGAAAGTGACTGATGGGACAGGAAGATAAAGGTGATATATAAATATAGATAAAAAGACACACATAAATATAAATATATAGACTGACTGCTTGCTACATTCGTGAAATAACTATATTGCTGCGATGGTTGATTTGCTATAATTGGATAAATTAATAGAATTGAAATCATTAAATAGCTAATTAATTAATTACTTGATTGTTAAAGATATATACATATATAATTTAATTGATATATTGACAAAAGGTTTATTTAAGGTTAAAGGAATTAGGTATTTGTAAAAAGTGGTATTAACTAAGTAATGTCTTAGGGGTTAGTTGAATTTATTAATATCATAAGAGTTACAATAGATTAGAGATAGAGGGTAGAGTGGCTGTAAATTTTGATATTGTTGTTGTTAGCTGCGAAGTCGTGTCCGACCCATCACAACCCCAAGGACAACGTTCCTCCAGGCCTTCCTGTCCTCTACCATCCTCTGGAGTCCATTTAAGCTCACGCCTACTGCTTCAGTGACTCCATCCAGCCACCTCATTCTCTGTCGTCCCCTTCTTCTCTTGCCCTCAATCTTTCCCAGCATTAGGCTCTTCTCCAGTGAGTCCTTCCTTCTCATTAGTTGGCCAAAGTATTTGAGTTTTAGCTTCAGGATCTGGCCTTCTAAAGAGCAGTCAGGGTTGATCTCCTCTAGGACTGACCGGTTTGATCGCCTTGCAGTCCAAGGGACTCGCAGGAGTCTTCTCCGGCACCATAGTTCAAAGGCCTCAATTCTTTGGCGCTCAGCCTTTTTTATGGTCCAACTTTCACAGCCACACATTGCAACTGGGAAGACCATAGCCTTGACTATACGCACTTTTATTGGCAGGGTGATGTCTGCTTTTTAGTGTGCTATACAGGTATTACTAGGAACAAGTAAATATACACACATGTGCTACAAGCAGAATCCAACACACAGCGATTACAGCAGGAAAAGGAAGAGAGAAACACACTAGCAGAGCCTTCCCTTTATACACAGGCTCTTAAAGAGACAAAGACCCTGCTGTCTCATCCCCATCACTACATCATCGTACATGATTACAACAGCTGCTTAGCTCTTAAATCTTTACCTTGACAGAAATTCTCTTTTAGGATTCTAAAGTATAATCTTAAGGTTTTGTGGAAGTTTTATTTCTGTGGGAACTGTCCGGAAGTCCATAATCTTCAGGGCTGGGATTTTAAATTAAACGGTTTCAGACCATTGTGCAGCCTTAATAAAAGCATTTCCACTATCCTACAAGACGGGGGTAGGCAACCTCTGCTCTTTTATGACTCATGGACTTCAACTCCCAGAATTCCTGAGTCAGCTATGCTGACTCAGGAATTCTGGGAGTTGAAGTCCATGAGTCATAAAAGAACCCAGGTTGCCTACCCCTGCTACAGGATGTTGTTAATTTCACCAGAGTGCACTTTTCTCGCGATGTTGACCACAGTAGTGAATAATGCTGAGAGCTTGGCTGACTTCCTGGGCTGAAAGGGAATCATAGTTTAAGGTCCCCCTCTGACTCTCGGGCAGCGAAGACCCAAAGCATCATGGCAGCTCCCAGCCTCTTCAGACTTAGCAGATCCCTGCCCCTGGGAAGTCGAGACTGAAATATTTTGCAGCTGGACTTGCTTTGTAAGCGACATGGGATCAAGTGCTTTGTGCATAGGCTTTTCTGAGACAGGAACAAGAAGGAATTCCAGAAGGAAGGAGAAATTCTGGCTGTCTTGTGAGTAGAAGAGAGGAAGGACCGTGTTGCATAGAGAGAAGAAACCTGGAAATTATGCTTGCTTAAGGGACGCGGTGGCTCAGTGGGTTAGGACGCTGAACTTGTCGATCAGAAGGTCGGCAGTTTGGCGGGTCGAATCCCGAGTGCCGTGTAACAGAGTGAGCACCTGTTACTCGTCCCAGCTTCTGCCAACCTAGCAGTTCGAAAGCACGTAAAAATGCAAGTAGAAAAATAGGGACCGCTCCGGTGGGAAGGTAACAGCGTTCCGTGCGCCTTTGGCGTCTAGTCATGCCGGCCACATGACCACGGAGACGTCCTTGGACAAGCGCTGGCTCTTTGGCTTTGAAACGGAGATGAGCAGCCGCCCCTAGAGTTGGAAACGACTAGCACGCATGTGCGGGGGAACCTTTACCTTTACCTAAAGGTGACAGCCCATCCTGGCATGGAGGTGGAGACCCTCCCCCCCAAAGACATTTGGGGATCTATAGATTAGGATAGGCAGATGGGGGGCAGGTAAAGCCGTTGGGGGCTCCTGGCCATTTGGGCTTCTGCATCGCCCCCTCATCCACAGAGACCCCCCCCCCGAAGGAAGCCAGTCTGGGCCAGCTCCATAAATACCCAGCTGAGGAAGAGCTCTCCTCGAAGGGAGGGGGGGAGGACATCGGGGCTTTCCTGTCGTTCTGGCTCTTTCCCACTTCTTCCCTCGAGGGAGTCACTGGGGCGCCCCCCCTCCATCTGCCTTTCCAGGATCTGGCTGTCCAGTCTCTTCTTAATAACTTGCTTCCTTGCTAGCATTCACTAAATGGAATCCTCCAGATGTGAGTTAGGCTGGGATTCTACTCCCATAACGTCTTGGCAGCTGCACCTGATGGGAGTTGTGATCGAGCAACTCAAGGAGAGAAGCAACCTAGAACTAAGGAGAAACTTCCAGACAGTGAGAACAATTAACCAGTGGAACAACCTGCCTCCAGACACGGTGAATGCTCCAACACTGGAAGTTTTTAAGAAGAGACTGGACAGCCATTGGTCTGAAATGGGAGAGGGTTTCCTGCCTGAGCAGGGGGGGGGTTGGACTAGATGACCTCCAAGGTCCCTTCCAACTTACTTATTATTATAACTCTGCAGCCTCCAGGCAGGTGAGCTGCTCTTAAGACATTTAAAGGTTACATTTGATAATGTTTGGAGCTTGTGAACAGTCATTTTATTTTATTTTATTTTATTTTTAATGTTAATTCCATTTATATCCCGCCCTTCTCCGAAGACTCAGGGCGGCTTACTAGCTTAGCAGTAGCCTTCATTCTATGTATATGCCTGCTTATTAGGGCTTTCGCACACACCCCCCAAGCGGCATTATTACAAAGTCAGCTTAATTGCCCCCAACAATCTGGGTCCTCATTTTACCTACCTGGGAAGGATGGAAGGCTGAGTCAACCTTGAGCCTGGTGGGACGCGAACCTGCACTAATTGCAGGCAGCTGGTGTTACTTAAGGAGGCATTAGCCCACTGCTCCACCGAGGCTCTTTTTTGCTTAATATATACTTATTATGCTTAATATATACTCAAAAGTTGAAATATCCTGAAGAGGCCCAAATCGACACTGAGTGTCAAGGGAGGGGTGGGGTAGAGAATAATAACAAGGGGTCTCCTCAGGGCCCTACAAACAGTGTATAAGTCTCTGTGTGAAACGGGAGACCCCGAAGCCCAGCAGTGGCTCAAGTGTTTTTATCCTTGGGAGGGAAGCAGGGACCCAGCATCCCCAGCGCCTCTCCGATTCCGGGCAGAAGGGAGGGGAAGGCAGAGGGGGGGCCCGTCTGTTCTCTCCTGGGCTCCTGCGCATCTGGAGTTGGAGATCTTCGAGATCCAGAAGGGATCCGCTCGGGGCTCCTTCCCGATCCTCCCCCCCCATGGCGCTCCCCCCCCCAACCTCGGCTTGCAGGGAAGGCTCTGCAGGGAAGGCAGCCGCGGAGGGGACCCCCGGATTGTTTGGGGAGGCCCCTGACTCCCACCCACCCACCCCCGGGAGCGGGTCTTCCTCGGGGTCCGCCTTTTCCCCCCCCCCACTCCCCACCCCTCTTCTCCAGCCTGCGGGAAAGGCCGCAATTTCCGCCATTCCCTCCTCGGCTCTTGGGCGGCCATCGCGGAGCTTCAGTCTCCACCCAGAGGCCGGAGCAGGAGGGAGCCCCGTCCGGGGTACAGCAAGGCACTCTTCGCATGGGCAGAGGAACCCTGGAGGCGGATGCAGGGAGGGAGGAGCTGAGGCGGCCAAGGGGCGGGGCTGCAAGGCGGGGGGCGGAGCCCATGGAGGAGAGCAGAAGCCCCGCCCCCGCCTCGACCCCTCCCACTCGCTGGATCTCCGCTTTCTTCCGACCGTCCCGCTTCTCCTCGGGAGGATCGGCGCTGGATCCTTCGGGAGAGGCTTCTGGATCCCGATCCCGGCAGGTCCTGGCTGCTCTCCTCCCTCCGGCCTTCGGGGCGCCCCTCCCGCCGGGAGAGCGTTTCCCCGCAAGCAGAAAGGTAGCTGGGGATCCGCCTCTTCGTCCTGCAGGGATTTCCTTGGGGAGATTCGGCTCTGGCGTCGCCTGCAGAGAGCGGATCCCTTCCCTTCCCTCCTGGGGAGCAAAGGGGGATCCCTCCCCGGGCTGGATCTGCCCCCTCCTCGCCCGGCCGAGGCTCCCCGCGGGGCTCCGGGAAGGAGCTTGGGGGATTTTGCTTTCCGAAGGTCTCTCTGTGGTCCGTCAGAGCAGGAGGCCTCCGAGCATGTTTCCCTCCAGCGCAGTTTGAAAAGGGAGCGAAGTGTGTAGCTTGAAAACCTTTCTTGAGATTGTCAGGTGATCTTGTCCACAGCCCGGGGAGTGTTGGGGAAAAGAAAAGGTTTATGGACTCTTAAGAGGAGTTGACTTCAACTCCCAGAATTCCTCAGCCAGGCACGCTGGCTGAGGAATTCTGGGAGTTGAAGTCCACAAGTCATCAAAGGGCCAAGTTTGAAGACCCCTGATTTATGGACTCTTAAGAGGAGTTGACTTCAACTCCCAGAATTCCTCAGCCAGGCACGCTGGCTGAGGAATTCTGGGAGTTGAAGTCCACAAGTCATAAAAGGGCCATGTTTGAAGACCCCTGATATGGACTGTAAGAGGAGTGGACTTCAACTCCCAGAATTCCTCAGCCAGGCACAGCGTTCCGTGCGCCTTTGGCGTCTAGTCATGCCGGCCACATGACCACGGAGACGTCCTCGGGCAAGCGCTGGCTCTTCGGCTTTGAAACGGAGATGAGCACCGGCCCCTAGAGTCGGAAACGCCTAGCACGCATGTGCGGGGGAACCTTTAACTTTTCCTAAAGGTGACAGAGCCCATCCTCGCATGCAGGTGGAGACCCTCCCCCCCCAAAGACTTGTGGACTTCAACTCCCAGAATTCCTCAGCCGGGCACGCTGGCTGAGGAATTCTGGGAGTTGAAGTCCACAAGTCATAAAAGGGCCAAGTTTGAAGACCCCTGGTTTGTCTGGTTGAATTGAGCCAGTAAAGCATGAGGGTGTCACGACATATCGTGACTTTTTTTCGCATTGGCAATGCTGGGGCATGTGCGGTCTCTGCCTGATGCAACCAGCTCGCCGGCCGGCAGTTTGACACCCCTGGTTTGAAAGGGGAGGGGGATTTTAAATTAAATGGTTTCAGTCCATTGTGCAGCCTTCATAAAAGCATTTCCACTATCTTACAGGACAGGGGTAGGCAACCTGGGTTCTTTTATGACTCATGGACCTCAACTCCCAGAATTCCTGAGATTCAGAATTCCCACTTTGACTTTGCTGGCGTGTCAACCACGATCCCACCCGGGACAAAAGGGAATCAATAACAAAGGATAATAAGTTATTTCAATTAATTGTTAAATGAATATTTACATTTTTCAAAATGCCTATTTGAGGCAGCTCCAGAGCAACCGAGGCTTGGAAACATGGTGGCCTTGCAGCCTCCAAAAAAGGCCGGAAACCACTTGGGTGCTTTTCAGAGGCTCCACAGGGCGACTTCTGAAGGCCTGGTGTGTCTATGACTGAACGGAGCTCATGTTCTCCCAACCCAGAAGAGACAACAGAGTAACAAAGTTGGAAGGGACTTTGCAGGTCTTCTAGTACCCGCCTCGCTGCTCCAGCAGGAGACCTGGTACGATTGTGGACAAATGGCTGTCGAATCTCTTCTTAAAACCTCCAGTGCTGGAGCACCCAAAAGTTCTGGAGAAAGCCTTTCCACTGGACAGTTGTTCTGACTGTCAGGAAGTTTCTCCTTATCTCTAGGCTGGTTTTCTCCTTGGTTAGCTTCCACCGATAGTTTCTTGTCCTGCCTTCGGATGCTTTGTAGGATAGGTTGACACACACACCCCTCCACCTTGTGGTAGCCCCTCCAATATTGGAACAGTGCTATGATCTCAGATCTTTTTTTTCTTTCTAAGGTAAAGGTAAAGGTTCCCCCGCACATGCGTGCTAGTCGTTTCCGACTCTAGGGGCCGGTGCTCATCTCCGTTTCAAAGCCGAAGAGCCAGCGCTTGTCCGAGGACGTCTCCGTGGTCATGTGGCCGGCATGACTAGACGCCAAAGGCTCACGGAACGCTGTTACCTTCCCACCGTAGTGGTCCCTATTTTTCTACTTGCATTTTTACGTGGCTTTCAAACTGCTAGGTTGGCAGAAGCTGGGACGCGTAACAGGTGCTCACTCTGCTACGTGGCACTCGGGATTCGACCCGCCAAACTGCCGACCTTCTGATCGACAAGCTCAGCGTCCTAACCCACTGAGCCACCGCGTCCCTTTTTTCTTTCTACTTAATGTAAAAGAATAGGGATGAGTAGTCTTTGTTTTTATGCTCCTGTTTAGTTTGCTTTTTCTTGACAAAGCTGGGTAGAAGAGACTCTAAATACCGACATTTTCCTTGTTTTTCCTTGAAGGGGCTGTGATGTGGCAGCCCCTTGTTGATGGATGTTTTACAAAGGACAAGCTTTATGGAAGTTTTGAGGCTGGTCTTATTATCAGGTATCGGAACAAGCTGATGGCCAGAAGTCTGACTTACGTAATTCGAAATGTTTTTCCAAATGCCCTTCCGCAGGCGGCACTTCTAAAGCTACGTTTTTGTGATTCTCAGTGTTCCCCAAAAGGAAATGCTATTCTCATCTTCTTTTTTATCACACCAGCAGGCAAACAACTGTGTCCAAAGACTCACCTGCAAGTCAACTTTCAAGAGATAGTAGAAAATCAGCACAAGGCAGCAAGCGTCAGAAAGCATGGAGGGTGGGAAACTCTTGGATCCTCCGTCAGACACAGGCAGCTCTCCGAAAAACCTCCAAAGAACCCATGAATGCTCAGAGTGTGGGAAATCCTTTGCTCGCCGGTCCCTCCTTTTGACCCACAGGAAGGTCCATGTGGGAAGCGGATCCAGTCAAGGATTGGAGAGTGAGAAATTCTTCTCTGGAAAAGACGCCAACGATCCCAGAAGCCCCCCCAAATTAAAACCCTATAAATGCGATGAATGTGACTTATGCTTTGGTCAAAAGTCAAGTCTTCTTACACATCAGAAAATCCACACTGGAGAGAAACCTTACCAATGTCTGGAATGTGGGAAACTTTTCCGTCAAAAAACCCATCTCAGAAACCACGAGAGAATTCACACCGGGGAGAAACCTTACAAGTGTTGGGAATGTGGGAAGAGCTTTTCTCAGAACGCAAGTCTCTGGGTCCATGAGAAGATCCATGCAGGAATAAAATCTTACAAATGTTTTGAGTGTGGAAAATCTTTCACCCTGAGTTCATCTCTTCGGAGTCATGAGAAAACACACCGAGGGGGAAAAAATGAAATGTGCCTCAAATGTGGGAAATGTTTTACCTGGAAATCAAGCCTGGTGCAACATCAGAGACTTCACACCGGAGAGAGACCGTATGAATGTCTGGAATGTGAGAAACGATTTATGTTTTCTTATGAACTTCAGAGACACCAGAAATGGCACAAAAGAGATCTATCCTACAAAAGTGGGGAAAAAGGAGAGTTTCAGATTCACCAGAGAATCCACACAGGGGAGAAACCATACGAATGTGGGGAGTGTGGGAAATGCTTTTCCCGAAAACAACACCTTGGAAGGCATCAGAGGGTCCACACAGGAGAGAAGCCCTACAGATGCTTAGAATGTGGAAAATCTTTTGCTCGAAAGGGATCCCTTTGGGAACATCACAAAATCCACACAGGGGAGAAGCCATATCCATGCTTTGAATGTGGAAGATTTTATCGTACTGCATCAATCCTTAGAAACCATATTAAAGTTCACACAGGGGAAAAAAACTACAAATGTTTAGACTGTGGGAGAACATTTGCTAATCCATTTTCCCTTAGAAGTCACAGCCGAATCCATACAGGAGAGAAACCTTACAAATGCTCGGAGTGCGATAAATGTTTTTCTCAAAAAAATACTCTTGCGATACATCAGCGAATCCACACTGGAGAGAAGCCGTATAAATGTTCGGAGTGTGGGAAATGTTTTGCCCACCATTCAACACTTCACAGGCACACCAGAAATCACACAGGAGAGAGGCCTTACAAGTGTGCAGAGTGTGAGAAAACTTTTCATTGTCCATCTCAACTCAAATTGCATCAGAAAGTCCACGGCAGAAATAAAACTTTCAAGTTGTGAACAATGTGGGAAAAACTTTTTTTTCCAAAAGTCACACCTTAACTATTTACCAGGAACATCACCCAGTGTCAGAAGGGAAATCCTACAATTGTTTGGTGTGGGGAAAATCTTTTTCCTAGTCAAGTAGCCTTCAACACCATTGTTGGGGGCAATTAAGCTGACTTTGTAATAATGCCGCTTGGGGGTGTGTGTGTGAAAGCCCTAATAAGCAGGCATATACATAGAATGAAGGCTACTGCTAAGCTTGTAAGCCGCCCTGAGTCTTCGGAGAAGGGCGGGATATAAATGGAATAAAAATAAAATAAATAAATAAATAATCAAGCAAATCTGCATAAACGTTGGGAGTGTCGGAAGGTTTTGCTCACAAAGCTGCACTAGTAACTTAGCAGAGGGATTACACAACAGAGTTATAAAAATGTGGGGAGTATGTGCAATGTTTTGCAAAGTATAGGTAGTCCTTGATGTATGACTACAACTGGGAATGGATTTCCGGTCATAAGTTGTTACAGTTGTGAGTCAAGGCACCCAAGTGTTTTTTTTTTAACTAGGCCTTTGTTGATCAATGAGGAGAACTGAAGTTTTAGAGAGCAGAAAAAGGGATGGAGGGGTGGAACAAAGATGCATCTGGTTGTTTATTTAGTGATAAAATATTGATGTTGAATATATTCTGGGTGAGGAAGAAGAAAGAAACTTTCTTTTTCCTCCTATCTTTTTTTTTTTGAGGGATTTTCTTTTTTCCCCCACAGTGTCTTTTTCAAATCGTCTCACACACACATATTTGTATTAAGTTTCTTGGTTTGATCTGTGAACATAATCCTTAATAAAATTATTGTTCAAAATAATCAAGGGGACTGTTTTCAGGGCATGGACCGGGGGTGTTTGTGTGTGTGTTTAAAAAGTCAAGATTTTTTTTAAAAAAAATATTTATTTATTTATTTATTTAAATTTGTATGCCGCCCTTCTCCCTGAGGACTCAGGGCGGCTCACAACAATAAAAATTAAAAAAACAGAGGATGAAAAGTTTTACAAAAGAATCCAACAATAAATACATTAATTACGTGACAATTTAAAATTCCCGATAAAAACCTAATTAATAAAAACCTAATTAATAGAGCCTTGGTGGAGCAGTGGGCTAATGCCTCCTTAAGTAACACCAGCTGCCTGCAATTAGTGCAGGTTCAAGTCCCACCAGGCTCAAGGTTGACTCAGCCTTCCATCCTTCCCAGGTAGGTAAAATGAGGACCCAGATTGTTGGGGGCAATTAAGCTGACTTTGTAATAATGCCGCTTGGGGGTGTGTGTGTGAAAGCCCTAACAAGCAGGCATATACATAGAATGAAGGCTACTGCTAAGCTTGTAAGCCGCCCTGAGTCTTCGGAGAAGGGCGGGATATAAATGGAATTAAAATAAAATAAAATAAATAAATAATTAAAAAACCTAGTCAGTCCAGACCCGCTTGTTGGAACAACCAAGTCTTCAGGTCACGGCGGAAGGACCGAAGGTCAGGGGTTGTCCGCAGCTCCGGGGGTAATTCGTTCCAGAGGGTCGGCGCACCCACAGAGAAGGCTCTCCCCCTGGGGGTCGCCGGCCGGCATTGCCTGGCCGACGGCACCCTGAGGAGGCCGACTGTGGGAGCGAACCGGGCAATGGGAGGTTGACAATGGCAGCAGGTGGTCTCGCAAGTGCCCCGGGCCCTGCCATTTAAGGCTTTATAGGTCATCACCAGCACCTTGAATCGCACCCAAAGGGCAACCGGAAGCCAATGCAGCTCGCGCAGGAGTGGTGTAACATGGGAGTACCGAGATACCCCCCATGAGCACGCGCGCAGCCGCATTTTGCACCAGTTGAGGCCTCCGGGTGCTCTTCAAGGGCAGCCCCATGTAAAGAGCATTGCAGTAGTCCAGCCGAGAGTCAAATGATGGCAGTCAAATTGTGCCCGCACACTGCAGTCTGCTTTTTAGCTTTATACGTGATGCCCTTTCAAACAGATGCCATCTTCGCTCTTGACTCCATCCTCTCTTTCTGGACACTTCTGTCTTCTGGGGTAGGTTTTAGATGAACTTTAGGAGAAATGTCCTGGGTTATTCAGGTGACTCTCAAGGGCATAGATCAGGGGTCTTCAAACTTGGCCCTTTTATGACTTGTGGACTTCAACTCCCAGAATTCCTGAGGCTGGCTGAGGAATTCTGGGAGTTGAAGTCCACAAGTCATAAAAGGGCCAGGTTTGAAGACCCCTGGCATAAACCTTCAAGCGACTCTCAGAGAAAATGCTAATGACCAGCTGTCTGCAAGGAGTACAAATCCTTCCATCCTCCAGCATTTGATCAGAGCTGAAGAAGCTTCTTGGATGAGAAGCGAAACGTCTTCAAGGAAAAAGCAAAGTCCAGTTGTTGTTTTTTTGAAAAAACACTTTTCGGACTTTGTTATTGGTTATTTTATTGTTCTACTTTGGGGTCTATTGTGGTTGTAAGTCAAGGACTATCTGTATAACAAAATGGGCCAGTTTTTTTGGTTATTATGTGCTATCACGTCTGTGTCAACTCTTAGCAATTACCTGATAAATTTTCTCCAGGATGATCTATCCCCAACCTGATCCTTCAGGTCCTCCAATGGTTCCCCCATCGCCACTTTACTTGGATCCACCCCCTCATTTCCTCCATCTTTCTCAGCAGCTCATAAGTGCAAAAATCAGGAGAAACAAAAAAAGCAAATATGAAATGGATTGCTTAGAGCAGAGGTCCCCATCCTTTTGGGCACCAGGGACCAGTTCCGTGGAGAGAGGTTTTTCCGCAGACCGGAAAGGTGCGTGGTTTTGTGTGCTGCCTCCATCTCACAGATGGGGCTTTGCTTGTTCGGGTGGCCCAGTTGCTGGCATGCCACGGCCTGGTACTGGTCCACGGCCTGGGGGTTGGGGACCCCTGGCTTAGAGTATCTATGGAGATTCTCAACCATGCAGGTCAGGGTTGTCCCAAATGTGCTTAAGACGTTTCAATAATAATAATAATAATAATAATAATAATAATAATAATAATAATAATAATAATAATAATAATAATAATAATAATAATAATAATAATAATAATAAGAAGAAGAAGAAGAAGGAGAAATAGTAGTAGTAGTAGTAGCAGCAGTAGTAGTAGTTGGAAGGGACCTTGGAGGTCATCTAGTCCAACCCCCTGCTCAGGCAGGAAACCCTATACCATTTCAGACAAATGGCTGGCCACTCTCTTCTTAAAAACCTCCAGTGTTGGAGCATTCACCACTTCTGGAGGCAGTTTGTTCCACTGGTTAATTGTTCCAACTGTCAGGAAGTTTCTCCTTAGTTCCAGGTTGCTTCTCTCCTTGGTTAGTTTCCATCCGTTGCTTCTTGTCCTGCCTTCGGGTGCTTTGGAGAATAGCTTGAATTCCTCTTCTTTGTGGCAGCCCCTGAGATATTGGAAGACTGCTATCATGTCACCCCCCTCACCCTTCTCTTCATTCTCATCCAAGAAGCTTCTTCATCTCTGACTGGATGGTGGGGAATGGAAGGATTTATACTCCTCGCAGACAGCTGGTCATTTGCATTCTGTTAGAGAGTCATTGAGGCTACTTGGAGGTTTATCTGTGTCCTCAAGGTCACCTGAGTGGTGCAAATGGTGTGGAGCCTTCTTGGAACTGCTGAAAGGACTGTGTTGTAGACTGGAGATAGATGATGTCGTAGCCCACCCCTTCTGTTGAGAGAAGGGGCTTTTCTCTTTTCATTTGCTTTTGCGATGCCTCAATTTCTCAATTTCTAGTATTCCCTATAGTTCGTCCACAACTGGGATTGGAATCTGGGTCGTTGAGTGAAGCGGTCATTAAGTGAGATTTCCATGACCGCTCAACAAGTGCAATCCTGCACTTCTTGCTGTTAAGCAATTTCATGGATTGTTAAGCAGACACAATCCGAGGTAAGAAAATTACCTGAAGTGGGCAGGAGAGACCGTGTGAGAGCTGGCACAGGAAGCGTGGAAGTTGAGCAGGTCCTGGAGAAGCTTCGAGATGCTTTGGGACACATTGCTTGGAAACATGTATGGAACATGCGGTTTGGAAAATCGTGCAAGGCTGCAAAGGCCTCCAGTCGGGGGATTAAAGGCCTCATTTCTCAGCGGCCGCGGTGACACTGGGCTAAAGTCCAGGCCTGGGGTCAGTGGTGTTCCTTGGAGGTTCCAAATATGTTTGGTATAGCAATGGATTTCTCTTTCCATAAGCATTCAGCTTTGATCTGCAGGTCCCAAAATTTCGTGTTTTTTCCCCCCAAAATGTTTTTCCTCAGTCCTGGTATCACCCAGAAGAAGAACATCAGCGCACCAGATTTTCTTCTTTTCAATAACTGTTATGGTATGAACAACTTGTGTGTCTGCTTGGATTTTAAAAGTTCCCCATCCTCACATCTTGGGGACCAACCGCTCATTCACACAACCTCTCCCTCTTCCCCCCCCCCAAACACCCCACACACACCCAGATCTTTTACTTGCATTTTCCTCCTCCTTGGCCACTTGAGGGGAGCAAAAACTGATCAGCATTAAATTCACTTAGCATTCCTAATCCAGATTCTGAATTAACCCATTTTGGTGCATGAAAGCAAGCAAACATTTGCCCAATACGCATACACACGCTTTCCCGTGTGCGCACACACACACATTTCGAGCTAACCTTCACCGCACTTTCCGTGCAAATCCATTCTCACGTAGCCCATACGGCACCATTTTTTTTTTGCCCCAAGAGACAACTAAGGCACGCAAGTTTGGCAAAAAAAAAGGTTCTCCAGCAAGAATAGCCGCGGGAACCCAAAGCAACTTAGCAAAAATTGAAAGCAGCCCATTCAAGGCCGACCACCCGGCATGTGAACGGGAGAGAATCTAGCACGCGTCCTCACGACACGCTAAACCCCAAGCTAGGCGACGCGCGGTTGCTTTAGAGCAGGGGTAGTGGTCTCCAAACTTGGCAACTTTTAAAGACTTGTGGACTTCACCTCCCAGAAAGTCTTTGGAGAAGGGCGGGATATAAATGGGATTAAAAAAAAAGGAAGGAAGTAAAGGAAAATAAATAAAGGTTATTCTTTTATAAATTGTATAAAATGTAACACCAATGAATTGTATAAAATGTAACACTAAGATGTGGGGCTATCTACAGTATTTCCTGCTTAGAGAATTCACACATGGTAATCAACAAAGTTCTTTTGAAATGTTAAAAAGGATAGGAACATCTCAAGGTGGTGAGTAAAACAAGATAGTGTAGCGAGGGATGTAAGGAAGTTGCTACAATAAGTCTTTTGGATGTAAAGGTTCAAAGAAGATCTTTTAGAAATGTAAATGACTTCAAAGACTAACTTAAGTTTCTTAGGGGGGCATGTATCGAGAAAAGAAAGTATAAATGCCTAGTTTGAAACTTGCTCAGCGCGCTCTTTGAACCCAATCCAACTTGGGAAGGGTCTAAGAGGCCGCGTTTGCAAACGCTTTCTTTCTTCTTTATTTTCTTTATTATTTTCAATTTTCTTTTCAATAAATCTTTGCCTTTGTTAACCAGACTTGTCTTTGAGTTGTGAGTATAAGATTTTGGGCTTTTAAAATCTCACAGAAGGAAGGAAGGAAGGAAGGAAGGAAGGAGTGATATTCCTCAGGTATGCATGAGTCCCGTGTCCAGCTGTAACTCTGTGCCTCCAGCAGACAATCACCTATAGAGGAAAAGATAAAAACAGGGAAAAAAAAGTTACAGGCACGCTCTTTGCAACCAAACCACCACGGGAATTCACTGAAAACGGAGGGGGCGTTTGCAGGATGCCACATTTCCAAATCAAGTCAAGTTCCTAGACAAGACTACTGCTTGTTCCTTGGGCTGACCCATAAGGCAGGACCCCAAGTCTCCCTTGGCTTGTGTGACCCGCCTAGGATCCGTTTCTCCCACCGGTTGAATGCCAGACAGAAAGAATGGATGTTTATGTTTATGTTTATTGGACTTATATACCGCCCTTCTCCCATAGGACTCAGGGCGGTTCACAAGGTATTTAAAATAACAATACAAATTACAAAACTTAAGAACAATTAAAATGGATGGATGGATGGAGAAATTCTGGGAGTTTATTTATTTATTTATTTAGATTTATATACCGCCCTTTCCCGAAGGACTCAGGGCGGTTTACAGGGCATTTAAAAAACAGTCAATACAAACGTTAAAACAAATTAAAAGAGATTAAATAGAACCCTGAGAAAATTAAAACCCAGTTAAAATTAAAAATATTCTCAGCCTGGGCCAGAGAGCTCGAAGAGCCAGGTCTTCAGGTCCCGGCGGAATGAACGGAAGTTGGGGGCAGTCCTCAGCTCCGCAGGCAGCTGGTTCCACAGGGCAGGCGCACCCACTGAGAAGGCCCTATCCCTGGGTGTTACCCGCCGGCAGTCTTTAACCGGCAGCACCCTGAGGAGACCCTCCCTGTAGGCAGCAGGTGTTCCCTCAAATATCCCGGACCCTCGCCATTTAGGGCTTTATAGGTCATCACCAGCACCTTGAATCTCACCCGGAGGGCAACCGGAAGCCAATGCAGCTCGCGGAGTAGAGGTGTTACATGGGAGTATCGGGAGACCCCCCCCCATCACGACTCGCGCGGCCGTATTCTGCACCAGTTGAAGCCTCCGGGCGGTCCTCAAGGGCAGCCCTATGTACCGAGCAGTAGTAGTCTATACAAGAGGTCACGAGCACATGAGTGACTGTGCGTAGGGCATCTCGGTCCAGGTAGGGTCGCAACTGGCGCACGACCCTGGCTGTAAAGCAGTGGGGTGGGTGCGTCTCCAAACTTGGCAACATTTAAGACTTGTGGACTTCAACTTGGGCGTCCTCCTGGATTCGCAGCTCACTTTTGAAGACCACATAGGAGCCGTGACCGGCACCAGGCGAACCTGGGCAAAAGCCCCCCTGGTCACGGCTCCTATGTGGTCTTCAAAAGTGAGCTGCGAATCCAGGAGGACGCCCAAGTTGAAGTCCACAAGTCTTCAATGTTGCCAAGTTTGGAGACGCACCCACCCCACTGCTTTACAGCCAGGGTCGTGCGAACCCGACACACCAATTGGGAGTCTCCCCCGAATCCCTAGAACAGCGTTTCCCAACCTTAGGAACTTGAAGATGCGTGGACTTCAACTCCCAGAATTCCCCAGCCAGCTACGCTGGCTGGGGAATTCTGGGAGTTGAAGTCCACGCATCTTCAAGTTCCTAAGGTTGGGAAACGCTGCCCTAGAAAGCGATCGGGGATTAAGCGCGAAAAGGAGCGAGCGAATGGATTCTCGCCTTTCCTTGCCCGGCTGCCCGTGAAAGGGTTAAAACCATGGAGTTGGCGCCGGCCAGAACGGCTGAGAAGAAACTTCCGCGGCGGTTCGATGGCTGCCCAGCTGCTTCCTGTTGCTGGAGGGGGAGGAGAAAGGGGCGAGTTGCAAAGGGGGAGGGGAGGGGGAGGGGAGATCCGAAACGAGGTTTGTAGGTTCCAATCCCGGGCTTTGCTTTCTCGCCGGTCCCGTGCAAGACCCGGATCGGGACGGTTGCAGAGGTTTGTTTTGGAAGGGAAAGGGGGGAGGGGGAGAGGGATGCAGTATTTTTGGGAAAAAGCGCATCCTCTGGATCGGTGCAAGCCAAGCCCCTCGCTTTGGGCGAAGGGCGCATCTTCTGTCCGGATCCCGGTTGCCATTCCTCGCGACGGATTTGGAGAGCATCTTTGCCGCTTTGCTTTGCTTTGCTTTGCTTTGCTTTGCATTGCATTGCTTTGCTTTGCTTTGCATTGCATTGCTTTGCTTTGCTTTGCTTTGCATTGCATTGCATTGCTTTGCATTGCTTTGCTTTGCTTTGCATTGCTTTGCTTTGCTTTGCATTGCTTTGCTTTGCATTGCTTTGCTTTGCTTTGCTTTGCTTTGCATTGCTTTGCTTTGCTTTGCTTTGCTTTGCTTTGCTTTGCTTTATTTTCTTTGCTTTGCTATGCTTTTTGCTTTGCTTTGCAGCCCCGCTGCACGAAGCGTGGCTCCATCCATCCGTCCGTCCGTCCGTCCATCCGTTCTTTCTGTTTGGCATTCTACCGGTGGGAGAAACGGATCCTTGGCGGGTCACACAAGCCAAGGGAGACTTGGGGTCCTGCCTTATGGGTCAGCTCAAGGAACAAGCAGTAGTCTTGTCTAGGAACGCGGCTTGATTTGGAAATGTGGCATCCTGCAAATGCCCCCTCCCTTGTCAGTGAATTCCCGTGGTTTGGTTGCAAAGAGCGTGCCTGTAACTTCCCCCCCCCCCGTTTTTATCTTTTCCTCTATAGGTGATTGTCCGCTGGAGGCACAGAGTTACAGCTGGACACGGGACTCATGCATACCTGAGGAATATCACTCCTTCCTTCCTTCCTTCCTTCCTTTTTTTTTTTAAAAAAAATCCCATTTATATCCCGCCCTTCTCCGAAGACTCAGGGCGGCTTACAATTTAAAGCACAAATCAATGTGCTTAGCAATAGCCTTCATTCTATGTATATTCCTGCTTATTAGGGCTTTCACATACACCCCAAGCGGCATTATTACAAAGTCAGCTTATTGCCCCCAACAATCTGGGTCCTCATTTTACCTACCTCGGAAGGATGGAAGGCTGAGTCAACCTTGAGCCTGGTGGGACTCGAACCTGCACTAATTGCAGGCAGCTGGTGTTACTTAAGGAGGCATTAACCCACTGCTCCACCAAGGCTGCTCTCCTTCCAGCACCATTGACGTCAATGGGTTGCTACTCCGGGTAGGTGGGCAGAAGACTCCAGCCTGAGTATTCCCACTCACCCACCCACCCCAGGTTTCCCCAGGTCTGGGAAGCTGTGGAGTTTCAATGTTTTGAGTCCTAGTTACAGGTAGTCCTCGACTTACAACGGTTTGTTTAGTGACCAAAGTTATAACGGCACTGGAAAGAGTGACATTGTTTTTCACACTTACGACCGTTGCAGCATCCCCATGGTCATGTGATTTACATTTGGATGCTTGGCGACTGACTCACATTGATGACAGTTGCAGTGTCCTGGGGTCATGTGACCATCTTTTGCGAGCGTCTGACAAGCAAAGTCAAGGGGGAAGCCAGATTCGCTTAACAACCGTGTGACTAACAACTGCCGTGGCTCATTTAACAGATGCGGCAACAAAAAGTCGTAAAAATGGGAACAAAACTCACAAATGTCTCACTTAGCAACAGAAATTCTGCTCAATTGTGGTCGTAAGTTGAGGACTACCTGTATTTATAAGGGGGGGCTGTGAAAAAAAAAACCAAAGTTGCCCAGAATTGCCTCTGGCGGCGGGAAACCGAGGTGTGAAAGTAACCTTTTTCAAAAAATCAGCATTTTGCCAGAGGAAGTGTTTTTTTATATGGCATTTCAATAGGATGGGATATTTTTTTCCCCCCAAGGGATGAATGCCAGGAGGATTGCTTTGATTTCGTTTGGGAAATCCTCAGTTGATCTCTCCCAATTTCCAGAGGGAGAAGAGATTCTGCAGCCTGAGGAGACCTTCCTGTTGAAGATTCAGCTTAACCACTAGGTAATGCTACCCAGGTTGAGTTAATTGACCTCACCCATCCTTATTCTGCAGCCCATTTATTTTTGTGCATAATCCAGGACTTGAAGAGCTGCTGCCTGGTGTGTAACCATTTTCTTTCTCCTCAAATCTGAGGTGTAACAACATACACTAAGCTTATTATCTCCAGCTAAGACTAACTTTGAATTGGTAGCATAATTTTTCTACTTTCTTTCTGCTTTCCCATCCTGTTTCATATCTTCATTTGTTCATTACTTTACTTACTTTTACTTTTATTAAATTTGTATACCACCCTTCTCCCGAAGGACTCAGGGCGGTCAACAGGGCATATATAAATAGCAAATACAAAAATTAAAAGGGAATTAAACAAGTGCCCAGTTAAAAAAATACAATAACAATATAAGAAACCCATTAAAAAACCCTAACGTCCCCCATCAGGCCAGACCAGCTAGTTCAAATAAATGGGTCTTCAGACCGCGCCGGAAGGAGCGAAGGTCCGATGCCATCCGGAGCTCAACCAGCAGTTGGTTCCATAGAGCTGGAGCGCCCACAGAGAAGGCCCTCCCCCTGTGGGCCACCAGTCGACATTCCCTGACCGGAGGCACCCTGAGGAGGCCCTCTCTGTGGGAATGCACAGGGCGGAGGGAAGCTGACGCCGGCAGCAGGTGGTCCTCGAGGTACCCCGGACCCATGCCATGTAAGGACTTGAAGATCATAACCAAAACCTTGAATCTCACCCGGAAGACAACTGGTAACCAATGTAGCTCGCGGAGCAAAGGTGTAACATGGGAGTACCGGGAAACTCCCAAGACAACTCTCGCGGCCGCATTCTGTACCAGTTGGAGCCTCCCAGTGGTCTTCAAGGGAAGCCCATTAGAGTTGTCCAGGAGTGTGTGTGTGTGTGTGTGTGTGTGTGTGTTTGCAGTAATTTGCTTAATGTCAAAAAGATCATAAACATGACTCACTCAGCAATTGCTTTGTTTAGTAATTCTGCCTGGAGAATTCTGGGAAATGAAGTCCACCAATCTAGAGAGTACCCAGGTTGGAGAAAGCGATAATAGTTCTTCTATCTCAGCAGCTCTTTTAAATAGACCAATTTAATAACATTTATGTCTTTGTGGCAGGCAGATTTCTTGCGTGGCTGCAAGCAGACTGGGTTTGGACTTTGTCACCTCAACCAAATTGGGACCCAAAGCCTGTTGTTGTTAGTTGTGAAGTCGTGTCCGACCCATCGCGACCCCCATGGACAACGTTCCTCCAGGCCTTCCTGTCCTCTACCATCTTCTGGAGTCCATTTAAGCTCACGCCTACTGCTTCAGTGAGCCTGTAGACACAAAGAATTGAAGGGGAAGGGAGGAAGCCGAGCTGGATCAAAGTCAGTCTGGCCTGGAGGAGTTGAAATGGCCTCTAAGGAGGAAGATGAAGACTTGATGAGCCCCCGGGATCGACAGGATTGTTTTCCAGTGGAACACCAGGAAGAGAAAACAGAAGGACAGAGTGTGGCAAGTCCTGGAGATGTTTCTGAAGGAAGTGGGATGAGCAACCATGTTGGCCTGCTGAAAAACGAAGAGAAAACATTGCACCAGAAAGATGCGCCAGGGATGAAGGAAAGGCCTCCCTCTCAACCTGGGCATGCTCTGTTCCCAGCTTCCCAACGCTGGGATGATTTATTTTTGACCTCCATTGAAAAGGCGGTCAACACTTATCCAGGCAAATGGATGTCCCAGCTCATCCCAGCCCTCAAAGACGAACGAGAAGCATTGGAGGACAAGGAGATTGGAGACTACGGGAAAGTGAAGGCAGCCATCTTGCGGGTGGATGCAATCAGCACCGAAGTCCAGCGGCAGCATTTCCGTCGGTTCTTATACCGAGAAGCTGATGGTCCCCGGGAAGCCTGTAGCCGTCTGTGGTTCTTGTGCCACCGGTGGCTGAAGCCGGAGAGGCACACCAAGGAGCAGATCCTGGAGCTGCTGATCCTGGAGCAGTTCCTGGCCATCTTGCCCTCAGAGATCCAGGGCTGGGTCAAAGATGGCTGCCCTGAGACCTGTGCCCAGGCAGTGACTCTGGCTGAAGATTTCCTCCTGAGCCAACAAGAGGCTGAGACACCGACGCAGCAGGTAATAGATTTTCAGAATAGTTTTGTTCTGCAGAGTTTGTTCTGCTTGTGCACAATGTCCCAACCTTAAAACATTGGAAGGTTGGGATACGATTCTCTCAATGTCTGTTGAGATTCTCAGTCAGCTAGCTCATAGTTATCCCAAAGATGCTTTTTCAAGAGGCAGCTTGATTTTCTTTGTTTTTCCTTGAAGACGTTTCGCTTCTCATCCGAGAAGCTTCTTCAGCTCTGACTGGATGGTGGGGGAAATGGAAGGATTTATACTTTTTGCAGACAGCTGGTCAGTTGCATTCTTTTAGAGAGTCGTTGAGGCCATTTGGGGGTCTAATCCGTGTCGTCAGGGTCACCAGAGTGGGTGCAAATGGGTGTGGAGCCTTTCTGAAAATTGAACAGCCCTCTCAACGAAGGGGGAGGGATGCGACATCATCTATCTTCAGTCTACAACAGAATTCCTTTCAAAAAAAGGGTCTACACACATTTGCACTACTCAGGTGATCTTGTTGACACAGATACACCTCCAGGTGGCCTCAACAAATGTTGCCGCATCCCATGGTCTCGTGAACGCGGTTTGGGATCTTCCCAGGGGACATCCAAAAAAGTCAATGGGGAAGCCAGCAATTGGGAAGGTTGAAAAGCATAATCAGATCAGATCAGATAAGATAAAAGGTAAAGGTAAAGGTTCCTCCGCACATGCGTGCTAGTCATTTCCAACTCTAGGGGCCGGTGCTCATCTCCGTTTCAAAGCCGAAGAGCCAGCGCTTGTCCGAGGACGTCTCCGTGGTCATGTGGCTGGCATGACTAGACGCCAAAGGCGCACGGAACACTGTTACCTTCCCACCGTAGTGGTCCCTATTTTTCTACTTGTATTTTTACGTGCTTTCGAACTGCTAGGTTGGCAGAAGCTGGGACGGGTAACAGGCGCTCACTCTGTTACGTGGCACTCGGGATTCGACCGGCCAAACTGCCGACCTTCTGATCGACAAGCTCAGCGTCTTAACTCACTGAGCCACTGCGTCCCTCAAGATAAGATAACCTTTATAGACATGGTGATTTAGCTTAGCGACTGTGGTAAAAAGGCCATAAAATTGGGCACAGTCACGTGTTGCCTTCCTTAACAACCGTATCACTTAACCATAAATTTCCGGTCCCCTTTGCGATCATATGTCAAGGACCTCTTATACTGTATCTCTTGATCAGTTTTTTTTTAAAAAAAAAACACAAAAAAACCCACCAAAATATTAAGACGTGGACTTCAGCTCCCAGCATTCCCCAGCCAGCGTGTTGGCTAAGGAATCCCCTGGGAGTTGAAGCCCACGTATCTGAAAAGTTGCCAAGTTGGAGAAATATTGCTCTAGATCAGAGTTCCCCAACCTTTCTAGCTCTGCGGACTGGTGGAGCGGGCGGGGGGGAGGAAAGGAGAAGAGAGGATGGTTTCATGCAAATGGCCAGCAAGGGTGCGTGCCGCACAGCTCCATTTGTGCGAGTGACATGCACCCGCTCGGCAGCTGCTTGCGCAAGTGGGGATATGCGTCCGTGTTTGTGTGTGTGTGTGCTCACACCTGCCATTTCTGTGGTCTGTTGCAAACCCCTGCGGCCCAAAGGTTGGGGACCCCTGCTCTAGATGATATTTCAGTTAGGAATAAAATACGTGTAATAGATCACAACTGCGGTACTCTTCAAGTCAGCACTCTTCTCCTCATCCTTGAATGGGATTTTTTTTTTCCTGCTTCTTCCAGGTGCCTGAATTATTTGAGGAGACGGGAATGAGCTCTCCCAAGGCCAGTGGGCAAACCTTGTCAGACACTGAGCAGAGTCAACTGTGTTTGGAGGTTAAACAGGAGCGGCCTCTGGAGGATTCCTCTTTAGGTGAGGCATCACTGATCTAACGTTCAGAGTTCCTCAAAGGGCATCCCTTCATCTCAGAACCTTTAGACAGGAGATTCCCCTGCGTCCAAATTCCATTTTACTCATTTAGGCTGGGAGTGTCTTCCCCTTGAGAGTGATTGTGCCAATTAACAATAGTCCAATCCAATCCAAGGTAAGCTTTGATAGTAAACAAAGGTGTTCTGTACCAGCCAACTACCGGCCCTGCAGAAAAGGCAGGGACGACCCCTTTACAAAAAGGCAAGAGGCTGGAACTAAGCCTGCCAAATTTATGGACACAAAAGCAAACAGAGCAAAACAAGACACGAACCATGAAACAGGAGCTATTCAAACGGTTGCCTTCAGCAAACCAGCCCTCCCACGCATTCCCCTTTTAAACAGTTCAGGGCGTGGCTTCTCTCTGCCTCCTTCCGAGGTGCCCCATTGCCTTCCTCTGTTTACTCCTGATTGACTGCCTCCTGCGTTGGGCGTCCTTGAACAGGGCCAGCTGTGGGTCATCTTCATCCACGCTGTCAGGCTCACACAGCTGGGTCTGCGTAGTGACCAGATGGGAGGGGCCTGGCTGAGGGCTCTGCGAAGCCTTAGGGCTGTTCTCTGCAGGCTCTCCAACACCCCCCTCCTCCTCCTCTGAATCGTCCGACCCAACTGCCGGACCCACAGGCTGACCCTGAATCACAACAAAAGGCCTCAGAAAGCAGACAGGAAAAATGGCAATCCGAAGAAGTCTAGCCGGAGTTCTCACTTGAGACGCAACGGAACAGGCTCAAATTAACCTACTCGGGATAGTAACGTGGTGGGAAGACCTCGCTCTGTTCCAAGGTCCTTAAGCATGGGAGGACAACCAGCACCAAGCAGGATGGACTCGTTTACGGGTGTTGATGAGGGCACAATTGGAATAGCCGAAGGATCAGGTTGAGGGAGAAGATCATAGAGGGCATCTTTCTGTGTGCTCGCTAAGAGTCAACACCAGTCTGATGGCACATAATTAAAGGTAAAGGTTCCCCCGCACATGCGTGCTGGTCGTTTCCGACTCTAGGGGCCGGTGCTCATCTCCGTTTCAAAGCTGAAGAGACAGCGTTTGTCCGAGGACGTCTCCGTGGTCATGTGGCCGGCATGACTATACGCCAAAGGTGCATGGAACGCTGTTACCTTCCCACCGGAGTGGTCCCTATTTTTCTGCTTGCATTTTTACGCGCTTTCGAACTGCTAGGTTGGCAGAAGCTGGGACGAGTAACAGGTGCTCACTCTGCTACGCGGCACTTGGGATTCGACCCACCAAACTGCCGACCTTCTGATCGACAGGCTCAGCGTCCTAACACACTGAGCCACCGCGTCACTGGCACATAATTAGCCAACTGGTTTTTGCAAGAATAGTGTCTCCCTGAAAAAAGAGAGGTTTGAGGCATCTTTTAATGTTGATTTTATTATTCACATTGTCAGTGATAACTGGTGCCGCTATCACCCCTGTCCAGCAGCGAAGGAGTCCACCTCCTTCGCTGCTGGCCCCCCCCACCCCTTTTCTCTTTCCTTCCACCTTTCCCATAATCACAGTTGGGAAATCAATCCATCCACCTTAGAAGACACGTAGACCAAATTACTTGAGATGCAGGCTCAGATGATCCTACTAATTGAAATGATGCTTTGCAGCTTTGAAACGATTTTAAAATGATGTTTGATTTTGCTGACTCGATTCGTGGAGCCCTGGTGGCGCAGTGGTTAGGATGCAGGATTGCAGGCTAACTCTGCCCACAGCCTGAAGTTCAGTCCCGACCAGCTCACCATTGACTCAGCCTTCCATCCTTCCAAGGTCGGTAAGATGAGGAGCCAGATTTTGAGGGCAATATGCTGACACTGTAAACCACTTAGACCGTGCTGTAAAGCACTATTGGGGGCTGGGTCTAAGGCTAAGTGCTACTGCTGTTTCTTCATTGGCCCATTTTTTTTTAAAAATCCCATTTATATCCCGCCCTTCTCCGAAGACTCAGGGCGGCTTACAATCTAAGCACAAATCAAATGTGCTTAGCAATAGCCTTCATTCTATGTATATGCCTGCTTATTAGGGCTTTCGCCCCCCCCCCCCCAAGCGGCATTATTACAAAGTCAGCTTATTGCCCCCAACAATCTGGGTCCTCATTTTACCTACCTCGGAAGGATGGAAGGCTGAGTCAACCTTGAGCCTGGTGGGATGCAAACCTGCACTAATTGCAGGCAGCTGGTGTTACTTGAGGAATTAGCCCACTGCTCCACCAAGGCTCCATTTGATTTTAAAGAACATACCTCTGAACAAACCTAGAATGAATCATATTGTGAAGTATGCGAATGACACGGCAGTGGTGGGTCTTATCCGGGACAGTGAAGATGCTTATAGGGAAGAGGTAAAGGCTTTGGTGGACTGGTGCAATATAAGTAACCTGGTTCTGAATGTGAATTAAACGAAGGAGATCACTGTAGATTTCAGAAAGAGCCAGCATAGCCATACTCCACTCCGTATCAAGTATCCAGCTGTAGAGGTGTAGAGGTGTATCAAGTATCCAGCTGTAGAGGTGGCCAACAGGATGAAGTATCTGGGGGGCGCAGATAACAATCTGAATTGGTCTCTCCACACGTCACCCGTAGTGAATTGTGCAAAACAGCATCTGCATTTCCTGCGTCGGATGAGGAGAGCACATTTTTCTCCTTCTGTCCTGGCCACTTTTTACAGAGCCCCGATGGGGACCATTTTAACAAACTGCATCGCTGTCTAGTTTGGTGGCAGCAGTGCCTCAGACAGAAAATCTATACAGAGAGTGGTAAGGACAGCCGGGAAGATCATAGGCACCTCGCTCCCTGGTATTCAGGATGCTGCTTATAAGCGCTATGTGTTTAGAGCTCGAAGCATCGTTAGAGACCCCACACACCCACATCACGGTCTGTTTCCTGTTGCTCCCCTCTGGGAGGAGGTTTTGAAGTATTTCTAGTAGGATTACCTGATTCTGTAATAGCTTTTTCTCTATGCCATCCGTCTGGTAAACTCGCAAGATTTTTTTTTCTCGCCATGTATACGTATACATCTGAACTAAACTGTTGTTTCTCTGTGTGTATGTGAATATATGCATAATTTATTTTATTTATTTTTGTTATGTTTATGCAGTATATATTGGAGGTGGTTACCCTTTGAGAGCTGAATGCAATGAAATCTCATTTTAATGTATGCTGATTAGTGTAGATTTAAAGTGACAAATTTATTCTATTCTACAATATTCTATTCTATTCTATTGTCTATTCTATTCTGTTCTGTTCTGTTCTATTGTACTTTATTCTACTCTATTTTACTCTATTCTATTCTACTCTATTCTACTCTGTTCTATTCTATTCTACAATATTCTATTCTATTCTATTCTATTCTATTCTATTCTATTCTATTCTATTCTATTCTATTCTACTCTTTATTCTACTTTATCCTATTCTACTCTATTTATTCTATTCTATTCTACTTTATTCTATTCTACTCTAGTCTATTCTAAACAATTTTATACTAATTTTGCCCCAATTTATTGGGATTTCTTTTAGATGATCTCTGCACGAGTAAAAACGATGCTGGGATTCCCCAGCTGGCAAAGAGAGATCCCGAGTTGTCGCACGAGATATCCGAGGGAGGCACTGTGGACGCCTTTCCTGTTTCAGATGAGCGAGGAGCCATCTCTGAAAGTCAGCAGAAGCCAGAACATGCTGGCTTGAGAAAGCTTCCAAGGAAGAGGGCTCAAAACTCTGTTTCTTTGGTGGAGGCTTACAAAAATCTCACTGTCACCCCAATGGGAAAGAAAAATGATGATGACGAACCAGCTGTCAAGATCATTGTACACAAAGAATCTTTCATCCCGGCTTCCGATCACGCAGGGGAAAAAGTCCACAAATGCTTGGCGTGCGGGAAGTGTTTCAGTCTTCGTTCGCGCCTGATCGTCCACGAGAGAACCCACACGGGCGAGAAACCTTACACGTGTTCGGAGTGCGGACGGAGCTTCAGCGTCAGCTCCAGTCTCATCGCCCACCGGAGAACGCATACGGGCGAGAAGCCCTACAAGTGTTCCCATTGCGCGAAGAGTTTCAGCGTGAAGTCCGGGCTGATCGCTCACGAGCGGACCCACACGGGAGAGAAGCCCTACAAATGCTTGTACTGCAGCAAAAGCTTCCGCCGCAATTCGGGTCTCGTGAGCCACCAGCGGATCCACACGGGAGATAAGCCCTACCAGTGCTCGGTGTGCGAGAAAAGCTTCAGCGACATCTCCAACCTCATTACCCACCACCGGATCCACACGGGAGAAAAACCCTACAAGTGTTTGGAGTGCGGGAAGAGCTTCAGCCAGAGCTCCTACCTCAACAGCCACCAGAGAATCCACACGGGGGAAAAGCCATACGAGTGCGCCGAGTGCGGGAAGACCTTCAGCGTCAGCTCTCGGCTCCGGAAGCACCAAAGGAGCCACACCGGAGAAAGACCTTTTGTCTGCTTGGACTGCGGGAAAACTTTCAGCGAGAGCTCAGATCTCCTGGCCCACGAGAGGGCACACACGGGAGAGAAGCCCTATCGCTGCTCCTTTTGCGGGAAGAGTTTTCTCCGCAGCTCCGAGGTTGTGAGCCACGAGAGAATCCACACGGGCGAAAAACCGTACCAGTGCGGGGAGTGTGGGAAAAGCTTTAGCGTCAGCTCGCGCCTGAGCGCGCACCGGAGGATTCACACGGGGGAAAAGCCATTCCAGTGCATGGTGTGTGAGAGAAGCTTCAGTTACAAATCCCACCTCATTACTCACCAGAGAATCCATACTGGGGAAAAACCATTCCAGTGCTCCGTTTGCGGGAAAAGTTTCCGGGGCAGTTCCAGCCTAGTGGCCCACGAGCGGACTCACACCGGAGAAAAGCCATACCGGTGTCTGGACTGTGGGAAAAGCTTTACTCAAAGCTCAAACCTCATTAGTCATCAGCGAATCCACACGGAAGGGAACTCTTGAGAGCTCCCTCAGATGGACCGCTGTGGATTCTCAGTGGGATCTCGCTGTTCCGAAGGAGACACCGGTTCTCCGGTATTTCGCCAGCAGCTCCACCTCTTGTCAAGAAGGGGTGTATTCTCAGCAATTGTGCAATAACAAAGGGTTTTCTCTCCGAACACTGATGTTACGACAAACCGGCCACGGTGTGTATGTGTGTGTATGCCCATCAATCCATCCAGACCAGGGGTAGGCAACCTTGGCTCTTTTATGACTCTTGGACTTCAACTCCCAGAATTCCTGACCCAGCATGGCTCAGCTTGGAAACCTCTCCCTTTCCCCTCAGCATGGCTGGCTCAGGAATTCTGGGAGTTGAAGTCCACGAGTCATAAAAGAGCCAAGGTTGCCTACCCCTGATCCAGACCAAAATATGGGAGGTTTGGGGAGGTGCTGATGGTACGATGCCTGGAGAGTTGACCAGAGGGGTAAATAGACGTTCACCCCTTCTCTTCAGAATCCACTTTGGATCTACCCTGCAGGGCTGGTGGATCTTTGTCCCAGAAGGCGGGAATCTGCCAGGTGTGGAATAGAAGTGTCTACAAAGGAGGACTTCCATTTTCTTTTTTTCCCTTTTTTTTAAATGATCTGAGATCTGACTGGTTGGCGTTTTAGTTCCTGGAGAACCTGTAAGAACTAGATGAGGAAATTCTATTTAGAACAGGAGGGAATTCTATTTTATGGGAAGTCAACTAGCACCCAATCTCATGTTTGAAGTCAAGGGCCAACTTTTTTTTCCCCCCATGCAGGTTCATCATCTTAGGCTTGATATCTAAATTACAGAATTATTTGGGGAGAGGGGTTTTATATCCCCACAATTCCGTTACCCCCCCTCCCAATAAAATAAAATAAAATAAAAATTAAGGGCTCTTGATTTTAGAAAGTTTAGACAGATTGATTTGGCTTACTTAACCGGCCTATCTGTAGCTCCGGTTCTCCGGAGAAAAGGAGGAAGAGGAACTGGGGTCGGCAGTTTGGCGGGTCGAATCCCAAGTGCCGCAGCAGAGTCAGCACCTGTTACTCGTCCCAGCTTCTGCCAACCTAGCAGTTCGAAAGCACGTAAAAATGCAAGTAGAAAAATAGGGACCACTACGGTGGGAAGGTAACAGCGTTCTGTGCGCCTTTGGCGTCTAGTCATGCCGGCCACATGACCACGGAGACGTCCTCGGACAAGCGCTGGCTCTTCGGCTTTGAAACGGAGATGACCACCAGCCCCTAGAGTCGGAAACGACTAGCACGAATGTGCGGGGGAACCTTTACCTTTACCTTTACTAACAAAAAGGGGGGGTTTCTGGGACTCGCACTCCCAAAGGTTCAAGCTCTGCACGTTTGACTGCCAGGGTGATTTAAGTGACTCACTACGGTTGTTAAATGAATCACGTCGTTAAGTCGTTAAGCTTCCCCCCCACACACACACGCACACTGCCTGTCCGAAGCCCCCTGGGAAGTCAGTAAATGGCAATCGCACAGACCCTGGCGCAGCGGCCATGTTTACCACGTGCCAGTTGTCAACTGCCTGCATTCTGATTCAGCTAGCAGGCCAAGGCCTCATGTTGTTAGCTGCGAAGTCGTGTCCGATCCATCGCGACCTCATGGACAACGTTCTTCCAGGCCTTCCTGTCCTCGACCATCTTCTGGAGTCCATCTAGGCTCACGCCTCCTGCTTCAGTGACTCCATCCAGCCACCTCATTCTCTGTCGTCCCCTTCTTCTCTTGCCCTCAACCTTTCCCAGCATTAGGCTCTTCTCCAGCGAGTCCTTCCTTCTCATTAGGTGGCCAAAGGATTTGAGTTTTAGCTTCAGGATCTGGCCTTCTAAAGAGCAGTCAGGGTTGATCTCCTCTAGGACCGACCGGTTTGATCGCCTTGCAGTCCAAGGGACTCGCAGGAGTCTTCTCCGGCACCAGAGTTCAAAGGCCTCAATTCTTTGGCGCTCATAATTGGTTTCAAAGTAACAGAAAATACTGGTAGCTCAGGTTTGAGATTTTGGCAGTGGTTTGCTGTTCAAGCTTTCGCTTCAACGTGGTTTCTGAACGTTTCGTTACCAAAACGAGGTAACATCAGCAGCAGAGTTTAATTGCGTTAATCCTCCTTAGCTTGCAAATGTCTTCCTGTGCCCGTGTGTTCAGTTGGTCCTGCGGTTGGTTATTCGTTTGGACCTATGTTTGAATTCTGAGCCGCTGATTGGTTCTCTTGTTGGAGCTATATTTAAATTCTGAGCAGCTGATGGGTTCTCTTGGAGCTATATTTAAATTCTGAGCCGCTGATTGGTTCTCTTCTTGGAGCTATATTTAAATTCTGAGCCGCTGATTGGTTCTCTTCTTGGAGCTATACTTAAAATTCTGAGCAGCTGATGGGTTCTCTTGGAGCTATATTTAAATTCTGAGCAGCTGATTGGTTCTCTTCTTGGAGCTGTGTTTAAATTCTGAGCAGCTGGTGGGTTCTCTTCTTGGAGCTATATTTAAATTCTGAGCAGCTGATGGGTTCTCTTGTTGGAGCTCTACTTAAATTCTGAGCAGCTGATTGGTTCTCTTCTTGGAGCTATGTTTAAATTCTGAGCCACTGATTGGTTCTCTTCTTGGAGCTATATTTAAATTCTGAGCAGCTGATGGGTTCTCTTGTTGGAGCTGTGTTTAAATTCTGAGCTGCTGATTGGTTCTCTTGTTGGAGCTGTATTTAAATTCTGAGCAGCTGATGGGTTCTTGGAGCTATATTTAAATTCTGAGCCACTGATTGGTTCTCTTCTTGGAGCTATATTTAAATTCTGAGCAGCTGATTGGTTCTCTTGTTGGAGCTGTGTTTAAATTCTGAGCAGCTGATTGGTTCTCTTCTTGGAGCTATGTTTAAATTCTGAGCAGCTGATTGGTTCTCTTGTTGGAGCTGTGTTTAAATTCTGAGCAGCTGATTGGTTGTCTTGTTGGAGCTGCATTTAAATTCTGAGCAGCTGATGGGTTCTTGGAGCTATATTTAAATTCTGAGCCGCTGATTGGTTCTCTTCTTGGAGCTATATTTAAATTCTAAGCCGCTGATTGGTTCTCTTCTTGGAGCTATATTTAAATTCTGAGCAGCTGATAGGTTCTCTTGTTGGAGCTATGTTTAAATTCTGAGCAGCTGATTGGTTCTCTTCTTGGAGCTATGTTTAAATTCTGAGCAGCTGATTGGTTCTCTTGTTGGAGCTGTATTTAAATTCTGAGCAGCTGATGGGTTCTTGGAGCTATGTTTAAATTCTGAGCAGCTGATTGGTTCTCTTGTTGGAGCTGTATTTATATTCTGAGCCGCTGATTGGTTCTCTTCTTGGAGCTATGTTTAAATTCTGAGCAGCTGATTGGTTCTCTTGTTGGAGCTGTGTTTAAATTCTGAGCAGCTGGTGGCTTCTCTTCTTGGAGCTATACTTAAATTCTGAGCAGCTGATTGGTTCTCTTGTGGATGGGTAGTTCCAACAGTTGAACTACCAATCCACAAGAGAACCAATCAGCTGCTCAGAATTTAAACGTAGCTCCAAACGATTAACCAACCGCTCGACCAACTGACCACACTGGCACACAAGACATTTACAAGCTAAGGAGGGTAATATAATTAAACTCTGCTGCTGATGTTACCTAGTTTGGTAGCAAAACGTTGAGTAACTGTACTGAAGCAAGCTTGGGACACCAAACCACTGCCTCATAGCTGGTGTTATGGGGAACAGTGGTTGCTGGTTGGATTACAGAAACAGAATATACAGAAGAACAGAGTTGGAAGGGGTCTTGTAGGTCATCTAGTCCAACCCCCTGCTCAGGCAGGAGACCCTATACCATTTCTGACAAGGGGCTGTCCAGTCTCTTCTTGAAAGCCTCCAGTGATGGAGCACCCACAACTTCTGAAGGTAAGGGGTTCCATTAGTTCAGGGGTGTCAAACTCCATTTCATTGAGGGCCGCATCAGCATTGCCCTCAGGGGGCCGGGTGGGTGTGGCCTACTGGGTGGGTGTGGCCTACTGGGTGGGTGTGGCTAAAGTGCGTATGGCCTACTGGGTGGGTGTGGCCAGCTCTACATCGTTGGCATCAAGGGTGTCTATGGGGGCCTGGGCAGGAGTGGGACAGATCTGAGGGTCTCTGGCAGAAGGAGGGTCTCTGGGCCAGGGCCAAGGCAGTGGGGGCCGTTCCCTCACTTTTTCCAGGATGGCTTCGTGGGCCGCATGAAACCACTTCGCGGGCCGAATCTGGGCCCCGGGCCTTGTGTTTGACATGTCTGCATTAGTTGATTGTACATTTCTCCTTATTTCTAGGTTGAATCTCCTTGATCGGTTTCTATCCATTGTTCCTTGTCTGGCCTTTGGGTGCTTTGGAAAATAGGTTGACCCCCCCCTCTTCTTTGTTTCAGCCCCTCATATATTGGAACACTGCTCTCCTGTCGCCGCAGGTCCTTCCCTTCATTAAACCAGACATACCCAATGCCTGCAACTGTTATGTTTTAGCCTCCAGGCCCTTAATCATCTTTGTTGCTCTTCTCTGCACTCTTTTTTCTAGAGTCTCAACATCTTTTCTGTAGTGTGGTGACCCAAACTGGATGCAGTAATTTAGGTGTAGCCTTACTAAGGCTTTATAGAGTTGTACCTTAAGGAACAAGGTGGCTCAGCGGGTTAGAACGCTGAGCTTGTCGATCAGAAGATCGGCAGTTTGGCGGGTCGAATCCCGAGTGCTGCGTAGCAGAGTGAGCGCCTGTTACTCGTCCCAGCTTCTGCCAACCTAGCAGTTCGAAAGCACGTAAAAATGCAAGTAGAAAAATAGGGACCACTACGGTGGGAAGGTAACAGCGTTCCGTGCGCCTTTGGCGTCCAGTCATGCCGGCCACATGACCACGGAGACGTCCTCGGACAAGCGCTGGCTCTTCGGCTTTGAAACGGAGATGAGCACCGGCCCCTAGAGTTGGAAACGCCTAGCACGCATGTGCGGGGGATCCTTTACCTTTACCTTGATTCAGTCCCTCTGTTAATGCAGTTTAGGATTCACACACCATTTCATGTGTGGATTGCTTTTTGCCACAGTTGAAAGACCAAAGCAAAAATGGTCTTTTAGATGAGGAAAGGAACCGTCAGAAATTATTTGGCCGATGTTTGTGGAATTTCCCTATTTTGGCTGTTGCTTGATGTCTCTTTGGCCAGGCGTCAGTGAGAAACCAGCCTTTTCTCGCTAAAAATCACCTTTCATCCAGGCAAATTCTTGAAGTCAAATACTTGATAAGATCATTTTTTTTACTACAGGTACAGGCAGCCCTTGACTTGCAATCATTCCTTTAGTGACTATTCAAAGGTACAACAGCACTGAAAAATGTGACTTACGACTGTTTTTTTAGCATCCCCATGGTCACGTCAAAATTCAGATGCTTGGCAACTGGCTCATATTTATGACAATTGTAGTATCCCAAAGTCATGGGCCCTCACCAACCTCCATCATTTGGAAACCACCTCGATTTAAGACCAATCAGCAGTCAGGACACTTGGCTATAAAAACAGCCTCTGCTCAGTTGTCTGATGTTTGCATAGCAGGTCGCTCGGCTTCTGAAGATGCCAGCCATAATTCCTGGCAAAATGTTAAAAAAAATGTGTTCCCTAGAGACCATAGTGTCAACATCCATCTCAAGAATCCTAATAAAATTCCAGGTTCATTCCGGTTCTGAAAAGCTTACTGTTTATTGAATACACTGCATGGTTATGTCAAAGCAAAACCATGATTCGTAGACTTAAAACAGTAATTTTCCCAGCCAAACCCCCAATGTCTTTAACATAATCCATATCAACAAGTTCACTTTGTTATGGGAACCGTCTGCTTCAAATCCACACCTGTTCTGGTGTCCTTGACAAGGCTTCAGGTTCCCACGGTCTTCAGCTGAATCGAAGAAGTTTTGTTTCTCCTTCTTACCCATTTGAAAGTAACGCCTCCCCCCCCCATTAATCTAAAAGCAAGTTGAAACGCAGAGGCCTGTAGCTGCCAAAGTTTCATCCTTGACGTAGTTCCTGAACTCTGAAGCCTTGATGCTGCCTTATCCATGGTTTATTCAACGGTCAAAAAGTCAAGATGGTGGCTACAGTGGGGCAATCAAACCTTGGAGCAGCTGTGGCTGGTTGGCTCATATCCCTATGGAAGGAATAAGTAAAGTAGGCTGACATTGCATTACAATATTTGGGGACTCATAGTATTGCTTTTGATTTTTGTCTCTGACTGATTATATTTTTAACAGTGGTTAAAGATACAGTGGCATGGGGGGGGGGAAGTGACTTGCAACCAGTCCTCCAAAGTTATGAGTATTGCACCATCCTTGTGGTCATGTGATCACAATTTGAGTGCCTGGCAATTGGCTGACATTTCTGACAGCTGTGTTCTGCGGTAACATGATTGGCGATTGGTGGCCGTCCCACTTCCCAAGAAGCAGAAGTCGGTGAGGAAGCTGATGATTTGCTTAACGACTGCAGTGATTTGCTTTGTAACTGGCAAAAAAGGTTGTCAGGTCAAGAGCGTTCATGTGATACCTCACTTAATAACCGCTCCAGTCCCAGTTATGGTCGTAAGTCAAGGATAACTATGTGCGTCAAACTTGGTACGTTGGCCTACACCTTTGCAGAAGCAGGTCTTCTGTTTCTCTCTGACTGGAGTCGTGACATGCAGGCAGTCCTCACCTTAGGACCAGAATTGAGCCTAAAATTTATGTTGCTAAGTGAGACATTTGTTAACTTGAGTTTTGCCCTATCTTACTATTTTTCTTGCCAGGTTTGTTAAGTGAATCACTGCAGTTCTTAAATTAGTTATTAAGTGAATCCGGCTTTCCCCATTCACTTCGCTCGTCCTAGGAGGTCGCAAAAAAGGGGATCATGTGACCCTGGGACACTGTGACCGTTATAAATGTGAGTCAGTTGTCAAGCATCCAAATATAAATATAAAAGGGGATGCTGCAATGGTCATAAGTGTGGAAAATGGTCATAAGTCACTTTTTCAGTGCCGTTGTAGCTTTGAACTGTTGTAAGTCAAGGACTACCTGTATTGTTGAGCCAGAACAGAGGTTAGTTTGGTTTGATCTTGGCCCATTGTACAAAATCAGCCAATTACAGGTAGTCCTCGTATTACAACAGCTGACTTAGTGACCGTTCAAGGTTACAACATCACTGAAAAAAGTGACTTAATGACAGTTTTTCACACATATGACCGTTGCGGCATCCCCATGGTCACATGATCAAAATTAAGATGCTTAGCAACTGACTCATATTTATGACGTGTCCCGGGGTCATCTGTTCCCCTTTTGTGACCACCTGAGCAGGAAAAATCAAAGGGATTCATTTAACAACCATGTTACTAACTGAACAACTGCAGTGATTCACTTAACAACTGTGGCGAGAAATGTGGTAAAATGGGCCAAAACCTGCATAACAACAGTCTCGCTTACCGATGGAAATTTTGGGCTGAATTGTCCTTAAGTTGATCACCTGTACATAATGTGAAGCTAGCTTCCGGTATTTTCCTCCTGAACAATTCCAAATACTTCTTGTTGTTTGGATAAAAAAAAAAGACAAAGCATATTTTTAATATTTAAATCAAGGAGCAAATCTTAGGTCCTTTTTTTAAAAAAAAATGGAGATGAAGAAGAAAAAGAAAGTCTTGGTTTGAAAAATAAAATCCTTACAGGTTCTAGAGGTATGGTTTTAAACGTGAGATATTAAATTACATTCCATGTGCAACTTGGAAGTCCAATTTGATTTGATTTCTCCCAACTGGAGGGGGCACTTTTACTTCCACCCCTGTATTGAAAGCTACTCTTAATTTTGGAAGTAGTAACCCAGCCCTATTAAAAGCGAAGGATCTGGCTTCGTCCGGTTAAGAGGTCTCCAAAATAAAAAATAAAAAAAAATGTCATTTGCAATTCCATCTACTTTATGGTGCTTGTGGTTTTTTTGACACCTGACGTTTTCATTTGCGAAGTACGTTTCTGTCTTCCGTTGAGGGGGAAAAAAAATATGTCAGAAATATGGTTTGTCAGCTGGAGGTGGAGATTGGGCTCAGTCGGAGGGAAGAAAGACTTTGTGGTGGGGATCATGAGGCCTGTGTTCTTTAAGGTTATGGGGTCTCCATTACAAGGCAGGAGTCTTGATGTCTGTCCTGCTTAGCGGTCTATACATCAGGGGTCTCCAAACTTGGCAATCAGCCAGCATGGAATTCTGGGAGTTGAAGTCCATAAGTCTTAGTTGCCAAGTTTTGAGGGCCCTGGTCTATATTTTATTTATTTATTTATTCGGTTTATATACCGCCCTATTCCCAAAGCACTCAGGGCGGTTTACAAGGCAAAATTTAAAAACAATCCAATATAAAATTAAATTAAAATTAAATTAAATTAAGTCTAGCCGCAAAAAATAAATCACAATTTAAAAACATTAAACCCCTCAGTCCAGACCAGATAGCTCAAAGAGCCAGGTTTTTAGGTCCTGGCGAAAAGAACGAAGGTCGGGGGCAGTCCGGAGTTCCGTTGGCAGTTGATTCCATAGGGCAGGCGTGCCCACAGAGAACGCCTTCCCCCTGTGGATCGCCCATCGGCAATCCTTGACCGGCGGTACCCTGAGGAGGCCCTCCGTGTGGGAGCGCACAGGACCATGGGAAATTGATGCTTAAAGCCATTTAGGGCTTTATAGGTCATCACCAGCACCTTGAATCTCACCCGGAGGGCAACCGGAAGCCAATGCAGCTCGCGGAGAAGAGGTGTTACATGGGAGTATCGGGAGACTCCCATCACAACTCGCGCGGCTGCATTCTGCACCAGCTGAAGCCTCCGAGTGGTCCTCAGGGGCATCTCCAGTCCCCTTTAAGGAAAGACTTATTTTAAAAGTATTTTGCTTGGTAAATGGCAACCCCCCCCAACCCACTGCTTCTAGAAGGCTTATTTATTTTGGGGTATCCTAGGATGATGTTGAGGGACGCTGTGGCTCAGTGGGTTAGGATGCTGAGCTTGTCGATCTGATGGTCGGCAGTTTGGCGGGTCGAATCCCGAGTGCCGCGTAACAGAGTGAGCGCCTGTTACTCGTCCCAGCTCCTGCCAACCTAGCAGTTCGAAAGCACGTACAAATGCAAGTAGAAAAATAGGGACCACTACAGTGGGAAGGTAACAGCGTTCCATGCGCCTTTGGCGTCTAGTCATGCCGGCCACATGACCACGGAGACGTCCTTGGACAAACGCTGGCTCTTCGGCTTTGAAACGGAGATGAACACCTGCCGCTAGAGTCGGAAACAACTAGCACGCATGTGCGGGGGAACCTTTACCTTTACCTTTAGGATGATGTTATAGCTAGTTTGCACCTCGGTAAGTGGTGGTTTTAAGATGGGACGCCTGCACCGTGGCGGCTATTTTGTGAACTCCACTCACAAAGTTGGAAGTTGGGGCTCTGCTTCCGAAATTGGAAGGCAGTGTGTAAGCGGGCCTGGTGAATAGGTCCACTTCTCAGTATTAAAATTCAGATGTGGGGTCTCTCTGAACTTAGTGGGTTTCTTGCAGACATGCTCATTACCAAACTCGGTAACGTCATCAGTGCCGTTCAGAGGGTCATCTCATTGCTCTCACTACCGTGACCAAATACCCCTCACAAGCATTTTGGCTTTCCTCATTACCCTTGGGCGGAGGTGGGGAACCTTGACTCTTTTTTGATGTGTGGACTTCAACTCCCAGAATTCCTGAGCCAGCCAGATGTTGTTGACTGATTCGTTGCCCCAAAGGCAGAAGTAGAGGGAAAGAAGAGGACCATCGATTCTTCTAGAATGATCAAATCCTTACCAAGTGCTAGCTGAGGAGGAGAAAGTGGGTGGAACCTGGGGAGAAAATAACCTGTCTCCTTGCGGTTGAAGATGCAATGGACATCGGACCATAGCGATACGGCTCATCCATGCAACATCTGCCCCTCCCACTAAGCTGCCCCTCTGCTTTTAATGGAGGTGCCCTCATGCTAACACTAACCCAGGGATAAGCAACCTTGGCTCTTTTATGACTCATAGACTTCAACTCCCAGAATTCCTGAGCCAGCTGGCTCAGGAATTCTGGGAGTTGAAGTCCATGAGTCATAACAGAGCCGGGACTGCCTACCCCTGCGACTAACCTCTCACCAGCCTCCAGCTGACGTGGCCCCCAAATACTTTTTAGGTGCTCTGTTGTAGAGGTGATGTTTTCCTTGTTATTCCAGTTCAAGACTTCCCATCTGGACGATCCACGGTTTATGGAGGTAGAAAGCTATAAAGATGGGAAGATTTCATAAGATTTATTTATTTCTTTATTTTAATTCTCAGGGCGGCTTTAAACTTAGCAGTAGCCTTCATTCTATGTATATGCCTGCTTATTAGGGCTTTCACACACCCCAAGCGGCATTATTACAAAGTCAGCTTAATTGCCCCCAACAATCTCTTAATGAGATTAACATCCTCATCGTATCTTGATCTTGATAAGATGAAGATGTAAGGTGGCATTCGACTGAACCATGAAGTAAGATGGGTTTAGTGCAGGTGCTGTTTTCAATATTACGCTAACTAGGTTACAGGATAAATTGCAACAGGCCAGGTTAGTTGGGTTCGCATTTCCACAATTGGCTTTTAAGATACTTTGGTTTTGGCTTAGCAGCTAAAGATGTGAGCTGTGTCGGTATGGTTGTAAACAATGATTTGGGGAAGCAGTCAAAGGAGGTTTACTCAGCAAACCATGGCTAAGCAAATCACACGTTACTATGACATGAATGCCAGACTGGGAGAGCTTGAAAGTGATACGGACTCCTTTACACAGCTAGGAAGACAATCTGGCAAAGTCAGATTTTTGTCACCCTGGCTTGTAGATTTCTTCCATGGAGAAAGTTGCATTCCGAATCTGCCTTTGCCAGATTTGTAATTCAGGTTTGTGGAACACAACATCAAAGTTTGGTTCACCCGAGTTAAGTTAACAGTACAGGTAGTCCTTGACTTACGACTGTAACTGAGCCGAGATTAGAACTATGGTTGTAAGTCATTCCAGTCATTAAGCAGGTCACCACCTTTATACAGTATAGTTGAATGAGCCTATGAACCAAGCTGCAGGTAATTCTCACTTAACAACCACTGAAAGAATGTAAAATTGGACGTGGTTGTACGGCGATCTGCTTAGTGACTGCATTACCTTGTTATAGTAGCCTAGCCTAATTTAGGTAACCATTTACTTTAATGGGTCGTGGAAGCGGCGGGCGAACGAACAAAGCTTCATCTGCGCATGCACAGGATCTAGGTTGCATGTGTGAAAACACCTCCAGTCGATAGAAGATGGTTTTTCTTCTGAAACCAGTCCCGAGAGCCAGAAAGTCTAGGGAACGCTGCTTTAAAAGAAATGCAGACCTAAGATTTAAGCAAGGGTCCTCAAATCTTTATTATTATTATTATTATTATTATTATTATTATTATTATTATTATTATTATTATTATTGAGGGTAAATTGAAATGTCGAGAGGCTTTCCCCCCCAAATCATTTGGCATTCTCGGAGTGGCTCATTCCAGGACAGATCATTATTATCAGAATCAAATGGGGCTGAGTTGCCCACCAGCTTGCTTAAATCTTTGGGGCCCTGGAGGCACTGTGTGAAACAGACTGCAGCTGGTGAAGTGTTAATATCACTTTAAAGGTAAAGGTAAAGGTAAAAATTCCCCCGCACATGTGTGCTAGTCGTTTCCGACTCTAGGGGCCGGTGCTCATCTCCGTTTCAAAGCCGAAGAGCCAGCGCTTGTCCGAGGACGTCTCCGTGGTCATGTGGCCGGCATGACTAGATGCCAAAGGCGCACGGAGCAATGTTACCTTCCCACCATAGTGGTCCCTATTTTTCTACTTGCATTTTTACGTGCTTTCGAACTGCTAGGTTGGCAGAAGCTGGGACGAGTAACAGGCGCTGACTCTGTTACGCGGCACTTGGGATTCGACCTGCCAAACTGCCGACCTTCTGATCGATAAGCTCAGCGTCCTAACCCACTGAGCCACCGCGTCCCTTTTTAATAATACCACTTTATAATGCCTTAATTAAGACCATACTTGGAATATTGCATCCAGCTTTGGTCGCCACAAAAAAGATCTTGAGATTCGAGAAAGGAGCGCAGAGAAGAGCAACAGAAATGACCAGGGGACTGGTGGCTAAAACATGAGGAACGGTTGCAAGAATTTGGTATGTCTAATTTAATGAAAAGAAGCACTAGAGAGTGACATGACGGCAGTGTTCCAGTATTTGAGGGGCTGGGGATGCTGCAACATTCCAGCTGATTGGCGTTTCTTCTGGGCTCAGAAGCACCAGGATCAGCGCCGTGCTCCTGGTACTGATCCTGCCGCTTCCGCTGAGCTCTGACAGCCCTGCAGCTCTAGCTGTCTCTCGCTCAGGCTTGTGCGGTGCTGCCACCGATTCAGCTCATTCCCCTCCCCCCCTACCACTTTTCTAGGATGGTCGCGTACAACTTGCCAGGTGCCAATGTACCACAGGTGGTACCCGTACCACTGGTTGAAAAGCCTTGGGCTAAAGCCTTACTGGTCATTGGAGGGCTGGGTCAACGCTGCTAACATAGGGTGTTCTTGCTTTGACAACAGATGGAAATGTAGCCATCTTTTTTCTCTTTCGCTTTTAGACTTAGTTGATGCTGGGAGGGGGGATGTGGAAGAGAGTCCAGTTAGTGATAACAATAATAAGCCAGACATTTACTTAGAGCAATAACAAATTCTCTCAAAGAGGCCTGCCTTGCTTTGATGACCTGGCTCATAACAAGTTTCATCAGATTATCAGGGAGATTGCAAATTGGACGGATTATGTAATATGAGATCTCAGCTTGTGATCTCCCTGATAATTTGATGAAACTTGTTATGAGCCAACTCATCAAGGCAAGGCAGGTCTCTTAGAGAGAGTTTGGCTGGCTGGCTGGCTCAGGATTTCTGGGAGTTGAAGTCCACGAGCCAAGGTTGCCTACCCCTGCTCTAGGTAAATGTCTCAGCAATGATGAAACTCTTCAAAGGAACTTTGAGGTATTGTTTACCTTAAAGAATCTTTTATTTGAGAAACAAAATATCGGCACTACATAAAGGTAAAAGGTAAAGGTTCCCCCGCACATGCGTGCTAGTCGTTTCCAACTCTAGCGGCCGATGCTCATCTCCATTTCAAAGCCAAAGAGCCAGCGCTTGTCCGAGGACGTCTCCGTGGTCACGTGGCTGGCATGACTAGATGCCAAAGGCGCATGGAACACTGTTACCTTCCCACCATAGTGGTCCTTATTTTTCTACTTGCATTTTTACGTGCTTTCAAACTGCTAGGTTGGCAGAAGCTGGGATGAGTAACAGGCGCTCACTCTGTTATGCGGCACTCGGGATTCGACCTGCCAAGCTCCCGACCTTCTGATCGACAAGCTCAGCGTCCTAACCCACTGAGCCACCGCGTCCCTACATTAGCACTACATAGTTAAAGCCAAAAAGTGAATTCCCCTCCCCTGGGAACAAAGTAGCAAAGCACAATTCCCTCCTCCAATTAATAGTCTTAAATCACCGTGAGGTCTTCTTCAGAGAAGATAGATCAGAACATCCAGGCATTCCTGCCCAGATCTTAGATAAGATTCTTTTGACCCTGGCTTGACGCCACCTGTGAGAAACTCAGCTGTAAGAGAACAGCTGGGTGGCATAACTGGCCTACTTGAACGGTGAATGTAAACCTTTACTGACTTTCAGAATTATATGTGGGGAATTTCCTTCCTATCTCTTTATTTGAGGAATATTGGTTACTTGAGTATAAAATCTTGCCTGACAAACGACCTCTACTATAAAGACTATTTATAAACATGTGAAAGAGATGGATGAAGACCAGGAAAAGGTCCTTTCCATGTTGAAAGCAATACACGAAACCATTCTTTCAGCTTGTGATAAAATAAGACCTAACATAAAAGATCAAGATGCCAGCGTAGATACACATACCCAAACTTTGACTACAACCTAAGAACTAACAATGCAGAAGATAACAGAAGAAGTGGAACAATCAAACATTAAGACACTTGACCAACAAATACAGTTAATGGAAAAGCCAGAAAAGGGAGTGACAACACTGAAAATGGAAAAGACTTTCTATATAAATCAGAAGAAATTTGAGAAAGAAGAAGAACAGATTGAATAGAAGATAAACATATCAAGGCAGTCATGGTGAATTGGAATAATAGGGAGACAACTTAATGAATACAAATGGGCACTAGCTCTTCCAAAAAAACCTGGCAATTAAATGGTCTCCTTTATTTCAAATAACATAAATAATAATAGAGAGAGATCTATTTGATCTAAAAGCACTGATATGGAAGCCTAGTTGGCAAAGGAAGAAAGCCAGAATAAGGCTGAGGAAAATTGGGGTTTTGATTTATTAGAGGGAATTTCATATTATTAATTAAATTGCCAACATACACTGGATCATGGAGAAAGCCAGGGAGTTCCAGAAAAACATCTGCTTCTGCTTCATTGGCTATGCTAAAGCCTTTGATTGTGTGGATCACAACAAATTGTGGCAAGTTCTCAAAGAGATGGGAGTACCAGACCATCTTATTTGTCTCTTGAGAAACCTATATGCGGAACCTATATGCGGGTCAAGAAGTAACAGTGAGAACTGGACACGAAACCACTGATTGGTTCAAAATTGGGATAAGAGTCCGGGAAGGCTGTATACTGTCGCCCTGCCTATTTAACTTATATGCAGAGTACATCATGAGAAAGGCAGGGCTAAATGAATCAAAAGTTGGAATTAAGATTACCAGGAGAAATATCAACAACCTAAGATATGCAGATGATACCATTCTAATGGCAGAAAGTGAAGAGGAACTAAAGAGCCTCTTGATGCGGGTGAAGAAGGAGAGTACAAAAGTTGGCTTGAAACTTAACATTAAGAAAACCAAGATCATGGCATCCAGCCCTCTCAATTCCTGGCAAATAGATGGGGAAGAAATGGAGGTAGTGACAGATTTAATTTTCCTGGGCTCCAAGATCACCGCTTACGGGGACTGCAACCAAGAAATTAAAAGACATTTGCACCTGGGGAGAAAAGCCATGGCAAATCTAGACAACACACTAAAAAGCAGAGACATCACCCTGCCAACAAAAGCGCGTATAGTCAAGGCTATGGTCTTTCCAGTTGCAATGTATGGCTGTGAAAGTTGGACCATAAGAAAGGCTGAGTGCCAAAAAATTGAGGCCTTTGAACTATGGTGCCGGAGAAGACTCCTGCGAGTCCCTTGGACTGCAAGGCGATCAAACCAGTCAGTCCTAGAGGAGATCAACCCTGACTGCTCTTTAGAAGGTCAGATCCTGAAGTTGAAACTCAATACTTTGGCCATCTAATGAAAAGGAAGGACTCACTGGAGAAGAGCCTAATGCTGGGAAAGGTTGAGGGCAAGAGAAGAAGGGGATGACGGAGAATGAGGTGGCTGGATAGAGTCACTGAAGCAGTAGGCATGAGCTCCAGAAGATGGTAGAGGACAGGAAGGCCTGGAGGAACGTTGTTCATGGGGTTGCGATGGGTTGGACACGACTTCACAACTAACAACAACAACAACAACAACATATTCAAATAGATAAAATGTGTATTTTGGATATTAGATTCTGTTCTGAATCTAATAAGGGAAATCTTGATAGAAAGTGTTGAAGCCACAGGAACCTTGGGGGGAAGCGATCATGAAATATTGGAATTCAACATTATGGAAGAACAAGCAATAGAACACAGCCAAACTAGAGTCTTGGACTTTAAAAGAGCTAATTTCAATAAACTTAGAGAGACCTTGGGAAGAATTCCATGGATGAGAATCCTAAAGGGGAAAACAACTTAAGAAGCTTGGGAAATTTTGAAAAGTGAGATAATAAAGGCCCAGTCTAGCACAATACCAACAAAGAAGAAAAATATCAGCTTGGCTGCATAAAGAACTCTCTGATAAACTGAAAGATAAAAAGGACAAGTATAAGAAGTGGAAAGAGGGGCACATAACTAAGGCAGAATATCAGCAAACAGCCCGTGCCTGCAAAGATGAAGTGAGGGAAGCTAAGGCTCAAAATGAACTAAGGCTTGCGACCAAAGTCAAAAATAACAAAAAAAAGCTTCTTTCAACATATAAGAAAAAAAAGTGAAGGAAATGATTGGTCCATTAGTGGGTGAAAGTGGCAAGAAGGTGACAAGCAACAGGGAGAAAGCAGAACTATTTAACTCGTTTTTTGCATCTGTCTTTACACAAAGGGAAAAAACAGTCCAACCTACCCAAACCAGTGCCATAAAAAACAGAATAGAAACGCAAGTTAAGATAGGCCAGAAAATGATAAGCGAGCACCTGTCCAGCCTAGACGAGTTCAAATCACCAGGACCAGATGGATTACACCTCAAGATTCTCAAGGAACTGGCAGACGTGATCTCAGAACCACTGAACTATATTTTTCAAAGATCCTGCACCACTGGGGAACTACCAGAGGACTGGAAGAGAGCTGATGTAGTTCCCATATTCTAAAAAGGGAAAAAAATAGATCCAGGAAATTTATTTATTTAATTAATTTAATTTAACTTAATTTCTATACCGCCCTTCTCCCGAAGGACTCAGGGCGGTGTACAGGGCAATAAAAATACAACATACAAAAATTAAAAATAAGACTAAATTAATCTAGCCCTAACAATAAATAATTAAAAATTAAAAATACCCCAAACCCATTAGATCAGGCCGGCTTGTTCAAATAAGTAAGTTTTCAGATCACGGTGGAAAGAGCGAAGGTCGGGAGCCATCCGGAGCTCAACCGGTAATTGATTCCAAAGGGCTGGCACGCCCACAGAGAATGCTCTCCCCCTGGGGGCCGCCAGCCGACACTCTCTGACCGACGGCACCCTGAGGAGGTCCTCTCTGTGGGAGCGCACAGGATGAAGGGAAGTTGACGCCGGCAGCAGGTGCTCCCGTAAGTAATCCGGACCCATGCCATTTAGGGCCTTATAGGTAATCACCAGCCTACAGTAAGATTTGTGAACAGAACCATGAAATAAGGATATGAGCTAAACAATGAAGCCTACAAATGAAGAAAGGAATTTGTGATCCACAGGCCGCCCTCAACGTACAACCACAATTCAGCCAAAAATTTCCATTGCTAAGTGAGACATTTGTTAAGTGAATTTTGCCCCATTTTATGACACTTTTTGCCACAGTTGTTAAGTGAATCACTGCAGTTGCTAAGTCAGTTACCTGGTTGTTCAGTGAATTTGGCTTCCCCATGGACTTTGCTTGTCAGAAGATTGCAAAAGGTAATCACATGACTCTGGGACACTGCAACCGTCATAAATCTGAGTCAATTGTTAAGCATCATGAAATTTGATCACGTGACTATGGGGATTCAGCAAAGTTCAAAACGGTGAAAAATGGTCATGTCACTTTTTTCAGTTCCTTTGTTACTTTGAACAGTCACTAAATGAACTGTTGTAAGTCAAGGACTACCTACATAACCTTCATCCATACAAATGTCTTTCTAGGAAGAAATATCAAATAAGGATAAAAATGTTGAAACAGACATCCAGTGGATTGTGGACAGGTACTGTGGACCAGTATTGTGGACCTGTATTGTGGATCGGTACCGGGCTACAGCATGCCAGCAACTGGGCCACACAAACAGGCAAAGCCCCATCCGTGGGATGCAGGCAGCACACAAAACCACGCCTCCTCCGGTCCACGGAAAAACCTCTCTCCATGGAACCAGTCGCTGGAGCCCAAAAGATTGGGGACCTCTGCCTTTTACCATTTCAGATAAATGGCTGTCCAGTCTCTTCTTAAAAACTTCCACTGTTGGAGCATCCACAGATTCTGGAGGCAGGTTGTTCCACTGATTAATTGTTCTAACAGTCCAGAAATTTCTCCTTAGTTCTAGGTTGCTTCTCTCTTTGGTTAGTTTCCATCCTTAGCTTCTTGTCCAGCCTTCTGGTGCTTTGGAGAATACAGTAGATTGACTCACTCTTCCCTCCCTTGAAATACTGGAAGACTGCTTTCATGTGACACCTAGTTCTTCTGTTCATTAAACTAGACAAGATGGTTCATATTTATGACAGTTGCAGTGTCCTGGAATCAGGCGATTACCTCTTGTGAACTTCTGACAAGCAAAGTCAATGAGGAAACTAGATTCACTTAACAACCGTGTTACTAACTTACAACTGCAGTGATCCACGTAACAAACATGGCAAGAGAGGTTGTAAAATGGGGCAAAATTCACTTAACAACTGTCTCACTTAGGAACAGAAATTTTGGGCTCAATTGCATTTGTAAGTCGAGGACTACCTGGGGTTTCACAGACCCATCCTGGCTTGCCCGATCAGGCAGTTGCTGTTTTGCCTAATTCAGGTTGAGGTCTAATCTGGGGCTTGATTCATCCTTCCTCACCACATTTTCCTCTTCTTTGTTAAGATATTTAATTTAATAGCTAGAGCAGTTAAGGGTTGGGCAATGAGTCAGAACACGCAGTTATAGCTGATTGGTTGAAGAGGGCTGGCCACTGCACAAGGCAATCTAAGCTGTGATTGGTTGCCTTGAGTGAAAAGGGGGAGGTTCCTTGTTTCCCGCCTTTTTTCCTCTGAGTGCCCTCTGTAATTTACCTCATGATATGTTGATTTACCTGACGTGCTCCTATTTGCCTGATTATCTTATTTACTATTAATACATTTATTTATATAAAACTATGTGTTTGTGTCAGCATCTCTGACTCCATTTGGACACCGGCTGTGCAATTCCCTGACATTTTTCCCTGCAGTCCCCGATCGCAGAGGAGCTGAGGAAAGGGACACACGCGCGTGCACACACACACACACACTGTTTCATGAGGGGCTGGCAGTCTTCTGCCCACCCAAAGGGCTTGCTAGTTCATGCCCTTCCAACAGTTAAGAGATGATCTGACATGGGGAGCAAACACCAAAGTTGTGATGAAGAGAGCACAGCAGAGGTTATACTTCTTGAGAATTCTCAGGAAGCATAATCTCTCAAAGGACCCGTTGTTGGCATTCTACCACTGTACCATAGAGAGTGTGTTAACCTATGGTCTGTGTGTGTGGTTTGGGAGTTGTACAGTCAGGGAAAAAACAATGCTGTCCAGGGTCGTAAAGACTGCGGAGAGAATAATTGGGTGTACTCTTCCTACTTTAGATCAAATTTATGCCTCCAGGTGTTATAAGAAAGCTGTGGAGATTGTGCAGGATTGCACGCACCCCGGAAATGATCTCTTTCAGCTTCTGCCTTTTAGAAGGAGGTATAGGGTCATAAAGACCAGGACCAGCCACTTGAGAAATAGTTTTTATCCAAAAGCGGTTTTGGCCTTGAATGCAGCAGAATGTAGTTTCTGAGAGAACTTCTGTATTTAATTTTTAAAGTGTTAGAGTGTTTCTAGGGGTTAAATGTGTATATATTTATATTTATTAAATTTATATACCGCCCTTCTCCCATAGGACCCATGGCGGTTCACAAGGCAATTAAAACAACATTACAATACAAAAAATAATAGCAATTAAAATAGATTAAATTTTCCTTAATTAAAATCTAAAACCCCTATAACTCTGATTAAAAACCCAATTACAATAAGTTAAAAAATTAAAAAAATCCTCAGTCCTGGCCGGAAAGCTCAAAGAGCCAGGTCTTCAGGTCCCGGCGGAACGAACGAAAATCAGGGGCAGTCCTAAGCTCTATGGGTAACTGGTTCCAGAGGGCAGGCGCGCCCACAGAGAAGGCCCTCCCCCTGGGTGTTGCCTGTGTGGGAGCACACAGGACGAAGGGAACTTGATGCCGGCAGCAGGTATATGTGGGGTGGGTGGTATGTTGATATGTATTTTGTTGTTTTTGTTGGGTTTTGTGGGGTTGATGCGGTTTTTTCAATTTCGTTGTTCTGTATGGGACAATGACAATAAAGGTTATCGTATTGTATCGTATCGACATGGAACCACATGCCCCATTCTGTCAACATAGCCATGCCTGTGCGCCACCCTCCCCTTTTCTCCCCTTGCCTTTTGCGGTGGGCAGAAACGAAACTGAAACGAAACAGGAATGAAACAGACTGGGGTTTGTTGAGTCTTTACTGAAGCTCAAAAGGTTCACATGAAGTCAGCTGTCACTATCCTAGAAGCTCAGCAACCCGGGACCACCTGCTGCTAAAGCAAAGAGGGACCAAGGAAAGAGGATACAGGAAGCGTCAACAAGGAGAGGTCCCTTAAGATCTTACTGCATCAGTCTTGCTGGAGAGAAACACCTCTTCAGTGACAGATGAGAGGAAGGCACGGTTCAAGGCAAGGTCCTGCTAGGAAACAGAACTTATGCCAACGGGTGAGGGGGGCTAGCACAATAGGCCTCCAGAGCTTTTTTGGGGTGAATCCCTTTTTTGTTCAATTTTTTATCTGCCTGTGGGAATAATGGCCTCCTGAAGGAGCTACACTGGGTTTTCCATGACAAATGAAGGCACATATACACGTCCCAGATCAACGTTGCAAGATCCAACCTGGTTCGGTCATTAAGACCAGAGGTTTACTCTTCAGAGCAATCGGGCCCGTGCTGGAGACATCTGGCAACTCTCCCAACTGTGCCTCAGTGCCGCATAGAAGTTCTGGCTTTGGGGTAAGAGGGAAAACCACAGTTTCCTGGCACAGCCTGACACCAGGCTACTTGAGTGGTGGGCTATGAACGAGCCGGAGAGGGCAAGGATGTGTCTCTTCAAAGAGATGGTGGACCATCTTCAGGTCAGTTAAGCAGGACAGATGGATGAAATTATAGGGTATCACCTCTTCAAATCAAGATCTGTAAGGCAAGGGCCAGATGAACAAGGCAGAAGAATGAGGCTCTTGGATTTCTAGAATCGTTCTAGGAATTGGATTACACTATTTATACTCTTCCTCGTACCAGGAAACTGTATTGGTCCCATATCTATCAGCAAGGTGATCCCATGGAATCCATCCTTGAGGTGATGCCAGGTGACAGGCACACCGTTGTCTTCCAGCCTCTTCTTATAGAGCAAGCCATCATCTCGGAAAATGTCGTATTCGCAGGTTAAAAGGAAAGTCTCTGGAAACTGCTGGATGATGGCGTCTTCCGCCAGGAGCGGAGAAAACATGGGGTCAAAAACTCCTTTGGATTTTTTGAAAAGATCTTCTGAAAACGGACCAGGTACAAACGGTACGTAACCCCGGCCTTTAAATTCCTCCGGAATATGTTCCGCACTGATCCATTTCTGATACTTTGCCCTGACTTCCTGCGGTATATGGGCATTGGCCATAATTTCATTGACCCCGGCACTGGTTCCCAAGAGATAAACTGTGCCAAGACGAACAGCATCTTTCTTGAGTAAGAGGGGAATAGAATGGTTTTGCTGGTAAGAAGGTAAATTGAAATCCAGACTTTGTAGGAAAGGATACAGTAGCATCTGGGCCCGGGGCTGTGGAACGTCCTTTTTCATCACAAGTTGCTGAGCAGTGCTGGCAACAAGTGTGCTTCCGCTGCTGTCGCCAGCCAGCACGATCCGTTTAGGGTCCACTCCGTAGTCCTGCGCATTCTTCAGAAAATGTGATACGGCAGTGTAGCAGCTGAGTTGTTGAGCTGGAAAGGGATGCTCTGGCGCCAAGGGGTATCTGAAGCAACAGTGAGTCAAAACACAACCTTTCAAATGCATTGGCATTCCTATTATTATGATGAATATATCATAGCTGCCCACCCCAAAAAGACTGGGCAGCATGCAACAACCAATAGAGGCAGTCCTCGACTTACAACAGTTCATTTAATAACTGTTCAACATTACAACACCACTTCGAAAAAGTGACTTATGACCATTTTCACATGACCGTTGTAGCATCCCTGTGTTCACATGATCAAACTTAGGGTGCCTGGCAACTGATATTTATGACAGTTGCGGTGTCTCAGGCTCACGTGATCCCCTTTTGTGACCCTCTGACAAGCTAGGTCAGTGGGATTCAGTTAACAACTGCGTTACTAACGTAACAATTGCACTGATTCACTTAACAACTGTGGCAAGACAGGTCATAAAATGGGGCAAAGCTCACTTAACAACGGTCTCACAAAGCAACAGAAATTTTGGGCTCCGTTGTGATTGTAAGTCGAGGACTACCTGTAATTCTGGAAACTACTCTGAAGTAACCCGCTGCATCCTTGTTGTTTCCTTGTGGCTGTCAGCATTTTAGTAGACTGTCTAGAGCAGACATGTCAAACTCGCGACGTCACGTGATGTCGCGCAACGTATCGGAGCCTTTTCGCCATTGTTGGCAATGGGGTGGGCATGGTTTCCTGGTGACGCATCCGGCCCGCGGGCCAGCAGTTTGACACCCCTGGTCTAGAGAGAGAGAGAGGTTATGGCAGTTGGATTTTGTGCCTTCTGTGACACAAGTCAACCTGAGCTCACTTACCCAATTAATATGACCACAGTGTCAGTTTTCCGGGCAATGAAGTCGCACAGCCTTCTGTGGCCTTCTGAAATACCACAAAGAATTGGTTGAATTGATCTTCAGATGAGAACGTCCCATTTCTCCCACCCCTAACGTGTAGGTTTTTATCTGAGCACATGCATTTTTCCCATTTGGTCCTTGGCGTGCTGCAGAAGAATCAGGGTACATCAATCAAACAATTATTTGGAAAACCTACGGGGGGTTCCAAGCAGGCCTGCTCCTCCGTGGATCCAGACAAGTCCTCGTCTGTTCTCTGGACTTGCTCCTTTGGGACAACAGACCACCACCGGCACTCTGTCAAAAAGCACTTCCTTGACGATCAAGTCAGACGGTTTCCTTATGGGTATTCCATCCACAAGGAGATTCCATATCGCAAATTCAGGGCAGATGCCAAGTTTATCGAGAATCGTGGCCTGCACAGGCGAAAGACAAGAAAGAAAACAAATGATAATGCACAAAGGATTTGTTTAGATGCTATCCAGAGTGAGTTCTAATAAACGAGAATATTTGGAGCTCAGCATTGAAAGGAGGGATCCTTGGTGCTCTCTGAGCTTGCTGGTGGATCCTCAGGCACACCAAGTGTAGGATTGTGCCATTCAGGCAAACCAACTGAAAGCAAAGCTGGAATCCAAAGGCAGACACTTACCAGTTCCATAACAATTCTCACAGACGAAAAGAGAAGGCGCAGTTTTGTCCCCTGGCTGATTCCTGGCGGGATATGCATGCCGATGATGTTACAGTGAAGGATCCACCCGAGGAACAACAATGTGACTGAAATGCAAAAGTAAAATGCCAATATCCACAGGGTTTGGCCCAGTATCGTTTCCATGGTGGAAAGGTCCTGAGAACAGAGATGGGATTTTTTTTCACTATCTGGCCAAAGAAAATTGTCTTAAAGCTTAATTTGCTTTGTTCTTGCTCCGTGAGGTCTATATTGCCCTGTAGTTCTTTTAACTGTAGGTGACGGGTACACCTCGATGCCTTCTCTTATATCATTTTGTCACTGCACGTTTTTTTTGGTTCGTCAGAAAAGTTCATTTCTAACTGTACATTTCCCCTGCTCTCTGCACCTGTGGTGATAGCTTATCTGGTAACCATAGTGACCCTCATATGTGCAGCTATGTTATGGTTTCAGACTGTTTTGTGCGCATGTCTGAAAAACGTTTCTCACAGTTACTCTTTTATTGTCTTTCACTTTCCTGTTACTGTCTGTTACGTTAGGATGTAGTCAGCTAGCTCTCTTTATAATATATATTTAGTTTTTTGTAATTAAAAGGTATTTAGTAAGATTATGCGTCGTGTTTTATTTCCTTCCTTCATGCACATCATGCATCCTCTGAAGCACAGTCCTTCACCCTCTACTAAGGTGATTTATACCTTGACATTTCCACCGGTATGATTGGGCAAATGATCATTTTTATTCATGATTTAAATGGACCAACAAGTTCTGAACAAACAGATCTCTTTCAAAAACCTTCTCTCTTGAGGGTTACTTCAACCAACATCATTTGAGTTCACTTCATGATCACCCCATAAATCAAATGAGGTGGTTCGTTTATCTGCATTCCTTAATTAGGGCTTTCAGAGGGACACTGTGACCTGAGTGAGCTTCTGGGTACCACATTCCCTAACAGAGAAAATTGACTGCACAGATTTTGAGATGACAACAGCGCTCGTGCCGCTACTGTGCCCCTCCACCCACTTCTCCTTAACTTACACTTTTGTAGCTTTTCCCAGCAGCCTCTGGCAGTTTAAAATCAAAGAGGGTCCAATCAGCAAGGACACAGCTACTGTGCCCCTCCACCCACTTCTCCTTAACTTACAGTTTTGTAGCTTTTCCCAGCAGCCTCTGGCAGTTTAAAAGCAAAGAGGGTCCAATCAGCAAGGACACAGCTACTGTGCCCCTCCACCCACTTCTCCTTAACTTACACTTTTGTAGCTTTTCCCAGCAGCCTCTGGCAGTTTAAAAACAAAGAGGGTCCAATCAGCAAGGACACAGCAACTGTGCCCCTCCACCCACTTCTCCTTAACTTACACTTTTGTAGCTTTTCCCAGCAGCCTCTGGCAGTTTAAAAGCAAAGAGGGTTCAATCAGCAAGAACACAGCTACTGTGCCTCTCCACCCACTTCTCCTTAACTTACAATTTTGTAGCTTTTCCCAGCAGCCTCTGGCAGTTTAAAAGCAAAGAGGGTCCAATCAGCAAGGACACAGCTACTGTGCCCCTCCACCCACTTCTCCTTAACTTACAGTTTATGCAGAGTTATGCAGATTCAGATTGGGCGAGTGATAAGAAGTCACAGAAAAGTACTTCAGGTTACATGATGTTCTTAAATGAATGTCCTGTTTACTGGCATGTGCATAAACAGAATTTTGTTTCTTGTTCCTCTACAGAAGCTGAGTATGCTTGTGTGTCTGATGCATGCAATTCTTTAACCTGGTTTGATGCTTTAGTCACAGATATCTGGACACATCCGATTCGACCGATCACTGTGTTGGAAGATAATGAATCTGTGGTATATATTTCTGAAACATGTTTTACAGGTTCAAGGTCCAGACACATTGACATCTGATATCAAAACATAAGGCAACTGGTTAAACCCCTTATTTCATGTTGTATGGACACAAGCCTGATCTCTCACATCTCCATATTTTTGGTTCATACGCTAGTGTGAATATTCCCTTAGCCCACGGGTTGGCAACCCGCGGCTCCGGAGCCGCATGCGGCTGTTTGAACTGTCTCCTGCAGCTCCCAGTCGCCCGGTGTGCGCACACCTCTTCGAACGGGCAGTGGTGCGCGCGCACCTCTCCAAATGGAGAGTGGCACTGCCCATTTGGAGAGGTGCGTGCGCACCTCTCCGAACAGGCGGAGGTGTGCGCGCACCTCTCTAAAGGTTTGGAGAGGTGTGTGCGCACCTCCGCCCGAACGGGCAGTGGCGCCGCTCGTTGGGAAAGCTGCTGCTGCCCATTTGCAGAGCTGCCGCCTTCCTCCAAAGGCGGTAGCTCTGCAAACGGGCCACGGCAGCAGGTCTGTAAACGGGTGGCACCACCGCCCGTTCGGGTGGAGGTGCGCGCGCACCTCTCCGAATGGGCGGCAATGCTGCCCTTTGGAAAGTTGCCGCGGCCCGTTACTAAACTCTACATATTGCAGAGCACACATAACTTGCCAGTTTCTAAGGAAACTGGGCAATTCTTCCACTCAAAATGTGGCGCTGAACTAAGCAATGGCAACGGAAATGCTATGGACTTGCACTTCCGTATTTCATCGCGTTTAAGAGGCCGGAGAAGAAAGGCTGGTTTGCTTTTTAATGAGCACCAAGCAGTTCCTGACGCGACTCGGCTCTCAGAGGCTCCAGAAAAACCAAACCCGTCGGCTGTTAAGCTGGGAAAATTAAGTCCCGGGAGTTCTTTTTATAGTCACAAAGCAGCAGGAAAGTTCAGAGTAGGCACGGTTGGGCCTCTCAGTGCTAACCTTCATGTAGTCGCGCACAGAGGTCCCCTTTTTCTGCTTGGGCTTCGGTGACCGAGGCCGCGATCACGACGGGTAAGGAAAAGGGAATCGGGCTTCTTTCAAGGGTTTGTCGTATCTCTGCCACCCCCCTCCACCCAGTCTCGCCCGTTGTGTTCTTTCTGGTGCGTGGGAGGCAGAAATAATGGGGCAGCCAGCGCTGCCTGAGGGCTGATCGTGCTAAATTTCTGCCTTTCTCATAGTTATTAAAGCATCGAATGGCACCAAGAAGAGGGGTGGGGTTCTGCCATTTTGTCGAAATGGGAAAATGTCGAAGTTGGGGAGCAAGTTCCTCGGAACTCTCCGGGACTTTTTAAATTAATCAGCACAATACTAGGCTGTGTGGAGAGCTGATGCAATGGAGGAGGGCTGCCAGTTTGTAAGGTTTGGGCTTTTATGTCGTGGGGAAAAGAGCACTTTAACAACAGGATGTTTTCTTGTAAAGAAAAAAGAAAAGGCTCACGCTCTGTGTTGCTTTTCTTTCTCCCTGTATTTCTAAGATTACGGAAGCTTTGCCAAAAAATTTTATGTGGGTGGTTGAAAGATGGCGTCACAATAAGGAGGTGACCATTTGGGTGCCAGATTAATGTCGGCTCTGCAAACAGGCCGTCGCCACCGCGCAACCGGTTCCATCACACATAAAAAAGTGGCAATCGTGCGCGCGCATCCGCGCACGTGCAAGAAACAAAATGTTTTGCACATGCGCAAAATGTTTTATTGCGCATGCACATGCATGGACACACGCACGTGGCTCCCGCTTTTTTTTATGTGTGATGGAACCGGTTCCCAGTGGCTCTTTTGCTTTTTCAGGTTGCCGACCCCTGCCTTAGCCCAAAAAAAGAAAGGGGGTCCTGCAGCAAAAAGGATGAGATTTATGGGTATTGATGATAATTCAAAATGGAGCAAATACATTGACTCTCATCATGTTATTGTGGTTTCACAAACTGCTACTTTTGAGGAAGATGCTGACTGGTCCAGGATTCATTCGAACGATCCTGGAGTTTATTTTCCTAGAGATAGTGCTGCTGATGCCACGCAACCTGATGATCAATATCCACAGGAGGTTGTCCCTCCCACGAGTTCTTCTCAACCTACTGTTCCGTTTTGCAAAGCTGCTGATGCTGCCGCTGATGATGATGATGAAGACGAGGATGACACGGAAGAAGAATGGACAGTTGTTCCGAGACGTTCCAAGAGGTCCAAGACGTTCCAAGGGAATCCCTCCAAAATGTTATTCGTGGCAAGTAACAAAAACACCTGTACCTTTGATTTGTAATGTTACACTTCCACCTGAGAAGTTCACACAGATCAAACATCTTCCTGAATCAGAGCAAGATAAATGGTTTGAGGCAATGCAGGCTGAAATGGACAGTCTAAAGAAACTTCAAGTGTTTACGCCTGCAAGCCCTCCAGCAAACAAGAAAGTTATTGGTACTCGATGGGTCTACAGGATCAAAAAGAAGCCGAATGGTGAGTCGTTGTACAAGGCTAGACTCGTAGCCCAGGGTTTCGCTCAACGTTATCCTGAGGACTCTACAAATACATACTCACCCACAGTGCGGACTGAGAGTGTGAAAATCGCCTTAGCCACTACGATTTTCCTTGGCCTAGACGTTTTCCAGTTTGATGTTGAAACGGCTTATCTACATGCTGATCTTGACGAGGACATCTACGTGAAAGGTCCTCCAGGTTTCCGACAGCAAGAAGGGGATACCTGGTTTCTACACAAAAGTCTTTATGGTCTGAAACAGTCTGGTTTAATGTGGTACTCATGTCTTTCTGACAAACTAAATTCAATGGGCTTTATTAAGTCCGAAACAGATGAATGCGTGTTTACTAAAAGATCTGGTAATAGGTATGAGATAATTCTTGTTTATGTCGATGATATTGTTTATATTGGTCCAAATAAGCAGATGAGTGAGGTTTTTGCTAAAGCGTTACAACAGTTTTTCACATTGAAGTCTTTAGGATGTATTAACACTTATTTAGGTGTTCAAATTGTCAAAACTCAGAAGGGGTTTAGTCTCACACAAGAAGAGAAGATTGAACAACTGTTACATCACTGCAACATGGAGGACGCTAAGCCTGTGAGTATACCCATGCAAACCGATTTTCACAATTTGGCACATGAACCAAGTCCTGAGTTCGAAGATCAAACACTATATCGCTCAGTCATTGGGTCGCTGCTGTATATTAGTAGTTGGACTAGACCCGACATTGCGCTTAGCGTTAATCTTTTATCACGACAAGTAGGTAAGGCAAAACAGTTTCATTGGACATGTGTTAAAAAGTTATTGAGGTATCTAAAACACACAAAAGACATGAAGTTGTTGTTGGAACCAACACATACTGATTATGCAGACTTATGTTGTTATGCAGATTCAGACTGGGCGAGTGATAAGAAGTCACGGAAAAGTACTTCAGGTTACATGATGTTCTTAAATGGAGTTCCTGTTTACTGGCGTAAACAGAATTTTGTTTCTTGTTCCTTCATAGAAGCTGAGTATGCTTGTGTGTCTGATGCATGCAATTCTTTAACCTGGTTTGATGCTTTAGTCACAGATATCTGGACACATCCGATTCGACCGATCACTGTGATGGAAGATAATGAATCTGTGGTTTATATTTCTGAAACACGTTTTACAGGTTCAAGGTCCAGACACATTGACATCCGATATCAAAACATAAGGCAACTGGTTAAAAAAGGTTTTGTGACATTACAGTATGTGCCTACACGTGATCAAATTGCTGATATGTTGAACAAACCACTACCTATGGTCCAGCATGAGTATCTGCGTGAGAAGATGTGCCTTACCTGAGTCTTCACTTTGCTGACGAAAGAAGTGGAATGTCACTGCACGTTTTTTTTTGGTTCGTCAGAAAAGTTCATTTCTAACTGTACATTTCCCCTGCTCTCTGCACCTGTGGTGATAGCTTATCTGGTAACCATATTGACCCTGATATGTGCAGCTATATTATGGTTTCAGACTGTTTTGTGCGCATGTCTTAAAAAAGTTTATCACAGTTATTCTTTTATTGTCTTTCACTTTGCTGTTACTGTCTGTTACGTTAGGATGTAGTCAGCTAGCTCTCTTTATAATATATATTTAGTTTTTTGTAATTAAAAGGTATTTAGTAAGATTATGCGTCGTGTTTTATTTCCTTCCTTCATGCACATCATGCATCCTCTGAAGCACGGTCCTTCGCCCTCTACTAAGGTGATTTATACCTTGACATTTCCACCGGTATGATTGGGCAAATGATCATTTTTATTCATGATTTAAATGGACCAACAAGTTCTGAACAAACAGATCTCTTTAAAAAGCCTTCTCTCTTGAGGGTTATGTTGTGATTCAGGGTCAGCCTGTGGGTTCGGCAGTTGGGTCGGACGACTCAGAGGAGGAGGAGAGGGGTGTTGAAGACCTTGCTGAGGGGGTTGAAGATCTTGCTGATGAGAGCCCTCAGCCAGGCCCCTCCCACTTGGTCACCATGGAGACCCAGCTGTGTGAGCCTGACAGCGTGGATGAAGATGACCCACAGCTGGCCCTGTTCAAGGACGCCCGACGCAGGAGGCAGTCAATTAGGAGTAAACAGAGGAAGGCAATGGGGCTTCTCGGAAGGAGGCAGAGAGAAGCCACGCCCTGAACTCTATATAAGGGGAATGTGTGGGGAGGGCTGGTTTGCTGAAGGCAACCGCTTGGATAGTTCATGTTTCTTAAAGCTCCTGTTTCTTGGTTTGTCTTGTTCTGTTTGTTTTTGTGGTAATAAATTTGGCAGGCGTAATTCCAGCCTCTTGCCTTCTTGTAAAAGGGGTTGTCCCTGCCTTTTCTGCAGGGCTGGTAGCAGGCTGGTACAGAACAGGTTACTTCAACCAACATCATTTGAGTTCACTTCATGATCACCCCATAAATCAAATGAGGAGGTTCATTTATCTGCATTCCTTAATTAGGGCTTTCAGAGGCACATTGTGACCTGAGTGAGCTTCTGGGCACCACATTCCCTAACAGAGAAAATTGACTGCACAGATTTTGAGATGACAACAGCCTCAAACAAGGTTTCATGTCGAGTGGATTTTGCCACTTGGGTTGTAATTTGGTATTTTTGCTTCTGATGGTCAGAGGGAGATCAGTTCAACTAAGATTCTCTAAAATCGACATCATAGCAATGTTCCAATATCTTAGGGGTTGCCCCAAAGAAGAGGGAATCAAACTGTTCTCCAAAGCAGCTGAAGGCAGGACAAGAAGTCGGTCAGCTTTTTGATAAGGATGCTTGGCAGAATAGTGTTGAAAGCCAAACTATAATCAATGAAAAGCATCCCGACATAGCTTCCAGGTTTCTCCATATGGCTTTCTACAGAATGTAGAGCAGTAGCTATGGCATCATCTGTCAACCTATTCCCCCTGTAGGCAAACTGATGTTTATTGAAGTCCGATGGGAGGCATGTCCTAAGATGTTGGAGAACCAGTCTTTCGAAACATTTCATCACATGCGGCTCCCAGTCCTCTGCCATGTGCAGTCCAAAAAAAAAAGTGGGACTAAAAAAGTTCAACCAATCAATTCAAATAGGCAGGGTAGGTGCATATCTCGCCTTGGCTCCACTCTTTAGTCAAACCCTGTTCTGCGCATGCGCGCATGTATGCGCATGTGCACACATTTTTTGCGGCTCCCAGTTTTTCCTTTTTTGAGGGCACCAGTTCCGAGTGGCTCTTTCACTGTTTCAGGTTGCTGACCCCTGTCCTAAGATGTTGGAGAACCAGTCTTTCGAAACATTTCATCACTACAGACGATAATGCAACAGGTCTGTAGTCATTTAGGCACTCAATGGCTGTTTTCTTCGGGACTGGGATAATAGTGGCTGCTTTCAAGCATGATGGTACACAGGCTGTTTGCAAGATGTTAAAGATCCTTGTCAGGACCCTTGCTAATTGGTCGGCACAATTTTTAACCACTATCCTCAGCAACCCATCTGGGCCTGCAGCTTTGCTCTTAAGTAAATCCCTGCAGTTGTTAAGATAGGAACACAGCATAAATATGAGCCAGTTGCTAAGCATCTGAATTTTGACCGCGTGACCTGTGCAGATGCTACAGTGGTGATCACTGATAAGTCACTTTTTTCAATGCCGCTGTAATTTCAAACGGTCATTAAGTCGAGGGCTACCTGTATTCCAAGCTAGACCAATTACAGCAGTGGGCAAAATTGTAGAAACCTTTTGGGAAAAGTGTATTTTTGAGGTTTGATGGCTAATAACACCACTTTTTTTTGTAGTAACATAAAATTATATATCAATGGAAAGATAATTTAATCAAGGATGTAATGCAACAAACTTTGTTCAATTATCTCTACTGTATTCAATGAAACGTTATAGCCAAATAACCAGAAAAGGGTAGCTTTCATCTGATTGTAGCCAATGAGCAGGAGTGTTTAGAGAGCCAATCAGGTGTCATCTTGCTTTGGCAATGAGCCAATCAGATCACAGTAGGATTCAGTTATGGATGTCATGTATTGAAGCTGAGAGGAGGACATTTGTCAGTGTGCTATGCGATCGCCATCAAGTTGGTTGGGTTTTTTTTTGTGTTCTTCCATTTTTTTTTGCTAAATAAGTTGACCCCCTCCTCTTGGTGGCAGCCCCTTAAATATTGGAATACTGCTATCATGTCACCCCCTGACTAGTCCTTCTTTTCTCTAGAGTGGCCCTAACTAAATCCTGCAATCATTCTTCATTAGTCTCCAGGCTTTTAATCATCTTAGTTGCTCTTCTTTGCACTTCTTCCAAAGTCTCAACATCTTTTTTGTAAGATGGTGACCAAAACTGGATGAAAGTTATTCCAGATGTGGCCTTCCTAAGGCTTTATAAAGCAGTACTAATACTTCATGTGATTTTGATTCTGTGGCTCTGTTTATACAATCAAGGATTGTATTAGCTTTTTTGGCTGCGGCCGCACACGGCTGGCTCATATTTAAATGATCGTCAAGCCCTGTGGTGATGCAAGCATCCTCGACTTACTTGTTGTTGTTAGCTGCGAAGTCGTGTCCGACCCATCGCGACCCTATGGACAACATTCCTCCAGGCCTTCCTGTCCTCTACCATCTTCTGGAGTCCATTTAAGCTCACGCCTACTGCTTCAGTGACTCCATCCAGCCACCTCATTCTCTGTCGTCCCCTTCTTCTATTGCCCTCGATCTTCCCCAGCATTAGGCTCTTCTCCAGGGAGTCCTTCCTTCTCATTAGGTGGCCAAAGTACTTGAGTTTTAGCTTCAGGATCTGGCCTTCTAAAGAGCAGTCAGGATTGATCTCCTCTAGGACTGACCGGTTTGATCGCCTTGCAGTCCAAGGGACTCGCAGGAGTCTTCTCCAGCACCACAGTTCAAAGGCCTCAATTCTTTGGTGCTCAGCCTTTCTTATGCTCCAACTTTCACTACCATACATTGCAACTGGAAAGACCATAGCCTTGACTATACGCACTTTTGTTGACAGGGTGATGTCTCTGCTTTTTAGTGTGCTGTCTAGATTTGCCATGGCTTTCCTCCCCAGGAGCAAGCGTCTTTTAATTTCTTGGCTACAGTCCCCATCTGCAGTGATCTTGGAGCCCAGGAAAATAAAATCTGTCACTACCTCCATTTCTTCCCCATCTATTTGCCAGGAATTGAGAGGGCCAGATGCCATGATCTTGGTTTTCTTAATGTTAAGTTTCAACCCAAGTTTTGCACTCTCCTTCTTCACCTGCAACAAGAGGCTCTTTAGTTCTTCTTCACTTTCTGCCATTAGAGTGGTATCATCTGCGTATCTTAGGTTGTTGATATTTCTTCCGGCAATCTTAATTCCAACTTTTGATTCATCTAGCCCTGCCTTTCTCATGATGTGCTCTGCATATAAGTTAAATAGGCAGGGCGACAGTATACAGCCTTGCCGGACTCCTTTCCCAATTTTGAACCAATCAGTGGTTCCGTGTCCAGTTCTCACTGTTGCTTCTTGACCCGCATATAGGTTTCTCAAGAGACAAATAAGATGGTCTGGTACTCCCATCTCTTTAAGAACTTGCCACAGTTTGTTATGATCCACACAATCAAAGGCTTTAGCATAGTCAATGAAGCAGAAGTAGATGTTTTTCTGGAACTCCCTAGCTTTCTCCATGATCCAGCGTATGTTGGCAATTTGATCTCTAGTTCCTCTGCCTCTTCGAAATCCTGCCTGCACTTCTGGTAGTTCTCGATCCACATACTGCTGAAGTCTAGCTTGTAGGATTTTAAGCATGACTTTACTAGCATGAGAAATGAGTGCAATGGTGCGATAGTTTGAACATTCTTTGGCACTGCCTTTCTTAGGAATTGGAATGTAAACTGATCTTTTCCAATCCTGTGGCCACTGTTGAGTTTTCCAAATTTGCTGGCAAATTGAGTGTAGCACTTTTACTGCATTGTCTTTTAAGATTTTGAATAGCTCAGCTGGAATACTGTCACCTCCACTAGCTTTGTTGTTGCTCAGCTTTTCTAAGGCCCAGTGTTGTGACTCAGGGCCAGCCTGTGGGTCCGACAGTCGGCTCCGATGTATCGGATGACTCAGACGAGGGGGAGGAGGGAAACGAACCGGCTGATGATGGTTCGGAGGCTTTGCAGAGCCCTCAGCCGGGGACCTCTTCTCAGCTGCGTGAGCCCGAGAGTGCGGAGGAAGATGACCCACAGCTGGCCCTGTTCAAGGACGCCCGACGCAGGAGGCAGTCGAGCAGGAACAAACAAAGAAAGGTTGTGGGACTCCTCGGGAGGAGGCACAGGGAGACCACGCCCTGAGCTCTCTATAAAAGGAGTGTTTGGGGAGGGGCTGGTTGCTGAAAGCAACTTTTCCGCTTGAGAAGACAAGCTCTAGTGTTTTTGTTAACTGCGTAATTAAATCTTGGCAGATGCCTTTTAGCCTTGGACGCTCTCCAGTCTCTTCTTTCTGAATAGGGGTTTGCCTTACTCAAGGCCAGAAGAGGGCTGGTTCAGAACAGTTTGCTTTCAGCCACCCACCCCTTATTACTACGATGGAGCAGCTTCTTGCCGAGAATGCCCAGCTCACCCAGCAACTCACTTTGCTGGCAGCTCAGGTGGCACAACTGCAAGCTCAGGTACATGCTGCACCCCCACCCAGGAGGAAATGTTAGATAGCTATGCCGGATAAATTTGCTGGTAAACCAGAACTGTTTCCTGCCTTCCTGGGACAATGCCAGCTTTTTATCAGCGTGAGAGCAGTTGATTTCCCCACTGACCGAGATAAGGTGGGATTCGTGTTGAGCCTTCTGTCGGGAGATGTAGCTCGTTGGGTCACGCCTCTGTTGGCACAGCCTAGCCCTTTGTTGGATAACTTTGGGGGGTTTTGTGACCATATGCGCCTCATGTACGAGGACCCGATTAAGGCGCAGACTGCCACCCGACGCCTGAAAGCTTTGAGGCAGGGTCAGCGCCCTCTACAGGCCTATATCAGCGATTTCCGGCTGCTTAGCCAGGATTCCGCCTGGAATGAGGCTGCGCTCGTGGATGCCTTTCAGGATGGCTTGTCAGAGGAGATGTTGGATGAGCTGGCCCGCGTGGACATTCCCTCAGATCTGAATGGGCTGATCCATCTTTGCGGATCGATGCCCGGCTGCAGCAGCGAAAGAGTCGCCGTGCCACCCCACAGACCCCTGCCGCCCCTGTTGTGCGTGAGCCCCCAGTCCAGAGGGAGGAGCCAATGGAGCTGGGTGCCGCCAGGTCCCGTCTATCGGTGACGGAAATGGACAGACGACGATCGGAGGGGTTGTGTTTTTACTGTGGGGACCCTGGACATTTGGCTGCTTCTTGTCCAAAGAAGCGTCAGCGGGCATCAGTGACCAAGCCGGCCCCGAGAAAGTCCCCTGCTTTGCTGTCGGGAAACGGCCCGAGCCCGATCTAGTCGGTGTGATAGATCGGTCGACCCACCACGACCACGCCGAGCGACGCCATTCCGATGGTGCCTGTGAACCTCCACGGCGTTTGGTACTCGCTATGGACATTTCGAATACACGGTGATGCCGTTTGGCCTGACCAACGCCCCCGCTGTGTTTCAGCATTTTATGAACGACATCTTTCGAGATCTGTTGGACCAGTTTGTCGTGATTTACCTGGACGACATCCTGATTTACTCCCCGTCGCGTGAAGCGCATCATCAGCATCTCCGTCAGGTCTTGCAGCGCCTCCGGAAACATCGGCTGTTTGCCAAGTTGGAGAAGTGCCAGTTTTACCAGGTGACCATCGATTTCTTGCGTCACCGCATTTCTCCTGAGGGCATCGCCATGGAACCGAGTAAAGTTGAGTCGTTGCAGAGTTGGCAACCCCCACGTCGCGTGAAGGATGTTCAGTGACTTCTTGGATTTGCCAACTACTATCGAACATTCATTCCTGGCTTTGCTGCCTTGACAGCCCCCCTTACCCGGCTCCTGCAGAAGAAGACTCGGTTCCAGTGGAACGCCCCCGAACAACAGGCGTTCCAAGCTTTGAAGGACGCCTTCATGAAGGAGCCCATCTTGAAGCATCCTGACCCGCAACGGCCGTTTGTCGTGGAGGCGGACGCCTCCGACATTGCCATTGGGGCCGTGTTACTCCAGGCAGCGACGCCCAACGGTACCCTTTTCCCTTGCGCGTATCACTCTCGGAAATTGAACCCCTCGGAGCGCAACTATACCATCTGGGAGAAGGAGCTGCTGGCCATCAAGGCGGCGTTCGAGGCTTGGAGGCATCATCTGGAGGGGGCGCGGCATCAAATCGAGGTCCGGCCGGACCACAAGAATCTGGAAAGCCTGCAGACCGCTCGGAATTTGAACCAACGCCAGATCCGGTGGTCCCTCTTCTTTGCGAGGTTTGACTTCCGGGTGCGGTACATACCAAGCGGGCACAACCAGAGAGCGGATGCTCTGTCCAGGAAGCCCGAGTACACCCGAGTGGAAGACAAGCTTCCGCCCAGGACAGTGATCCCCGTCGAGTCTTTTGCTGCGGTGCGGGAGCCGGTGGATATACGGGCTCGGATCCGGGAGGCGCAGCAGCAGGAGGCGTGGGTGGCTCAGCGGAAGGAAGAGGTGGGGCCAGATTCGCCTTGGTCGGTCACGGATGGACTCCTGTATTATCGTGACCGGCTCTATGTTCCAGGAGGGCCACTCAGGGGACTCGTCCTCAGCCAATGTCATGATAACCCGGCTGCGGGGCATTTTGGCCTGTTCAAGACTCTGAACCTGGTCTCCCGTACCTTCTGGTGGCCCCGAGTCCGACACGATGTCCAGTCTTATGTCACCTCCTGCGTCCCATGCAGGCAGGCCAAGTCAGTGACAGGGGCCCCGCCTGGTTTACTGCAGCCTTTGCCAACGCCCAAGAGACCCTGGGGGGCTGTGTCCATGGACTTTCTGACGGATCTACCCCCATCCTCCGGCTTCACGACAGTGTTTGTGGTGGTGGACATGTTGACCAAGATGGCGCACTTCATCCCCTGTCGCGGCTTACCGTCAGCTCGCGCCACTAGTCGCATGTTCATCCAACAGGTGTTCCGGCTGCACGGCCTTCCCGATAGGGTCGTCTCCGATAGGGGGGCCCAGTTTACAGCCCGCTTCTGGCAGGAGTTGATGCGGGCGTTGGACATTAAGGTTTGCCTCTCGTCCGCGCATCATCCTCAGACCGACGGGGGTACCGAGAAGGTCATCGGCATCTTAGAGCAGTATCTGCGCTGCTATGTTAACCTGCAGCAGGACAATTGGGTGGACTATTTGGCCATAGCCGAGTTTGCCTTTAACAACTCGCAGCACACCTCCACGCAGATGACACCGTTCTTGGCCAACGTGGGTTATCACCCCAGGTTTTTCCCCCTTTCTCCCGTGGACTCACCGGAGCCGGCAGCGAACGAATTCATGGCGGAATTACAGGCGATCCATCGGTTGGTGCGACGGCAGCTGGAGAAGGCCAAGGCCGACTACAAGAGGTTCGCCGATCGGTCGAGAAGGGATACGCCTCCATTATCGGTGGGGGATCGGGTCTGGCTGTCCACCAGGAACCTACCATCCACTCGGCCGGCGAGGAAGCTGGACCACCGTTACCTTGGACCGTTCCCAGTCGAGGCCGTCATCAACCTGGTCGCCTATCGTTTAACTCTGCCACGTTCCCTGCGCGTGCACCCCGTCTTCCATCGGTCCTTGTTGGTCCCCGAACAACCGGCTTGTCCACTTCGCCAAGCGGAACCTCCCCCATCAGGACCTCGTGATGGCGACAGCACCCCCGAGTACGAGGTCGCCAGCATCAGGGATTCCCGCTGGCTGAAAGGTCGCTTCCAGTACCTGATCGAGTGGAAAGGGTACGGGCCGGAGGACTTCACATGGGAAGACGCGACCGCCGTTCATGCCCCTGCGTTGGTGACTGCTTTTCACGAACAGTTCCCATCCCGACCGCATCCGGATCGGCAGACCCGGGGGAAGGGCCCTGCGGTGCGGGATAGTGTTGTGACTCAGGGCCAGCCTGTGGGTCCGACAGTCGGCTCCGATATATCGGATGACTCAGACGAGGGGGAGGAGGGAAACGAACCGGCTGATGATGGTTCGGAGGCTTTGCAGAGCCCTCAGCCGGGGACCTCTTCTCAGCTGCGTGAGCCCGAGAGTGCGGAGGAAGATGACCCACAGCTGGCCCTGTTCAAGGACGCCCGATGCAGGAGGCAGTCGAGCAGGAACAAACAAAGAAAGGTTGTGGGACTCCTCGGGAGGAGGCACAGGGAGACCACGCCCTGAGCTCTCTATAAAAGTGTTTGGGGAGGGGCTGGTTGCTGAAAGCAACTTTTCCGCTTGAGAAGACAAGCTCTAGTGTTTTTGTTAACTGCGTAATTAAATCTTGGCAGATGCCTTTTAGCCTTGGACGCTCTCCAGTCTCTTCTTTCTGAATAGGGGTTTGCCTTACTCAAGGCCAGAAGAGGGCTGGTTCAGAACACCCACTTCACTTCACATTCTAGGATGCCTGGCTCGAGGTCAGTGACCACCTCATTGTGATTATCAGGGACGTTAAGCTCATTCTTGTATAGTTCTTCTGTGTAATTTTGCCACCTCTTCTTAATCTCTTCTGCCTCTGTTAGGTCCCTGCCATTTTGGTCCTTTATCATGCCCATTTTTGCATTAAACGTTCCCTTCATTTCTCCAATTTTCTTGAAAAGATCTCTGGTCCTCCCTATTCTATTGTTTTCTTCTATTTCTTTGCACTGTTCATTTAAGAAGGCATTCTTATCTCTTCTAGCTATTCTCTGGAATTCTGCATTCAATTGGGTGTATCTTTCTTTTTCTCCCTTGCCTTTCGCTTCCCTCCTTTCCTCAGCTATTTGCAAAGCTTCCTCAGACAGCCATTTTGCTTTCTTGCATTTCTTTTTCTTTGGGATGGTTTTGGTTGCTACCTGTTGTACAATGTCGCGAACCTCTGTCCATAGTTCTTCAGGCACTCTGTCTATCAGATCTAATTCCTTAAATCTATTTGTCACCTCTACTGTATATTCAACAGGGATATGATTTAATTCATACCTGACTGGCCTAGTGCTTTTCCCTACTTTCTTCAGTTTAAGCCTAAACTTTGCAAGGAGAAGCTCATGGTCTGAGCCACAGTCAGCTCCTGGTCTTGTTTTTACTGACTGTATAGAGCTTCTCCATCTTTGGCTGCAGAGCATATAGTCAATCTGATTTCTGTGTTGACCATCTGGTGATGTCCATGTGTAGAGCCGTCTCTTGGGTTGTTGGAAAAGAGTGTTTGCTATGACCATCGTATTCTCTTGACAGAATTCTATCAGCCTGTGCCCTGCTTCATTTTGCACTCCAAGGCCAAACTTGCCTGTTATTCCAGTTATCTTTTGGCTTCCTACTTTAGCATTCCAATCCCCCATGATGATAAGAACATCATTTTTTGGTGTTAGTTCTATAAGGTGCTGTAGTGCTTCATAGAACTGGTTAATTTCATCCTCTTCAGCACTGGTGGTTGGGGCATAGACTTGGACTACTGTGATATTGAATGGTTTGCCTTGGATTCGAACTGAGATCATTCTGTCATTTTGAGGATTGTATCCCAGTATTGCTTTTCCTACTCTTTTATTGACTATGAAGGCTACTCCATTTCTTCTGAGGGATTCTTGCCCGCAGTAGTATACCTGATGGTCATCTGAATTAAATTCACCCATTCCTGTCCATTTTAGTTCGCTGATAGCTAAGATGTCAATGTTCAGTCTTGTCATCTCTTGTTTGACCACGTCCAGTTTTCCTTGATTCATGGATCTTACATTCCAGGTTCCTATGGAGAAAAAATCTTTACAGCATCGGACTTTCCTTTCACCACCAGACATATCCACAGCTGAGCGTCCTTTCGGCTTTGGCCCAGTCGCTTCATTCTTTCTGGCGCTACTAGTACTAGCCCTCTGCTCTTCCCCAGTAGCATATTGGACGCCTTCCGACCTCGACTTACTACCATTCATTTAGTGACCCTTCAAATTTACAATTCCACTGAAAAGAGAGATTTAGGATCAGTCCTCCCAATTACGACCGTTGCATCCTCCCCATGGTCCCGTGATCAAAATTTGGGTGCTTGGCAACTGATTCATATTTATGGAAACTAATCCACGAGAGGAGCAACCTAGAACTGAGGAGAAATTTCCTGACAGTTAGAACAATTAACCAGCGGAACAACCTGCCGCCAGAAGCTGTGAATGCTCCAACACTGGAAGTTTCTAAGAAGAGACTGGACAACCATTTGTCTGAAATGGTACAGGGTTTCCTGCCTGAGCAGGGGGTTGGACTAGATGACCTCCAAGGTCCCTTCCAACTTGATGATGATGATGATGACGGTTGCAGATTTCTGGGTTCATGCACTTTGCTTCCAGCAAGCATAGCCGATAGGGGAAGCCATTCGCTTAAGGATTGTATGATCTGTTTAACAATTTCAGTGGTTCGCTTCACAACTGTGGCAAAAAAAATGTTGTCAAATTAGGCGCAATTCATTTAATCACCCTGCTTAGCGATGGAAATTCTGACCATAAGTCAAGGGTTGCCTGTACAGTAAGATTTGTGAACAGAACCATGAAATAAGGATATGAGCTAAACATTGAATATATTCAGAATAAATATGGGACTAAAAAGTATCATTTAGCATTTGAATAAGTAGCGGATTTTTTATGACGTATAATTAGTTAATAGTTATTTTATTAATATTTTGATTATGGAGAGTTAAAGTGTGATAGAATTTAATATTTTATTATTGTTGTTAGCATATTTTAGATTATGCTTGTTTGTATTATTATACCCTGTATTCAGCTCTGGGAAGTTGGGGAGGGAGGAGGGGAGGGTGGGGGGAGTTGGGGAGGGGGGAGGCGGAGGAGGGGTTTTTTTGTATTTAAAATTGTATTGTAAAACTTTTCAATTAAAAAAAAACCTTCCACTGTTGGAGCATCCACAGCTTCTGGAGGCAGGTTGTTCCACTGATTAATTGTTCTGTCAGGAAGTTTCTCCTTAGTTCTAGGTTGCTTCTCTCCTTGACTAGTTTCCATCCTTGGCTTCTTGTACGGCCCTTCTGGTGCTTTGGAGAATAGATTGACTCCCTCTTCTTGGTGACAACCCTTGAAATACTGGAAGACTGCTTTCATGTGACACCTAGTTCTTCTGTTCATCAAACTAGCCAAGATGGTTCATATTTATGACAGTTGCAGTGTCCTGGAATCATGCGATTACCTCTTGTGAACTTCTGACAAGCAAAGTCAATGAGGAAACTAGATTCACTTAACAACCATGTTACTAACTTACAACTGCAGTGATCCACGTAACAAACATGGCAAGAGAGGTTGTAAAATGGGGCAAAATTCACTTAACAACTGTCTCACTTAGGAACAGAAATTTTGGGCTCAATTGCATTCGTAAGTCGAGGACTACCTGGGGTTTCACAGACCCATCCTGGCTTGCCCGATCAGGCAGTTGCTGTTTTGCCTAATTCAGGTTGAGGTCTAATCTGGGGCTTGATTCATCCTTCCTCACCACATTTTCCTCTTCTTTGTTAAGATATTTAATTTAATAGCTGGAGCAGTGAAGGGTTGGGCAATGAGTCAGAACACGCAGTTATAGCTGATTGGTTGAAGAGGGCTGGCCACTGCACAAGGCAATCTAAGCTATGATTGGTTGCCTTGAGTGAAAAGGGGGAGGTTCCTTGTTTCCCGCCTTTTTTCCTCTGAGTGCCCTCTGTAATTTACCTCATGATATGTTGATTTATCTGACGTGCTCCTATTTACCTGCTTATCTTATTTACTATTAATATATTTATTTATATAAAACTATGTGTTTGTGTCAGCATCTCTGACTCCATTTGGACACCGGCTGCGCAATTCCCTGACATTTTTCCCTGCAGTCCCAGATCGCAGAGAAGCTGAGGAAAGGGACACACACACACGCACGCGCACACACACACACACACACAGAGTTTCATGAGGGGCTGGCAGTCTTCTGCCCACCCAAGGGGCTTGCTAGTTCATGCCCTTCCAACAGTTAAGAGATGATCTGACATGGGGAGCAAACACCAAAGTTGTGATGAAGAGAGCACAGCAGAGGTTATACTTCTTGAGAATTCTCAGGAAGCATAATCTCTCAAAGGACCTGTTGTTGGCATTCTACCACTGTACCATAGAGAGCGTGTTAACCTATGGTCTGTGTGTGTGGTTTGGGAGTTGTACAGTCAGGGAAAAAACAATGCTGTCCAGGGTCGTAAAGACTGTGGAGAGAATAATTGGGTGTACTCTTCCTACTTTAGATCAAATTTATGCCTCCAGGTGTTATAAGAAAGCTGTGGAGATTGTGCAGGATTGCACGCACCCCGGAAATGATCTCTTTCAGCTTCTGGCTTCTAGAAGGAGGTATAGGGTCATAAAGACCAGGACCAGCCGCTTGAGAAATAGTTTTTATCCAAAAGCGGTTTTGGCCTTGAATGCAGCAGAATGCAGTTTCTGAGAGAACTTCTGTATTTAGTTTTTAGAGTGTTAGAGTGTTTCTAGGGGTTAAATGTGTATATATTTATATATTTATATTTATTAAACCTATATACCGCCCTTCTCCCGTAGGACCCAGGGCGGTTCACAAGGCAATTAAAACAACATTACAATACAAAAATTAATAGCAATTAAAATAGATTAAAATTTCCTTAATTAAAATCTAAAACCCCTATAACTCTGATTAAAAACCCAGTTACAATAAGTTAAAAAATTAAAAAAATCCTCAGTCCTGGCCGGAAAGCTCTAAGAGCCATTTCTTCAGGTCCCGGCGGAACGAACGAAAATCAGGGGCAGTCCTAAGCTCTATGGGTAACTGGTTCCAGAGGGCAGGCGCGCCCACAGAGAAGGCCCTCCCCCTGGGTGTTGCCTGTGTGGGAGCACACAGGACGAAGGGAACTTGATGCCGGCAGCAGGTATATGTGGGGTGGGTGGTATGTTGATATGTATTTTGTTGTTTTTGTTGGGTTTTGTGGGGTTGATGCGGTTTTTTCAATTTCGTTGTTCTGTATGGGACAATGACAATAAAGGTTATCGTATCGTATCGTATCGTATCGACATGGACCCACACGCCCCATTCTGTCAACATAGCCGTGCCTGTGCGCCACCCTCCCCTTTTCTCCCCTTGCCTTTTGCGGTGGGCAGAAACGAAACTGAAACGAAACAGAAATGAAACAGACTGGGATTTGTTTCTCGAGTCTTTACTGAAGCTCAAAAGGTTCACATGAAGTCAGCTGTCACTATTCTAGAAGCTCAGCAACCCGGGACCACCTGCTGCTAAAGCAAAGAGGGACCAAGGAAAGAGGATACAGGAAGCGTCAACAAGGAGAGGTCCCTTAAGATCTTACTGCATCAGTCTTGCTGGAGAGAAACACCTCTTCAGAAACAGATGAGAGGAAGGCACAGTTCAAGGCAAGGTCCTGCTAGGAAACAGAACCTATGCCAACGGGTGAGGGGGGCTAGCACAATAGGCCTCCAGAGCTTTTTTGGGGTGAATCCCTTTTTTCGTTCAATTTTTTTATCTGCCTGTGGGAATAATGGCCTCCTGAAGGAGCTGCACTGGGTTTTCCATGACAAATGAAGGCATATATACACGTCCCAGATCAACATTGCAAGATCCAATCTGGTTCGGTCACCAAGACCAGAGGTTTACTCTTCAGAGCATTCGGGCCCGTGCTGGAGACATCTGGCAACTCTCCCAACTGTGCCTCAGTGCCGCATAGAAGTTCTGGCTTTGGGGTAAGAGGGAAAACCACAGTTTCCTGGCACAGCCTGACACCAGGCTACTTGAGTGGTGGGCTATGAACGAGCTGGAGAGGGCAAGGATGTGTCTCTTCAAAGAGATGGTGGACCATCTTCAGGTCAGTTAAGCAGGACAGATGGATGAAATTATAGGGTATCACCTCTTCAAATCAAGATCTGTAAGGCAAGGGCCAGATGAACAAGGCAGAAGAATGAGGCTCTTGGATTTCTAGAATCGTTCTAGGAATTGGATTACACTATTTATACTCTTCCTCGTACCAGGAAACTGTATTGGTCCCATATCTATCAGCAAGGTGATCCCATGGAATCCATCCTTGAGGTGATGCCAGGTGACAGGCACACCGTTGTCTTCCAGCCTCTTCTTATAGAGCAAGCCATCATCTCGGAAAATGTCGTATTCGCAGGTTAAAAGGAAAGTCTCTGGAAACTGCTGGATGATGGCGTCTTCCGCCAGGAGCGGGGAAAACATGGGGTCAAAAACTCCTTTGGATTTTTTGAAAAGATCTTCTGAAAATGGACCAGGTACAAACGGCACGTAACCCCGGCCTTTAAATTCCTCCGGAATATGTTCCGCACTGATCCATTTCTGATACTTTGCCCTGACTTCCTGCGGTATATGGGCATTGGCCATAATTTCATTGGCCCCGGCACTGGTTCCCAAGAGATAAACTGTGCCAAGACGAACAGCATCTTTCTTGAGTAAGAGGGGAATAGAATGGTTTTGCTGGTAAGAAGGTAAATTGAAATCCAGACTTTGTAGGAAAGGATACACTAGCATCTGGGCCCGGGGCTGTGGCACGTCCTTTTTCATCACAAGTTGCTGAGCAGTGCTGGCAACAAGTGTGCCTCCGCTGCTGTCGCCAGCCAGCACGATCCGTTTAGGGTCCACCCCGTAGTCCTGCGCATTCTTCAGAAAATGTGATACGGCAGTGTAGCAGCTGAGTTGTTGAGCTGGAAAGGGATGCTCTGGCGCCAAGGGGTATCTGAAGCAACAGTGAGTCAAAACACAACCTTTCAAATGCATTGGCATTCCTATTATTATGATGAATATAATAAGGGCCTCCTCAGGGTGCCACCGGTCAGAGAATGTCGATTGGTGGCCCCCAGGGGGAGATCCTTCTCTGTGGGCGCCCCGGAACTATGGAACCAGTTACCGGTTGAGCTCCGGACGGCGCGATCTAAAAACATACTTGTTCGAACAAGCCGGCCTGGCCTGAGGGGGATTGGTGGGGTTTTTACTGTCATTTTATTGGGGTTTTTACTATGTATTAATTGTTTTTTTAGTGGGCATGTATTTAATTACTTTTTAACTTTTGTAACTCTGTGTTTTTATTCTTGCCCTGTACACCGCCCTGAGTCCTTCGGGAGAAGGGCGGTATAGAAATATTAATAAATTAAATTAAATTAAATTAGCTGCCTACCCCAAAAAAGACTGGGCAGCATGCAACAACCGATAGAGGCAGTCCTCAACTTACAACAGTTCATTTAATACTTACAACAGTTCATTTAATAACTGTTCAACATTACAACACCACTTCGAAAAAGTGACTTATGACCATTTTTCACACGACCGTTGTAGCATCCCTGTGGTCACATGATGAAACTTAGGGTGCCTGGCAACTGATATTTATGACAGTTGCGGTGTCTCAGGCTCACGTGATCCCCTTTTGTGACCCTCTGACAAGCTAGGTCAGTGGGATTCAGTTAACAACTGCGTTACTAACGTAACAATTGCACTGATTCACTTAACAACTGTGGCAAGACAGGTCATAAAATGGGACAAAGCTCACTTAACAACGGTCTCACAAAGCAACAGAAATTTTGGGCTCCGTTGTGATTGTAAGTCGAGGACTACCTGTAATTCTGGAAACTACTCTGAAGTAACCCGCTGCATCCTTGTTGTTTCCTTGTGGCTGTCAGCATTTTAGTAGACTGTCTAGAGCAGACATGTCAAACTCGCGACGTCACGTGATGTCGCGCAACGTATCGGAGCCTTTTCGCCATTGTTGGCAATGGGGTGGGCGTGGTTTCCTGGTGACGCATCCGGCCCGCGGGCCAGCAGTTTGACACCCCTGGTCTAGAGAGAGAGAGAGGTTATGGCAGTTGGATTTTGTGCCTTCTGTGACACAAGTCAACCTGAGCTCACTTACCCAATTAATACGACCACAGTGTCAGTTTTCCGGGCAATGAAGTCGCACAGCCTTCTGTGGCCTTCTGAAATACCACAAAGAATTGGTTGAATTGATCTTCAGATGAGAACATCCCATATCTCCCACCCCTAATGTAGATAAGGCTCGCAATCTGGGAGTCCTCTTAGATTCACAGCTCTCCTTAGAAGATCATGTAGGAGCTGTGACTAGAGGGGCCTTCGCCCAGGTTCGTCTGGTGCGCCAGTTGCGACCCTATCTGGACCTGGATGCCTTGCGTACAGTCACTCATGCACTTGTGACCTCTCGTTTAGACTACTGCAATGCTCTCTACATGGGGCTGCCCTTGAGGACCACTCAGAAGCTTCAGCTGGTACAGAATGCAGCCACGCGAGTTCTTTTAGGGGTCTCCCGATACTCCCATGTTACACCTCTGCTCCGTGAGCTGCATTGGCTTCCAGTAGCCTTCCAGGTGAGATTCAAGGTGCTGGTGATGACATATAAAGCCCTACATGGCATGGGTCCGGACTACCTACGGGAGCACCTACTGCCAGCGTCAACTTCCCTCCGTCCTGTACGCTCCCACAGAGAGGGCCTCCTCAGGGTACCACCGGTCAGAGAATGTTGACTGGTGACCCCCAGGGGGAGAGCGTTCTCGGTGGGTGCACCAGTCCTTTGGAACCGCTTACCGGCTGAAATACGGATGGCCCCCGACCTTCGCTCCTTCCGGCGTGATCTAAAAACTTATCTATTTGAACAAGCCGGCCTGGTCGGATGGGTTTGGGGTTTTAACATTGTTTTTAACTAACTTACTACATTGGGCACAATCATTTAACTTTAAATCTTGTATCCTGTATTCTTATTTTTATTGCCCTGTACACCGCCCTGAGTCCTTCAGGAGAAGGGCTGTATATAAATCAAATAAATAAATAAATAAATAATGTGTAGGTTTTTATCTGAGCACATGCATTTTTCCCATTTGGTCCTTGGCGTGCTGCAGAAGAATCAGGGTACATCAATCAAACAATTATTTGGAAAACCTACGGGGGGTTCCAATCAGGCCTGCTCCTCCGTGGATCCAGACAAGTCCTCGTCTGTTCTCTGGACTTGCTCCTTTGGGACAACAGACCACCACCGGCACTCTGTCAAAAAGCACTTCCTTGATGATCAAGTCAGACGGTTTCCTTGTGGGTATTCCATCCACAAGGAGTTTCCATATCGCAAATTCAGGGCAGATGCCAAGTTTATCGAGAATCGTGGCCTGCACAGGCGAAAGACGAGAAAGAAAACAAATGATAATGCACAAAGGATTTGTTTAGATGCTATCCAGAGCGAGTTCTAATAAACGAGAAGATTTGGAGCTCAGCATTGAAAAGAGGGATCCTTGGTGCTCTCTGAGCTTGGTGGTGGATCCTCAGGCACACCAAGTGTAGGACTGTGCCATTCAGGCAAACCAACTGAAAGCAAAGCTGGAATCCAAAGGCAGAGACTTACCAGTCCCATAACAACTCTCACAGACGAAAAGAGAAGGCGCAGTTTTGTCCCCTGGCTGATTCCTGGCGGGATATGCATGCCGATGATGTTACAGTGAAGGATCCACCCGAGGAATAACAGCGTGACTGAAATGCAAAAGTAAAATGCCAATATCCACAGGGTTTGGCCCAGCATCGTTTCCATGGTGGAAAGGTCTTTCACTATCTGGCCAAAGAAAATTGTCTTAAAGCTTAATTTGCTTTGTTCTTGCTCCGTGAGGTCTATATTGCCCTGTAGTTCTTTTAACTATATGTGACGGGTATACCTCGATGCCTTCTCTTATATCATTTTGTCACTGCACGTATCTAAAACACACAAAAGACATGACGCTGTTGTTGGAACCAACACATACTGATTATGCAGTTATGTTGATATGCAGATTTAGATTGGGTGAGTGATAAGATGTCACGGAAAAGTACTTCAGGTTACATGATGTTCTTAAATGGAGTTCCTGTTTACTGGCATGTGCGTAAACAGAATTTTGTTTCTTGTTCCTCCACAGAAGCTGAGTATGCTTGTGTGTCTGATGCATGCAATTCTTTAACCTGGTTTGATGCTTTAGTCACAGATATCTGGACACATACGATTCGACCGATCACTGTGATGGAAGATAATGAATGTGTGGTTTATATTTCTGAAACACGTTTTACAGGTTCAAGGTCCAGACACATTGACATCTGATATCAAAACATAAGGCAACTGGTTAAACAAGGTTTTGTGACATTACAGTATGTGCCTACACGTGATCAAATTGCTGATATGTTGAACAAACCACTACCTATGGTCCAGCATGAGTATCTGCGTGAGAAGATGTGCCTTACCTGAGTCTTCACTTTGCTGACGAAAGAAGGGGAATGTCACTTCACTTTTTTTTTTGGTTCGTCAGAAAAGTTCATTTCTAACTGTACATTTCTCCTGCTCTCTGCACCTGTGGTGATAGCTTATCTGGTAACCATAGTGACCCTCATATGTGCAGCTATGTTATGGTTTCAGACTGTTTTGTGCGCATGTCTTAAAAAAGTTTCTCACAGTTATTCTTTCATTGTCTTTCACTTTGCTGTTACTGTCTGTTACTGTTGTGACTCAGGGTCAGCCTGTGGGTCCGGCAGCCGGCTCGGATGTCTCGGATGACTCAGACGAGGGGGAGGAGGAGGGTGTTGAAGACGAACTTGCTGATGATGGCTTGGAGGCTTCGCAGAGCCCCCAGCCAGGCCCCTCTTACTTGGTGGAGACTCAGCTGCGTGAGGCCGACAGTGCAGATGATGATGACCCACAGCTGGCCCTGTTCAAGGACGCCCGACGCAGGAGGCAGTCAAGCAGGAGCAAGCAGAGAAAGGCTGTGGGACTTCTCGGGAGGAGGCACAGGGAGGCCACGCCCTGAACTCTAATAAAGGGAGTGTTTGGGGATGGGCTGGTTGCTGAAAGCAACCGCTCCGTTTGAGGATCAAAGTTCCGGTATCTTGTTTCTTGTTCTGTTGTTTGTTTGTGAATTAAACTTGGCAGACGTTTTCCAGCCTCAGACGCTTTCCAGCCTCTGCCGTTTGTACAGGGGTTGCCTTTCTGCAAGGCCGGTAGCAGGCTGGTACAGAACAGTTTGCTTTCAGCCTCCCACCCCTTACAACTAATTATGGAGCAGCTACGTGCCGAGAATGCTCAGCTCACTCAGCAACTCACTTTGCTGGCAGCTCAGGTGGCTCAACTGCAAGCACAGATTCATGCTGCACCCCCACCCAGGAGAAAATGCCAAGTTGCAATGCCGGACAAATTTACAGGTAATCCTGAACTGTTTCCTGCATTCCTGGGACAATGCCAGCTCTTTATCAGCGTGAGAGCAGCTGATTTCCCCACTGACCGGGATAAGGTGGGGTTTGTGTTAAGCCTTCTTTCGGGGGATGCAGCTCGTTGGGGCACGCCTCTGCTGGCACAACCTAGCCCATTGTTGGACAACTTTGTGGGGTTTTGTGACCATATGCGTCTAATGTACGATGACCCAATTGAGACGCAGACTGCCACCCGAAGCCTGAAAGCTCTGAGGCAGGGTCAACGCCCCCTACAGGGCTATATCAGCGATTTCCGGCTGCTTAGCCAGGATTCCTCCTGGAATGAGGCTGCGCTCGTGGATGCCTTCCAGGATGGATTGTCGGAGGAGATGTTGGATGAGCTGGCCCGTGTGGACATTCCCTCAGACCTGAATGGGCTGATCCATCTTTGCCTGCGGATCGATGCCGGCTACAGCAGCGAAAGAGTCGCCGTGCCACCCCACAGACCCCTGCCGCCCCTGTTGTGCGTGAGCCCCCAGTCCAAAGGGAGGAGCCAATGGAGCTGGGTGCCGCCAGGTCTCGTCTATCGGTGACGGAAATGAACAGACGACGATCGGGGGGGTTGTGTTTTTACTGTGGGGACCCTGGACATTTGGCTGCTTCTTACCCAAAGAAGCGTCAGCGGGCATCAGTGACCAAGCCTGCCCCGAGACAGTCCCCTACTTTGCTGTCAGGAAACGCCCCGAGCCCGATCTAGACGGTGTGATAGATCGGGCGTCCCACAACAACAATACCGAGCAACGCCGTTCCGATGGTGCCTGTGAACCTCCACGGCATTTGATTTTGGAGGCACGTCTGATCCTTCCTGGCAAGCCAGAGGGGATTCCAGTCCATGCCTTAATTGACTCTGGGGCCACCACAAACTTTATAGACTCAGCCTTTGTGGCCAAATGGGCTGTTCCCCAGTGTCCGGTGGATCCGCCCATGTTAGTGGAGACTATCGATGGTCGAGTGCTCCTGTCCGGGCCTATTACGGCCGCCACGCAACCAGTATGTATGGCCATCAGTTCCCATGTGGAGGCCATCCAGTTCTACATCACTTCAGATCTGCACTTCCCTGTGGTCTTGGGACTGGCGTGGCTCCGGGCGCATGACCCACAGATCTATTGGTCACAGAACTTGGTCACCTTCCCAAGCTTGCAGTGCGTGGACCACTCCCGCCATATCTGTGCCGGCCAGGTGGAGGGTTCCCCAGGGGTTTCCTTGCCTCCCGAACTGTCCGACTTTGCTGATGTGTTCAGCGAGTCAGAGGCGGATCAATTACCCCCGCACAGGCCCTATGACTGCTCCATTGATTTAGTCCCTGATGCTCCTCTCCCAGTGGGGCGTTTGTACTCCATGTCGGAGCCCGAGTTGGCTGCATTGCGGGACTTCCTGGAGAAGAATTTGGCTCGCGGTTTCATCCGGCCCTCGTCCTCGCCAGTGTCTGCACCCGTGCTCTTCGTCAAAAAGAAGTCGGGCGAATTACGGCTTTGCTGCGACTACCGGAAACTCAACGCCATCACGGTGCGCAACCGTTACCCCTCATCCCCGAGCTCTTGGACCGACTCCGGGAGGCTAAGATCTTCACGAAATTGGACCTGCGTGGAGCTTACAACCTCGTCAGGGTTCGGCCGGGTGATGAGTGGAAGACGGCGTTTGGTACTCGCTATGGACATTTCGAGTACACGGTGATGCCGTTTGGCCTGACCAACGCCCCCGCTGTGTTTCAGCATTTTATGAACGACATCTTCCGGGATCTGCTGGACCAGTTTGTCGTGATCTACCTGGACGACATCCTAATCTACTCCCCGTCGCGTGAAGTGCATCATCAGCATCTCCGTCAGGTCCTGCAGCGACTCCGAGAACATCGGCTGTTTGCCAAGTTGGAGAAGTGCCAGTTCTACCAGGTGACCATCGATTTCCTGGGTCACCGCATTTCTCCTGAGGGCATCGCCATGGAGCCGAGTAAGGTTGAGTCGTTGCAGAGTTGGCAACCTCCGCGTCGCGTGAAGGATGTTCAGCGACTTCTTGGATTTGCCAACTACTATCGAACATTCATCCCTGGCTTTGCTGCCTTGACAGCCCCCCTCACCCGGCTCCTGCAGAAGAAGACTCGGTTCCAGTGGAACGCACTAGAACAACAGGCGTTCCAGGCTTTGAAGGAAGCCTTCATGAAGGAGCCCATCTTGAAGCATCCTGACCCGCAACGGCCGTTTGTCGTGGAGGCGGACGCCTCCGACATTGCCATTGGGGCAGTGTTACTCCAGGCAACGACGCCCAGCGGTACCCTTTTCCCTTGAGCGTATCACTCTCGGAAATTGAACCCCTCGGAGCGCAACTATACCATCTGGGAGAAGGAGCTGCTGGCCATCAAAGCGGCGTTTGAGGCCTGGAGGCATCATCTGGAGGGAGCGCGACATCAAATCGAGGTCCGGACGGACCATAAGAATCTGGAAAGCCTGCAGACCGCTCGGAATTTGAACCAACGCCAGATCCGGTGGTCTCTTTTCTTTGCGAGGTTTGACTTCCGGGTTCGGTACATACCAAGCGGGCACAATCAAAGAGCGGATGCTCTGTCCAGGAAGCCCGAATATACCCGAGTGGAAATCAAGCTTCTGCCCAGGACAGTGATCCCCGTCGAGTCTTTTGCTGCGGTGCGGGAGCCGGTTGATATACGGGCTCGGATCCGGGAGGCACAGCAGCAGGAGGCGTGGGTGGCTCAGCGGAAGGAGGAGGTGGGGCCAGATTCGCCTTGGTCGGTCACGGATGGACTCTTGTATTATCGTGACCGGCTCTATGTTCCGGGAGGGCCACTCAGGGGACTCGTCCTCAGCCAGTGTCATGATAACCCGGCAGCGGGGCATTTTGGCCTGTTCAAGACTCTGAACCTGGTCTCCCGTACCTTCTGGTGGCCCCGAGTCCGACACGACGTCCAGTCTTATGTCACCTCCTGCATTCCATGCAGGCAGGCCAAGTCAGCGACAGGGGCCCCGCCTGGATTACTGCAGCCTTTGCCAACACCCAAGAGACCCTGGGGGGCTGTGTCCATGGACTTTCTGACGGATTTACCCCCATCCTCCGGCTTCACGACAGTGTTTGTGGTGGTGGACATGCTGACCAAGATGGCGCACTTCATCCCCTATCGCGGCTTACCGTCAGCTCGCGCCACTAGTCGTATGTTTATCCAACAGGTGTTTCGGCTGCACGGCCTCCCCGATAGAGTCGTCTCCGATAGGGGGGCCCAGTTTACAGCCCGCTTCTGGCAGGAGTTGATGCGTGCGTTGGACATCAAGGTTTGCCTCTCGTCCGCGCATCATCCTCAAACTGACGGGGGAACCGAGAAGGTCATCGGTATCCTGGAACAGTATCTGCACTGCTACGTCAACCTGCAGCAGAACAATTGGGTGGACTATCTGGCCAATGCTGAGTTTGCCTTTAACAACTCGCAGCACACCTCCACGCAGATGACACCGTTTTTGGCCAATGTGGGTTATCACCCCCGGTTTTTCCCCCTTTCTCCCGTGGACTCACCGGAGCCGGCAGCGAACGACTTCATGGCAGAGTTACAGGCGATCCATCGATTGGTGCGACGGCAGCTGGAGAAGGCCAAGGCCGATTACAAGAGGTTTGCTGATCGGTCAAGACGGGATACGCCTCCACTATCGGTGGGGGATCGGGTCTGGCTGTCCACCAGGAACCTACCATCCACACGGCCGGCGAGGAAGATGGATCACTGATATCTAGGACCGTTCCCAGTCGAGGCTGTCATCAATCCGGTCGCCTATCGCTTAACTCTGCCACGTTCCCTGCGCGTGCACCCCGTCTTCCATCGGTCTCTGTTGGTCCCCGAGCAACCGGCTTGTCCACTCCGCCAAGCGGAACCTCCCCCATCAGGACCTCGTGATGGAGGCAGCACCCCGAGTACGAGGTCGCCAGCATCAGGGATTCCCGTTGGCTGAAAGGTCGTTTCCAGTACCTGATCGAGTGGAAAGGTTACGGGCCGGAGGACTTCACCTGGGAAGACGCGACCGCCGTTCATGCCCCTGCGTTGGTGACTGCTTTTCACGAACAATTCCCATCCCGACCGCATCTGGATCGGCAGCCCCGGGGGAAGGGCCCTGCGGTGCGGGATAGTGTTGTGATTCAGGGTCAGCCTGTGGGTCCGGCAGCCAGCTCGGATGTCTCGGATGACTCAGACGAGGGGGAGGAGGAGGGTGTTGAAGACGAACTTGCTGATGATGGCTTGGAGGCTTCGCAGAGTCCCCAGCCAGGCCCCTCTGGCTTGGTGGAGACTCAGCTGCGAGAGGCCGACAGTGCAGATGAAGAGGACCCACAGCTGGCCCTGTTCAAGGATGCCCGACGCAGGAGGCAGACCAGTAGAAGCAAGCAGAGAAAGTCTGTGGGACTCCTCGGAAGGAGGCACAGGGAGGCCACGCCCTGAACTCTAATAAAGGGAGTGTTTGGGGAAGGGCTGGTTGCTGAAAGCAACCGCTCCGTTTGAGGATCAAAGTTCCGGTATCTTGTTTCTTGTTCTGTTGTTTGTTTGTGAATTAAACTTGGCAGACGTTTTCCAGCCTCAGACGTTCCAGCCTCTGCCGTTTGTACAGGGGTTGCCTTTCTGCAAGGCCGGTAGCAGGCTGGTACAGAACAGGCATGTGCGTCAACAGAATTTTGTTTCTTGTTACTCCACAGAAGCTGAGTATGCTTGTGTGTCTGATGCATGCAATTCTTTAACCTGGTTTGATGCTTTAGTCACAGATATCTGGACACATCCGATTCGACCGATCACTGTGATGGAAGATAATGAATCTGTGGTTTATATTTCTGAAACACGTTTTACAGGTTCAAGGTCCAGACACATTGACATCTGATATCAAAACATAAGGCAACTGGTTAAACAAGGTTTTGTGACATTACAGTATGTGCCTACACGTGATCAAATTGCTGATATGTTGAACAAACCACTACCTATGGTCCAGCATGAGTATCTGCATGAGAAGATGTGCCTTACCTGAGTCTTTACTTTGCTGACGAAAGAAGTGGAATGTCACTGCACGTTTTTTTTTTTGGTTCGTCAGAAAAGTTCATTTCTAACTGTACATTTCCCCTGCTCTCTGCACCTGTGGTGATAGCTTATCTGGTAACCATAGTGACCCTGATATGTGCAGCTATATTATGGTTTCAGACTGTTTTGTGCGCATGTCTTAAAAAAGTTTCTCACAGTTATTCTTTTATTGTCTTTCACTTTGCTGCTACTGTCTGTTACGTTAGGATGTAGTCAGCTAGCTCTCTTTATAATATATATTTAGTTTTTTGTAATTAAAAGGTATTTAGTAAGATTATGCGTCGTGTTTTATTTCCTTCCTTCTGTTGTGACTCAGGGCCAGCCTGTGGGTCCGGCAGCCAGCGCAGATGTATCGGATGACTCAGATGAGGGGGAGGAGGGAGACGAACTGGCTGATGATGGCTTGGAGGCTTGGCAGAGCTCCCAGCCGGGGCCCTCTTCTCAGCTGCGTGAGCCCGATAGTGCGGAGGATGATGACCCACAGCTGGCCCTGTTCAAGGACGCCCGACGCAGGAGGCAGTCGAGCAGGACCAAGCAGAGAAAGGCTGCGGGTCTCCTCGGGAGGAGGCAGAGGGAGGCCACGCCCTGAACTCTAAATAAAAGGAGTGTTTGGGGAAGGGCTGGTTGCTGAAAGCAACCCTTCCGCTTGAGGATTCAAGTTCCAGTGTTTTTGTTTCTTGTCCTGTTAATTGAGTAATAAATCTTGGCAGACGCTTTGCAGCCTCAGACGCTCTCCAGTCTCTACTGTTTGAACAGGGGTTTGCCTTATTACAAGGCCGGTAGTTGGCTGGTTCAGAACAGTTTGCTTTCAGCCTCCCACCCCTTACTACTACGATGGAGCAGCTTCGTGCCGAGAATGCTCAGCTCACCCAGCAACTCACTTTGCTGGCAGCTCAGGTGGCTCAACTGCAAGCTCAGGTACATGCTGCACCCCCACCCAGGAGGAAATGTCAGATAGCTATGCCGGATAAATTTGCTGGCAATCCAGAACTGTTTCCTGCCTTCCTGGGACAATGCCAGCTTTTTATCAGCGTGAGAGCAGCTGATTTCCCCACTGACCGAGATAAGGTGGGATTCGTGTTGAGCCTTCTGTCGGGGGATGCAGCTCGTTGGGGCACGCCTCTGCTGGCACAGCCTAGCCCTTTGTTGGATAACTTTGGGGGGGTTTGTGACCATATGCGCCTCATGTACGAGGACCCGATTAAGGCGCAGACTGCCACCCGACGCCTGAAAGCTTTGAGGCAGGGTCAGCGCCCCCTACAGGCCTATATCAGCGATTTCCGGCTGCTTAGCCAGGATTCCGCCTGGAATGAGGCTGCGCTCATGGATGCCTTCCAGGATGGCTTGTCGGAGGAGATGTTGGATGAGCTGGCCCGCGTGGACATTCCCTCAGACCTGAATGGGCTGATCCATCTTTGTCTGCGGATCGATGCCCGGCTGCAGCAGCGAAAGAGTCGCCGTGCCACCCCACAGACCCCTGCCGCTCCTGTTGAGCGTGTGCCCCCAGTCCAGAGGGAGGAGCCAATGGAGCTGGGTGCCGCCAGGTCCCGTCTATCGGTGACGGAAATGGACAGACGACGATCGGGGGGGTTGTGTTTTTACTGCGGGGACCCTGGACATTTGGCTGCTTCTTGCCCAAAGAAGCGTCAGCGGGCATCAGTGACCAAGCCGGCCCCGAGAAAGTACCCTGCTTTGCTGTCGGGAAACGGCCCGAGCCCGATCTAGACAGTGTGATAGATCGGGCGACCCACCACAACCACGCCGAGCGACGCCATTCCGACGGTGCTTGTGAACCTCCACGGCATTTGATTTTGGAGGCACGTCTGATCCTTCCTGGCAAGCCAGAGGGGATTCCGGTCCATGCCTTAATTGACTCTGGGGCTACCACTAACTTTATGGACTCGGCCTTCGTGGCCAAATGGGCTGTTCCCCAGTGTCCGGTGGATCCGCCCATGCTAGTGGAGACTATTGATGGTCGAGTGCTCCTATCCGGGCCTATTACGGCCGCCACCCAACCAGTGTGTATGGCCATCAGTTCCCATGTGGAGGCCATCCAGTTCTACATCACTTCGGATCTGCACTTCCCCGTGGTCTTGGGACTGGCGTGGCTCCGGGCGCATGATCCACAGATCTATTGGTCTCAGAACTTGGTCACCTTCCCAAGTTTGCAGTGCGTGGACCACACCCGCCATATCTGTGCCGGCCAGGTGGAGGGTTCTTCTGGGGTTTCCTTGCCTCCCGAACTGTCCGACTTTGCTGATGTGTTCAGCGAGTCAGAGGCGGACCAATTACCCCCGCACAGGCCCTATGACTGTTCCATTGATCTAGTCCCTGATGCGCCTCTCCCAGTGGGGCGTTTGTACTCCATGTCGGAGCCCGAGTTGGCTGCATTGCGGGACTTCCTGACAAAGAATTTGGCTCGTGGTTTCATCCGGCCCTCGTCCTCGCCAGTGTCTGCGCCCGTGCTCTTCGTCAAAAAGAAGTCGGGCGAGTTACGGCTTTGCTGTGACTACCGGAAACTCAACGCCATCACGGTGCGTAACCGCTACCCGCTGCCCCTCATCCCCGAGCTCTTGGACCGACTCCGGGAGGCTAAGATCTTCACGAAACTGGACCTGCGTGGAGCTTACAACCTCGTCAGGGTTCGGCCGGGTGATGAGTGGAAGACGGCGTTTGGTACTCGCTATGGACATTTCGAGTACACGGTGATGCCGTTTGGCCTGACCAACGCCCCCGCTGTGTTTCAGCATTTTATGAACGACATCTTCCGGGATCTGCTGGACCAGTTTGTCGTGATCTACCTGGACGACATCCTAATCTACTCCCCGTCGCGTGAAGTGCATCATCAGCATCTCCGTCAGGTCCTGCAGCGACTCCGAGAACATCGGCTGTTTGCCAAGTTGGAGAAGTGCCAGTTCTACCAGGTGACCATCGATTTCCTGGGTCACCGCATTTCTCCTGAGGGCATCGCCATGGAGCCGAGTAAGGTTGAGTCGTTGCAGAGTTGGCAACCTCCGCGTCGCGTGAAGGATGTTCAGCGACTTCTTGGATTTGCCAACTACTATCGAACATTCATCCCTGGCTTTGCTGCCTTGACAGCCCCCCTCACCCGGCTCCTGCAGAAGAAGACTCGGTTGCAGTGGAACGCCCCCGAACAACAGGCGTTCCAAGCTTTGAAGGACGCCTTCATGAAGGAGCCCATCTTGAAGCATCCTGACCCGCAACGGCCGTTTGTCGTGGAGGCGGACGCCTCCGACATTGCCATTGGGGCCGTGTTACTCCAGGCAGCGACGCCCAATGGTACCCTTTTCCCTTGCGCGTATCACTCTCGGAAATTGAATCCCTCGGAGCGCAACTATACCATCTGGGAGAAGGAGCTGCTGGCCATCAAGGCGGCGTTCGAGGCTTGGAGGCATCATCTGGAGGGGGCGCGGCATCAAATCGAGGTCCGGACGGACCACAAGAATCTGGAAAGCCTGCAGACCGCTCGGAATTTGAACCAACGCCAGATCCGGTGGTCCCTCTTCTTTGCGAGGTTTGACTTCCGGGTGCGGTACATACCAAGCGGGCACAACCAGAGAGCGGATGCTCTGTCCAGGAAGCCCGAGTACACCCGAGTGGAAGACAAGCTTCCGCCCAGGACAGTGATCCCCGTCGAGTCTTTTGCTGCGGTGCGGGAGCCGGTGGATATACGGGCTCGGATCCGGGAGGCGCAGCAGCAGGAGGCGTGGGTGGCTCAGCGGAAGGAAGAGGTGGGGCCAGATTCACCTTGGTCGGTCACGGATGGACTCCTGTATTATCGTGACCGGCTCTATGTTCCAGGAGGGCCACTCAGGGGACTCGTCCTCAGCCAGTGTCATGATAACCCGGCTGCGGGGCATTTTGGCCTGTTCAAGACTCTGAACCTGGTCTCCCGTACCTTCTGGTGGCCCCGAGTCCGACACGATGTCCAGTCTTATGTCACCTCCTGCATCCCATGCAGGCAGGCCAAGTCAGCGACAGGGACCCCGCCTGGTTTACTGCAGCCTTTGCCAACACCCAAGAGACCCTGGGGGGCTGTGTCCATGGACTTTCTGACGGATCTACCCCCATCCTCCGGCTTCACGACAGTGTTTGTGGTGGTGGACATGTTGACCAAGATGGCGCACTTCATCCCCTGTCGCGGCTTACCGTCAGCTCGCGCCACTAGTCGCATGTTCATCCAACAGGTGTTCCGGCTGCACGGCCTTCCCGATAGAGTCGTCTCCAATAGGGGGGCCCAGTTTACAGCCCGCTTCTGGCAGGAGTTGATGCGGGCGTTGGACATTAAGGTTTGCCTCTCGTCCGCGCATCATCCTCAGACCGACGGGGGTACCGAGAAGGTCATCGGCATCTTAGAGCAGTATCTGCGCTGCTACGTTAACCTGCAGCAGGACAATTGGGTGGACTATTTGGCCATAGCCGAGTTTGCCTTTAACAACTCGCAGCACACCTCCACGCAGATGACACCGTTCTTGGCCAACGTGGGTTATCACCCCTGGTTTTTCCCCCTTTCTCCCGTGGACTCACCGGAGCCGGCAGCGAACGAATTCATGGCGGAGTTACAGGCGATCCATCGGTTGGTGCGACGGCAGCTGGAGAAGGCCAAGGCCGACTACAAGAGGTTCGCCGATCGGTCGAGAAGGGATACGCCTCCACTATCGGTGGGGGATCGGGTCTGGCTGTCCACCAGGAACCTACCATCCACTCGGCCGGTGAGGAAGCTGGACCACCGTTACCTTGGACCGTTCCCAGTTGAGGCCGTCATCAATCCGGTCGCCTATCGTTTAACTCTGCCACGTTCCCTGCGCGTGCACCCCGTCTTCCATCGGTCTCTGTTGGTCCCCGAGCAACCGGCTTGTCCACTCCGCCAAGCGGAACCTCCCCCATCAGGACCTCGTGATGGAGGCAGCACCCCCGACTACGAGGTCGCCAGCATCCGGGATTCCCGCTGGCTGAAAGGTCGCTTCCAGTACCTGATCGAGTGGAAAGGGTACGGGCCGGAGGACTTCACATGGGAAGACGCGACCGCCGTTCATGCCCCTGCGTTGGTGACTGCGTTTCACGAACAATTCCCATCCCGACCGCATCCGGATCGGCAGCCCCGGGGGAAGGGCCCTGCGGTGCAGGATAGTGTTGTGACTCAGGGCCAGCCTGTGGGTCCGGCAGCCAGCGCAGATGTATCGGATGACTCAGATGAGGGGGAGGAGGGAGACGAACTGGCTGATGATGGCTTGGAGGCTTGGCAGAGCTCCCAGCCGGGGCCCTCTTCTCAGCTGCGTGAGCCCGATAGTGCGGAGGATGATGACCCACAGCTGGCCCTGTTCAAGGACGCCCGACGCAGGAGGCAGTCGAGCAGGACCAAGCAGAGAAAGGCTGCGGGTCTCCTCGGGAGGAGGCAGAGGGAGGCCACGCCCTGAACTCTAAATAAAAGGAGTGTTTGGGGAAGGGCTGGTTGCTGAAAGCAACCCTTCCGCTTGAGGATTCAAGTTCCAGTGTTTTTGTTTCTTGTCCTGTTAATTGAGTAATAAATCTTGGCAGACGCTTTGCAGCCTCAGACCCTCTCCAGTCTCTACTGTTTGAACAGGGGTTTGCCTTATTACAAGGCCGGTAGTTGGCTGGTTCAGAACACCTTCATGCACATCATGCATCCTCTGAAGCACGGTCCTTCGCCCTCTACTAAGGTGATTTATACCTTGACATTTCCACCGGTATGATTGGGCAAATGATCATTTTTATTCATGATTTAAATGGACCAACAAGTTCTGAACAAACAGATCTCTTTAAAAAGCCTTCTCTCTTGAGGGTTATATTGTGATTCAGGGTCAGCCTGTGGGTTCGGCAGTTGGGTCGGACGACTCAGAGGAGGAGGAGGGGGGTGTTGAAGACTTTGCTGAGGGGGTTGAAGATCTTGCTGATGAGAGCCCTCAGCCAGGCCCCTCCCACTTGGTCACCATGGAGACCCAGCTGTGTGAGCCTGACAGCGTGGATGAAGATGACCCACAGCTGGCCCTGTTCAAGGACGCCCGACGCAGGAGGCAGTCAATTAGGAGTAAACAGAGGAAGGCAATGGGGCTTCTCGGAAGGAGGCAGAGAGAAGCCACGCCCTGAACTCTATATAAGGGGAATGTGTGGGGAGGGCTGGTTTGCTGAAGGCAACCGCTTGGATAGTTCATGTTTCTTAAAGCTCCTGTTTCTTGGTTTGTCTTGTTCCGTTTGTTTTTGTGGTAATAAATTTGGCAGGCGTAATTCCAGCCTCTTGCCTTCTTGTAAAAGGGGTTGTCCCTGCCTTTTCTGCAGGGCTGGTAGCAGGCTGGTACAGAACAGGTTACTTCAACCAACATCATTTGAGTTCACTTCATGATCACCCCATAAATCAAATGAGGAGGTTCGTTTATCTGCATTCCTTAATTAGGGCTTTCAGAGGCACACTGTGACCTGAGTGAGCTTCTGGGCACCACATTCCCTAACAGAGAAAATTGACTGCACAGATTTTGAGATGACAACAGCCTCAAACAAGGTTTCATGTCGAGTGGATTTTGCTACTTGGGTTGTAATTTGGTATTTTTGCTTCTGATGGTCAGAGGGAGATCAGTTCAACTAAGGTTCTCTAAAATCGAAATCACAGCAATGTTCCAATATCTTAGGGGTTGCCCCAAAGAAGAGGGAATCAAACTGTTCTCCAAAGCAGCTGAAGGCAGGACAAGAAGTCGGTCAGCTTTTCGATAAGGATGCTTGGCAGAATAGTGTTGAAAGCCAAGCTATAATCAATGAAAAGCATCCCGACATAGCTTCCAGGTTTCTCCATATGGCTTGCTACAGAATGTAGAGCAGTAGCTATGGCATCATCTGTCAACCTATTCCCCCTGTAGGCAAACTGATGTTTGTTGAAGTCCGATGGGAGGCATGTCCTAAGATGTTGGAGAACCAGTCTTTCGAAACATTTCATCACTACAGACATTAATGCAACAGGTCTGTAGTCATTTAGGCACTCAATGGCTGTTTTCTTTGGGACTGGGATAATAGTGGCTGCTTTCAAGCATGATGGTACACAGGCCGTTTGTTAAAGATCCTTGTCAGGACCCTTGCTAATTGGTCGGCACAATTTTTAACCACTATCCTCAGCACCCCATCTGGGCCTGCAGCTTTGCTCTTAAGTAAATCCCTGCAGTTTTTAAGATAGGAACACAGCATAAATATGAGCCAGTTGCTAAGCATCTGAATTTTGACCGCGTGACCTGTGCAGATGCTACAGTGGTGATCACTGATAAGTCACTTTTTTCAATGCCGCTGTAATTTCAAACGGTCATTAAGTCGAGGGCTACCTGTATTCCAAGCTAGACCAATTACAGCAGTGGGCAAAATTGTAGAAACCTTTTGGGAAAAGTGTATTTTTGAGGTTTGATGGCTAATAACACCACTTTTTTTTGTAGTAACATAAAATTATATATCAATGGAAAGATAATTTAATCAAGGATGTAATGCAACAAACTTTGTTCAATTATCTCTACTGTATTCAATGAAACGTTATAGCCAAATAACCAGAAAAGGGTAGCTTTCATCTGATTGTAGCCAATGAGCAGGAGTGTTTAGAGAGCCAATCAGGTGTCATCTTGCTTTGGCAATGAGCCAATCAGATCACAGTAGGATTCAGTTATGGATGTCATGTATTGAAGCTGAGAGGAGGACATTTGTCAGTGTGCTATGCGATCGCCATCAAGTTGGTTGGGTTTTTTTTGTGTTCTTCCATTTTTTTTGCTAAATAAGTTGACCCCCTCCTCTTGGTGGCAGCCCCTTAAATATTGGAATACTGCTATCATGTCACCCCCTGCCTAGTCCTTCTTTTCTCTAGAGTGGCCCTAACTAAATCCTGCAATCATTCTTCATTAGTCTCCAGGCTTTTAATCATCTTAGTTGCTCTTCTTTGCACTTCTTCCAAAGTCTCAACATCTTTTTTGTAAGATGGTGACCAAAACTGGATGAAAGTTATTCCAGATGTGGCCTTCCTAAGGCTTTATAAAGCAGTACTAATACTTCATGTGATTTTGATTCTGTGGCTCTGTTTATACAATCAAGGATTGTATTAGCTTTTTTGGCTGCGGCCGCACACGGCTGGCTCATATTTAAATGATCGTCAAGCCCTGTGGTGATGCAAGCGTCCTCGACTTACATGTTGTTGTTGTTAGCTGCGAAGTCATGTCCGACCCATCGCGACCCTATGGACAACATTCCTCCAGGCCTTCCTGTCCTCTACCATTTTCTGGAGTCCATTTAAGCTCACGCCTACTGCTTCAGTGACTCCATCCAGCCACCTCATTCTCTGTCGTCCCCTTCTTCTATTGCCCTCGATCTTCCCCAGCATTAGGCTCTTCTCCAGGGAGTCCTTCCTTCTCATTAGGTGGCCAAAGTACTTGAGTTTTAGCTTCAGGATCTGGCCTTCTAAAGAGCAGTCAGGATTGATCTCCTCTAGGACTGACCGGTTTGATCGCCTTGCAGTCCAAGGGACTCGCAGGAGTCTTCTCCAGCACCACAGTTCAAAGGCCTCAATTCTTTGGCGCTCAGCCTTTCTTATGCTCCAACTTTCACTACCATACATTGCAACTGGAAAGACCATAGCCTTGACTATACGCACTTTTGTTGACAGGGTGATGTCTCTGCTTTTTAGTGTGCTGTCTAGATTTGCCATGGCTTTCCTCCCCAGGAGCAAGCGTCTTTTAATTTCTTGGCTACAGTCCCCATCTGCAGTGATCTTGGAGCCCAGGAAAATAAAATCTGTCACTACCTCCATTTCTTCCCCATCTATTTGCCAGGAATTGAGAGGGCCAGATGCCATGATCTTGGTTTTCTTAATGTTAAGTTTCAACCCAAGTTTTGCACTCTCCTTCTTCACCTGCAACAAGAGGCTCTTTAGTTCTTCTTCACTTTCTGCCATTAGAGTGGTATCATCTGCGTATCTTAGGTTGTTGATATTTCTTCCGGCAATCTTAATTCCAACTTTTGATTCATCTAGCCCTGCCTTTCTCATGATGTGCTCTGCATATAAGTTAAATAGGCAGAGCGACAGTATACAGCCTTGCCGGACTCCTTTCCCAATTTTGAACCAATCAGTGGTTCCGTGTCCAGTTCTCACTGTTGCTTCTTGACCCGCATATAGGTTTCTCAAGAGACAAATAAGATGGTCTGGTACTCCCATCTCTTTAAGAACTTGCCACAGTTTGTTATGATCCACACAATCAAAGGCTTTAGCATAGTCAATGAAGCAGAAGTAGATGTTTTTCTGGAACTCCCTAGCTTTCTCCATGATCCAGCGTATGTTGGCAATTTGATCTCTAGTTCCTCTGCCTCTTCGAAATCCTGCCTGCACTTCTGGTAGTTCTCGATCCACATACTGCTGAAGTCTAGCTTGTAGGATTTTAAGCATGACTTTACTAGCATGAGAAATGAGTGCAATGGTGCGATAGTTTGAACATTCTTTGGCACTGCCTTTCTTAGGAATTGGAATGTAAACTGATCTTTTCCAATCCTGTGGCCACTGTTGAGTTTTCCAAATTTGCTGGCAAATTGAGTGTAGCACTTTTACTGCATTGTCTTTTAAGATTTTGAATAGCTCAGCTGGAATACTGTCACCTCCACTAGCTTTGTTGTTGCTCAGCTTTTCTAAGGCCCACTTCACTTCACATTCTAGGATGTCTGGCTCGAGGTCAGTGACCACCTCATTGTGATTATCAGGGACGTTAAGCTCATTCTTGTATAGTTCTTCTGTGTAATTTTGCCACCTCTTCTTAATCTCTTCTGCCTCTGTTAGGTCCCTGCCATTTTGGTCCTTTATCATGCCCATTTTTGCATTAAACGTTCCCTTCATTTCTCCAATTTTCTTGAAAAGATCTCTGGTCCTCCCTATTCTATTGTTTTCTTCTATTTCTTTGCACTGTTCATTTAAGAAGGCATTCTTATCTCTTCTAGCTATTCTCTGGAATTCTGCATTCAATTGGGTGTATCTTTCTTTTTCTCCCTTGCCTTTCGCTTCCCTCCTTTCCTCAGCTATTTGCAAAGCTTCCTCAGACAGCCATTTTGCTTTCTTGCATTTCTTTTTCTTTGGGATGGTTTTGGTTGCTACCTGTTGTACAATGTCACGAACCTCTGTCCATAGTTCTTCAGGCACTCTGTCTATCAGATCTAATTCCTTAAATCTATTTGTCACCTCTACTGTATATTCAACAGGGATATGATTTAATTCATACCTGACTGGCCTAGTGCTTTTCCCTACTTTCTTCAGTTTAAGCCTAAACTTTGCAAGGAGAAGCTCATGGTCTGAGCCACAGTCAGCTCCTGGTCTTGTTTTTACTGACTGTATAGAGCTTCTCCATCTTTGGCTGCAGAGCATATAGTCAATCTGATTTCTGTGTTGACCATCTGGTGATGTCCATGTGTAGAGCCGTCTCTTGGGTTGTTGGAAAAGAGTGTTTGCTATGACCATCGTATTCTCTTGACAGAATTCTATCAGCCTGTGCCCTGCTTCATTTTGCACTCCAAGGCCAAACTTGCCTGTTATTCCAGTTATCTTTTGGCTTCCTACTTTAGCATTCCAATCCCCCATGATGATAAGGACATCATTTTTTGGTGTTAGTTCTATAAGGTGCTGTAGTGCTTCATAGAACTGGTCAATTTCATCCTCTTCAGCACTGGTGGTTGGGGCATAGACTTGGACTACTGTGATATTGAATGGTTTGCCTTGGATTCGAACTGAGATCATTCTGTCATTTTGAGGATTGTATCCCAGTATTGCTTTTCCTACTCTTTTATTGACTATGAAGGCTACTCCATTTCTTCTGAGGGATTCTTGCCCGCAGTAGTATACCTGATGGTCATCTGAATTAAATTCACCCATTCCTGTCCATTTTAGTTCGCTGATACCTAAGATGTCAATGTTCAGTCTTGTCATCTCTTGTTTGACCACGTCCAGTTTTCCTTGATTCATGGATCTTACATTCCAGGTTCCTATGGAGAAAAAATCTTTACAGCATCGGACTTTCCTTTCACCACCAGACATATCCACAGCTGAGCGTCCTTTCGGCTTTGGCCCAGTCGCTTCATTCTTTCTGGCGCTACTAGTACTAGCCCTCTGCTCTTCCCCAGTAGCATATTGGACGCCTTCCGACCTCGACTTACTACCATTCATTTAGTGACCCTTCAAATTTACAATTCCACTGAAAAGAGAGATTTAGGATCAGTCCTCCCAATTACGACCGTTGCATCCTCCCCATGGTCCCGTGATCAAAATTTGGGTGCTTGGCAACTGATTCATATTTATGGAAACTAATCCACGAGAGGAGCAACCTAGAACTGAGGAGAAATTTCCTGACAGTTAGAACAATTAACCAGCGGAACAACCTGCCTCCAGAAGCTGTGAATGCTCCAACACTGGAAGTTTCTAAGAAGAGACTGGACAACCATTTGTCTGAAATGGTACAGGGTTTCCTGCCTGAGCAGGGGGTTGGACTAGATGACCTCCAAGGTCCCTTCCAACTTGATGATGATGATGATGACGGTTGCAGATTTCTGGGTTCATGCACTTTGCTTCCAGCAAGCATAGCCGATAGGGGAAGCCATTCGCTTAAGGATTGTATGATCTGTTTAACAATTTCAGTGGTTCGCTTCACAACTGTGGCAAAAAAAATCTTGTCAAATTAGGCGCAATTCATTTAATCACCCTGCTTAGCGATGGAAATTCTGACCATAAGTCAAGGGTTGCCTGTACAGTAAGATTTGTGAACAGAACCATGAAATAAGGATATGAGCTAAACATTGAATATATTCAGAATAAATATGGGACTAAAAAGTATCATTTAGCATTTGAATAAGTAGCGGATTTTTTATGACGTATAATTAGTTAATAGTTATTTTATTAATATTTTGATTATGGAGAGTTAAAGTGTGATAGAATTTAATATTTTATTATTGTTGTTAGCATATTTTAGATTATGCTTGTTTGTATTATTATACCCTGTATTCAGCTCTGGGAAGTTGGGGAGGGAGGAGGGGAGGGTGGGGGGAGTTGGGGAGGGGGGAGGCGGAGGAGGGGTTTTTTTGTATTTAAAATTGTATTGTAAAACTTTTCAATTAAAAAAAAACCTTCCACTGTTGGAGCATCCACAGCTTCTGGAGGCAGGTTGTTCCACTGATTAATTGTTCTGTCAGGAAGTTTCTCCTTAGTTCTAGGTTGCTTCTCTCCTTGACTAGTTTCCATCCTTGGCTTCTTGTACGGCCCTTCTGGTGCTTTGGAGAATAGATTGACTCCCTCTTCTTGGTGACAACCCTTGAAATACTGGAAGACTGCTTTCATGTGACACCTAGTTCTTCTGTTCATCAAACTAGCCAAGATGGTTCATATTTATGACAGTTGCAGTGTCCTGGAATCATGCGATTACCTCTTGTGAACTTCTGACAAGCAAAGTCAATGAGGAAACTAGATTCACTTAACAACCATGTTACTAACTTACAACTGCAGTGATCCACGTAACAAACATGGCAAGAGAGGTTGTAAAATGGGGCAAAATTCACTTAACAACTGTCTCACTTAGGAACAGAAATTTTGGGCTCAATTGCATTCGTAAGTCGAGGACTACCTGGGGTTTCACAGACCCATCCTGGCTTGCCCGATCAGGCAGTTGCTGTTTTGCCTAATTCAGGTTGAGGTCTAATCTGGGGCTTGATTCATCCTTCCTCACCACATTTTCCTCTTCTTTGTTAAGATATTTAATTTAATAGCTGGAGCAGTGAAGGGTTGGGCAATGAGTCAGAACACGCAGTTATAGCTGATTGGTTGAAGAGGGCTGGCCACTGCACAAGGCAATCTAAGCTATGATTGGTTGCCTTGAGTGAAAAGGGGGAGGTTCCTTGTTTCCCGCCTTTTTTCCTCTGAGTGCCCTCTGTAATTTACCTCATGATATGTTGATTTATCTGACGTGCTCCTATTTACCTGCTTATCTTATTTACTATTAATATATTTATTTATATAAAACTATGTGTTTGTGTCAGCATCTCTGACTCCATTTGGACACCGGCTGCGCAATTCCCTGACATTTTTCCCTGCAGTCCCAGATCGCAGAGAAGCTGAGGAAAGGGACACACACACACGCACGCGCACACACACACACACACACAGTTTCATGAGGGGCTGGCAGTCTTCTGCCCACCCAAGGGGCTTGCTAGTTCATGCCCTTCCAACAGTTAAGAGATGATCTGACATGGGGAGCAAACACCAAAGTTGTGATGAAGAGAGCACAGCAGAGGTTATACTTCTTGAGAATTCTCAGGAAGCATAATCTCTCAAAGGACCTGTTGTTGGCATTCTACCACTGTACCATAGAGAGCGTGTTAACCTATGGTCTGTGTGTGTGGTTTGGGAGTTGTACAGTCAGGGAAAAAACAATGCTGTCCAGGGTCGTAAAGACTGTGGAGAGAATAATTGGGTGTACTCTTCCTACTTTAGATCAAATTTATGCCTCCAGGTGTTATAAGAAAGCTGTGGAGATTGTGCAGGATTGCACGCACCCCGGAAATGATCTCTTTCAGCTTCTGGCTTCTAGAAGGAGGTATAGGGTCATAAAGACCAGGACCAGCCGCTTGAGAAATAGTTTTTATCCAAAAGCGGTTTTGGCCTTGAATGCAGCAGAATGCAGTTTCTGAGAGAACTTCTGTATTTAGTTTTTAGAGTGTTAGAGTGTTTCTAGGGGTTAAATGTGTATATATTTATATATTTATATTTATTAAACCTATATACCGCCCTTCTCCCGTAGGACCCAGGGCGGTTCACAAGGCAATTAAAACAACATTACAATACAAAAATTAATAGAAATTAAAATAGATTAAAATTTCCTTAATTAAAATCTAAAACCCCTATAACTCTGATTGAAAACCCAGTTACAATAAGTTAAAAAATTAAAAAAATCCTCAGTCCTGGCCGGAAAGCTCTAAGAGCCATGTCTTCAGGTCCCGGCGGAACGAACGAAAATCAGGGGCAGTCCTAAGCTCTATGGGTAACTGGTTCCAGAGGGCAGGCGCGCCCACAGAGAAGGCCCTCCCCCTGGGTGTTGCCTGTGTGGGAGCACACAGGACGAAGGGAACTTGATGCCGGCAGCAGGTATATGTGGGGTGGGTGGTATGTTGATATGTATTTTGTTGTTTTTGTTGGGTTTTGTGGGGTTGATGCGGTTTTTTCAATTTCGTTGTTCTGTATGGGACAATGACAATAAAGGTTATCGTATCGTATCGTATCGACATGGACCCACACGCCCCATTCTGTCAACATAGCCGTGCCTGTGCGCCACCCTCCCCTTTTCTCCCCTTGCCTTTTGCAGTGGGCAGAAACGAAACTGAAACGAAACAGAAATGAAACAGACTGGGATTTGTTTCTGGAGTCTTTACTGAAGCTCAAAAGGTTCACATGAAGTCAGCTGTCACTATTCTAGAAGCTCAGCAACCCGGGACCACCTGCTGCTAAAGCAAAGAGGGACCAAGGAAAGAGGATACAGGAAGCGTCAACAAGGAGAGGTCCCTTAAGATCTTACTGCATCAGTCTTGCTGGAGAGAAACACCTCTTCAGAAACAGATGAGAGGAAGGCACAGTTCAAGGCAAGGTCCTGCTAGGAAACAGAACCTATGCCAACGGGTGAGGGGGGCTAGCACAATAGGCCTCCAGAGCTTTTTTGGGGTGAATCCCTTTTTTCGTTCAATTTTTTTATCTGCCTGTGGGAATAATGGCCTCCTGAAGGAGCTGCACTGGGTTTTCCATGACAAATGAAGGCATATATACACGTCCCAGATCAACATTGCAAGATCCAATCTGGTTCGGTCACCAAGACCAGAGGTTTACTCTTCAGAGCATTCGGGCCCGTGCTGGAGACATCTGGCAACTCTCCCAACTGTGCCTCAGTGCCGCATAGAAGTTCTGGCTTTGGGGTAAGAGGGAAAACCACAGTTTCCTGGCACAGCCTGACACCAGGCTACTTGAGTGGTGGGCTATGAACGAGCTGGAGAGGGCAAGGATGTGTCTCTTCAAAGAGATGGTGGACCATCTTCAGGTCAGTTAAGCAGGACAGATGGATGAAATTATAGGGTATCACCTCTTCAAATCAAGATCTGTAAGGCAAGGGCCAGATGAACAAGGCAGAAGAATGAGGCTCTTGGATTTCTAGAATCGTTCTAGGAATTGGATTACACTATTTATACTCTTCCTCGTACCAGGAAACTGTATTGGTCCCATATCTATCAGCAAGGTGATCCCATGGAATCCATCCTTGAGGTGATGCCAGGTGACAGGCACACCGTTGTCTTCCAGCCTCTTCTTATAGAGCAAGCCATCATCTCGGAAAATGTCGTATTCGCAGGTTAAAAGGAAAGTCTCTGGAAACTGCTGGATGATGGCGTCTTCCGCCAGGAGCGGGGAAAACATGGGGTCAAAAACTCCTTTGGATTTTTTGAAAAGATCTTCTGAAAATGGACCAGGTACAAACGGCACGTAACCCCGGCCTTTAAATTCCTCCGGAATATGTTCCGCACTGATCCATTTCTGATACTTTGCCCTGACTTCCTGCGGTATATGGGCATTGGCCATAATTTCATTGGCCCCGGCACTGGTTCCCAAGAGATAAACTGTGCCAAGACGAACAGCATCTTTCTTGAGTAAGAGGGGAATAGAATGGTTTTGCTGGTAAGAAGGTAAATTGAAATCCAGACTTTGTAGGAAAGGATACACTAGCATCTGGGCCCGGGGCTGTGGCACGTCCTTTTTCATCACAAGTTGCTGAGCAGTGCTGGCAACAAGTGTGCCTCCGCTGCTGTCGCCAGCCAGCACGATCCGTTTAGGGTCCACCCCGTAGTCCTGCGCATTCTTCAGAAAATGTGATACGGCAGTGTAGCAGCTGAGTTGTTGAGCTGGAAAGGGATGCTCTGGCGCCAAGGGGTATCTGAAGCAACAGTGAGTCAAAACACAACCTTTCAAATGCATTGGCATTCCTATTATTATGATGAATATAATAAGGGCCTCCTCAGGGTGCCACCGGTCAGAGAATGTCGATTGGTGGCCCCCAGGGGGAGATCCTTCTCTGTGGGCGCCCCGGAACTATGGAACCAGTTACCGGTTGAGCTCCGGACGGCGCGATCTAAAAACATACTTGTTCGAACAAGCCGGCCTGGCCTGAGGGGGATTGGTGGGGTTTTTACTGTCATTTTATTGGGGTTTTTACTATGTATTAATTGTTTTTTTAGTGGGCATGTATTTAATTACTTTTTAACTTTTGTAACTCTGTGTTTTTATTCTTGCCCTGTACACCGCCCTGAGTCCTTCGGGAGAAGGGCGGTATAGAAATATTAATAAATTAAATTAAATTAAATTAGCTGCCTACCCCAAAAAAGACTGGGCAGCATGCAACAACCGATAGAGGCAGTCCTCAACTTACAACAGTTCATTTAATACTTACAACAGTTCATTTAATAACTGTTCAACATTACAACACCACTTCGAAAAAGTGACTTATGACCATTTTTCACACGACCGTTGTAGCATCCCTGTGGTCACATGATGAAACTTAGGGTGCCTGGCAACTGATATTTATGACAGTTGCGGTGTCTCAGGCTCACGTGATCCCCTTTTGTGACCCTCTGACAAGCTAGGTCAGTGGGATTCAGTTAACAACTGCGTTACTAACGTAACAATTGCACTGATTCACTTAACAACTGTGGCAAGACAGGTCATAAAATGGGACAAAGCTCACTTAACAACGGTCTCACAAAGCAACAGAAATTTTGGGCTCCGTTGTGATTGTAAGTCGAGGACTACCTGTAATTCTGGAAACTACTCTGAAGTAACCCGCTGCATCCTTGTTGTTTCCTTGTGGCTGTCAGCATTTTAGTAGACTGTCTAGAGCAGACATGTCAAACTCGCGACGTCACGTGATGTCGCGCAACGTATCGGAGCCTTTTCGCCATTGTTGGCAATGGGGTGGGCGTGGTTTCCTGGTGACGCATCCGGCCCGCGGGCCAGCAGTTTGACACCCCTGGTCTAGAGAGAGAGAGAGGTTATGGCAGTTGGATTTTGTGCCTTCTGTGACACAAGTCAACCTGAGCTCACTTACCCAATTAATACGACCACAGTGTCAGTTTTCCGGGCAATGAAGTCGCACAGCCTTCTGTGGCCTTCTGAAATACCACAAAGAATTGGTTGAATTGATCTTCAGATGAGAACATCCCATATCTCCCACCCCTAATGTAGATAAGGCTCGCAATCTGGGAGTCCTCTTAGATTCACAGCTCTCCTTAGAAGATCATGTAGGAGCTGTGACTAGAGGGGCCTTCGCCCAGGTTCGTCTGGTGCGCCAGTTGCGACCCTATCTGGACCTGGATGCCTTGCGTACAGTCACTCATGCACTTGTGACCTCTCGTTTAGACTACTGCAATGCTCTCTACATGGGGCTGCCCTTGAGGACCACTCAGAAGCTTCAGCTGGTACAGAATGCAGCCACGCGAGTTCTTTTAGGGGTCTCCCGATACTCCCATGTTACACCTCTGCTCCGTGAGCTGCATTGGCTTCCAGTAGCCTTCCAGGTGAGATTCAAGGTGCTGGTGATGACATATAAAGCCCTACATGGCATGGGTCCGGACTACCTACGGGAGCACCTACTGCCAGCGTCAACTTCCCTCCGTCCTGTACGCTCCCACAGAGAGGGCCTCCTCAGGGTACCACCGGTCAGAGAATGTTGACTGGTGACCCCCAGGGGGAGAGCGTTCTCGGTGGGTGCACCAGTCCTTTGGAACCGCTTACCGGCTGAAATACGGATGGCCCCCGACCTTCGCTCCTTCCGGCGTGATCTAAAAACTTATCTATTTGAACAAGCCGGCCTGGTCGGATGGGTTTGGGGTTTTAACATTGTTTTTAACTAACTTACTACATTGGGCACAATCATTTAACTTTAAATCTTGTATCCTGTATTCTTATTTTTATTGCCCTGTACACCGCCCTGAGTCCTTCAGGAGAAGGGCTGTATATAAATCAAATAAATAAATAAATAAATAATGTGTAGGTTTTTATCTGAGCACATGCATTTTTCCCATTTGGTCCTTGGCGTGCTGCAGAAGAATCAGGGTACATCAATCAAACAATTATTTGGAAAACCTACGGGGGGTTCCAATCAGGCCTGCTCCTCCGTGGATCCAGACAAGTCCTCGTCTGTTCTCTGGACTTGCTCCTTTGGGACAACAGACCACCACCGGCACTCTGTCAAAAAGCACTTCCTTGACGATCAAGTCAGACGGTTTCCTTGTGGGTATTCCATCCACAAGGAGTTTCCATATCGCAAATTCAGGGCAGATGCCAAGTTTATCGAGAATCGTGGCCTGCACAGGCGAAAGACGAGAAAGAAAACAAATGATAATGCACAAAGGATTTGTTTAGATGCTATCCAGAGCGAGTTCTAATAAACGAGAAGATTTGGAGCTCAGCATTGAAAAGAGGGATCCTTGGTGCTCTCTGAGCTTGGTGGTGGATCCTCAGGCACACCAAGTGTAGGACTGTGCCATTCAGGCAAACCAACTGAAAGCAAAGCTGGAATCCAAAGGCAGACACTTACCAGTCCCATAACAATTCTCACAGACGAAAAGAGAAGGCGCAGTTTTGTCCCCTGGCTGATTCCTGGCGGGATATGCATGCCGATGATGTTACAGTGAAGGATCCACCCGAGGAATAACAGCGTGACTGAAATGCAAAAGTAAAATGCCAATATCCACAGGGTTTGGCCCAGCATCGTTTCCATGGTGGAAAGGTCTTTCACTATCTGGCCAAAGAAAATTGTCTTAAAGCTTAATTTGCTTTGTTCTTGCTCCGTGAGGTCTATATTGCCCTGTAGTTCTTTTAATTATAGGTGACGGGTACACCTCGATGCCTTCTCTTATATCATTTCCACCGGTATGATTGGGCAAATGATCATTTTTATTCATGATTTAAATGGACCAACAAGTTCTGAACAAACAGATCTCTTTCAAAAGCCTTCTCTCTTGAGGGTTACCTCAACCAACATCATTTGAGTTCACTTCATGATCACCCCATAAAGCAAATGAGGAGGTTCGTTTATCTGCATTCCTTAATTAGGGCTTTCAGAGGCACACTGTGACCTGAGTGAGCTTCTGGGCACCACATTCCCTAACAGAGAAAATTGACTGCACAGATTTTGAGATGACAACAGCCTCAAACAAGGTTTCATGCCGAGTGGATTTTGCCACTTGGGTTGTAATTTGGTATTTTTGCTTCTGATGGTCAGAGGGAGATCAGTTCGACTAAGATTGTCTAAAATCGACATCATAGCAATGTTCCAATATCTTAGGGCTTGCCCCAAAGAAGAGGGAATCAAACTGTTCTCCAAAGCAGCTGAAGGCAGGACAAGAAGAAACGGATGGAAACTAATCAAGGAGAGAAGCAACCTGGAACTAAGGAGAAATTACCTGACAGAACAATTAATTAGTGGAACAGCTTGCCTCCAACACTGGAGGTTTTTAAGAAGAGACTGGACAATTATTTACCTGAAAATGTATAGGGCAGCAGTCCCCAAACTTTGCGGCTTGGTGGCCCAGCTTGGGGGGCAGGGGAAAACAAGGCTGCATGCATGCAACTCGACTCATACAAGTAGCGGGCCGGCGCACGCACGTATGCACACACAGCTCAATTGTAAGTTATAATAATAATAATAATAATAATAATAATAATAATAATAATAATAATAATAAGAAGAAGAAGAAGAAGAAGAAGAAGAAGAAGAAGAAGAAGAAGAAGAAGTAGTAGTTGGAAGGGACCTTGGAGGTTATCTAGTCCAACCCCCTGCTCAGGCAGGAAACCCTATACCATTTCAGGCAAATGGCTGTCCAGTCTCTTCTTAAAAACTTCCAGTGTTGGAGCATTCACCACTTCTGGAGGCAGGTTGTTCCACTGGTTAATTGTTCTAACTGTCAGGAAGTTTCTCCTTAGTTCTAGGTTGCTTCTCTCCTTGACTAGTTTCCATCCGTTGCTTCTTGTCCTGCTCTCAGGTGCTTTGGAGAATAGCTTGACTCCCTCTTCTTTGGGGCAGCCCCTGAGATATTGGAACACTGCTATCATGTCACCCCTCACCCTTCATTAAACTACACATACCCAATTCCAGCAACCGTTCCTGATATGTTTTAGCCTCCAGTCCCCTAATCATCTTTGTTGCTCTTCTCTGTACCCTTTCTAGAGTCTCGACATCTTTTTTGCGTCGTGGTGACCAAAACTGGATGCAGCATTCCAGGTGCGCCCTTACCAAAGCATTGTAAAGTGGTATTAGTACTTCACTTGATATTGATTCTATCCCTCTGTTAATGCAGCCTAGCACTGTGTTGGCTTTTTTTGGCAGCTGCAGCACACTGCTGGCTCATATTGAAGTGATTGACTACTAGGACTCGGAGATCCCTCTCCCAGTTACTACTATTGAGCAAGGTACCACCTATACTATACCTGTGCATTTGATTTTTCCTGCCTAAATGTAGAACCTTACTTTTTTCACCATTGAATTGAGATGCATGCCCGTGCACGCCAGGCCACTTGCGCAAGCTGCACACACACACACACACACACACACACACCGGCCCACCGCTCACATGGCCCGGTGGCGAATAGGCCACAGTCCGATAGTGGGCCACAGTCCAGGGACTGGGGACCCCGATATAGGGTTTCCTGCCTGAGCAGGGGGTTGGACTAGAAGACCTCCAAGGTCCCTTCCAATTCTGTTGTTATTGTTATTGTTATTAAAACCCAGAGCCCCGAATGCAGCTCTTTGCCCTTCCTTAATAATGAAACATTTGTAGATGGGAAAATTGCAACTATCACTATTGGGTAGAATCTCTATAATTAAGATGAAAGTTTTACCAGAGATGGGTTTTTTTGTTTCAGATTTTACCAGTATTGGCAACTGCTACTTCATTTGTTTATATGGCAAGGGGGGAAAAAAACCCAAGAATTACATATAAATTATTGCAAGATGCCACAGAAAGTTTGGCTTTACCGGATTTGAAATTGGATTTTTGATGCTTGTTGCTTTGTCGGGCAAAAAGAACGGCCGATTCTCCCAAATGAAAGGTTAGTCAAGCTAGAGGGCCATGAATTAAGATTGGGATGGCACAGCTATTTATGGTATGATAGAGTTCAAACAAATGTTGATTTTTATAATCACTTTGTTAGACGCGCCATCCTTAATTTGGAAGAAATATAAAATAAGGGTTCTCTGCGAAGATGCCTCTTTGGCTATCTCCCCAAGAAGCTCTTTTTTTTTTTTAAAGAAATGATGGGAAGGCCAGACTGGTAGAGTTATGGCTGAATAATATCCTTCCATTAAAGGTAAAGGTAAAGGTTCCCCCGCACATGCGTGCTAGTCGTTTCCGACTCTAGGGGCTGGTGCTCATCTCTGTTTCAAAGCCGAAGAGCCAGCGCTTGTCCGAGGACGTCTCCGTGGTCATGTGGCCGGCATGACTAGATGCCAGAGGCGCACGGAACGCTATTACCTTCCCACCGTAGTGGTCCCTATTTGTCTACTTGCATTTTTACGTGCTTTCGAACTGCTAGGTTGGCAGAAGCTGGGACAAGTAACAGGTGCTCACTCTGTTACGCGGCACTCGGGATTCGACCCGCCAAACTACCGACCTTCTGATCGACAAGCTCAGCGTCCTAACCCACTGAGCCACCGCGTCCCTTTTATCCTTCCATTATGGTGAGCCTATTCTCAACTCCAAAGAGGAGCTAGAGTCAGAAGGAGGTGTTTGCCATTGGTTTCCATATTTACAATTGACAGGAAGCTTTGAACTGGATAAAAAAGAGTTACGGATTCCATTTTGTGAAAAATGAATTGGATATCCCACTGTGTGATAGTGATGAGCGTGTTGTTGCTAAGGCTTATAAATTGGGATTTGGAAAACGACTACATAAAGCGTTGTGTGATTCAGTGGGCAAATAATTTGGGATATAATGGAATGCTTGAACAATGGGGGAATATGTGGACGAAAGGCCTAAACTTCACATTAAATTATAATTCAAAACAAAATTTCTGTAAGATTATGTATCATTGGTATCTAGCACCAGGTAAGTTGTGAAGAATGTATAAAGGTATCTTAAATGAATGTTGGGAATGTAAATATAAAGGAGCTTTTTATCGTTTATGATGGACAGGTGTCAAAGCAAAGAAATATTGGAGTAACATTCACATCTTAATACAAAAGATTCTTAAAGTTAATAGAAAAATACAACCAGAGACTTTTCTTTTAGGCCTAATGGATACGGAACTTAAAAGAATATTAACCGGTAAGAATGTTTTGAAAATAAATTTAAGTAAGAATTTTGTAAACAGGATCTGTGACGAGGCCATCAAGATGATCAGTTAGAAAAGAAGCTTCATACTCATGAGGTTATTATTTGCAGAAATATTAGAAATGTTTATATTGATATTTATCAAAATAATAAGAATTGTGAGAACATTGTTGGAAGAAGAGAAAATCAAGCAAAGCTATTATGTGGACTATAGAATTATAGAAATTAATTGTTATTGTTTTTTTTAAATATAAACCCAGACAACATGCTGTTTATCAAATATTATGGTGATTATGTTAAAAAAAATCAATAAAACTTTTCTTTTTTAAAAAAAATGGGAACTTTGATGTTATGCAGGTAGTCCTCGACTTATGGCCACAATTGAGCCCAACATTTCTATTGCTAAGTGAGACATTTGTTAAGCAAATGTTGCCCGATTTTATGACCTTTATTGCCTCAGTTGTTAAATGAATCACTGCGGTTGTTAAGTTAGTAACCGGGTTGTTAAGCAAAACTGGTTTCCCCATTGACTTTGCTTGTCGGAAAGTCGTAAGTGACTTATTCCAATGCCACTGTAACTTCGAACGGTCAATAAATGAACTGTTGTAAGTCAAGGACTACTTGTCTATGTTGACAGCAGCAAGATTACTTTATGGACAGAAAAGGAAGGGCATTTTGAGTCCCATGAGGGGCGAATGGCTGCAAAAGTTGGAGTTAGCTGAGAGGGCAAATTGACGGCTTTGATCGAAGAAAAGATCACCATTAATTTTGTTTCTACTTGGAAATTTTATATTATTAGGTAAAGGTAAAGGTTCCCCCGCACATGCGTGCTAGTCGTTTCCGACTCTAGGGGCCGGTGCTCATCTCCGTTTCAAAGCCAAAGAGCCAGCACTTGTCCGAGGACGTCTCCGTGGTCATGTGGCTGGAATGACCAGGTGTCAAAGGCGCACGGAACGCTGTTACCTTCCCACCGTAGCGGTCCCTATTTTTCTACTTGCGTTTTTACGTGCTTTCAAACTGCTAGGTTGGCGGAAGCTGGGACGAGTAACAGGCGCTCACTCTGTTACGCGGCACTCGGGATTCGACCCGCCAAACTGCCGACCTTCTGATCGACAAGCTCAGCGTCCTAACCCACTGAGCCACCGCATCCCCGTTTATATTATTGCACAAAAGTAAAAAGCTGAGGCTTCATGTTGTCTTATTCTACTGAACCAAAAGGAGTTGGAAGTCAATGCTTTTTTTCTCTCTCCCCCACCCCCCACTCTACCCTACATTTCCGTCTTTTTCCCGTTTCCTCTCCTATTTTACCTTTATTTTTATTTTTTCCTTGTATTTTTGCATTTTATGCTTTGATATACTAAAGAAACTTTGCAACTGGAGGAAGAACCATTTGCGGGGTTTTAGAACATGCCTTGGATGGAAGAAGATGAGTCTAATAAATACAGGTATTCCTCAACTCACAACCACAATTGGGCCCAATTTTTTTAAAATTGCTGAGTGAGACAGGTGTTCAGTGAATTTTGCCCCACTGTAGTTGTTCCGTTAGTAACAAGGTTACTAAAGTGAATCCGGCCTCCCCATTGGCTTGGCTTGGCTTGGCAGAAGGTCGCAAAAGGGGAATCATATTTATGCAACCGTCCTAAATACGAGTCACTTGCCAAGAGTCTGAATTTTGATCATGTGACCATGCGGGGATGCTGCAATGGTCGTAAAGGCGGGGGGTGTCAACGCTGCTAACGTTGTATGTTTTTGCATCGACAACAGATGGAAGTATAGTTTTTTCCCTTTCGCTTGCTGGGAGGAGTGTGTGTGAATGAGAGTCCAGCTAGACATAACAACACTAAAACCTAGCGTGAGAATCAAGGTTATTGGACTCAGAGCTGATAAAGAATTGGCGGGCTGGAGAGGAAGCCCGCGCTTCAAGCGAATTGGGGAATGTGATTTATGACTGTAAATTGAAGGAGGGAATTGTGCTTTGATACTATGTGCCCAGGGGAGGGGAATTCAGTTTTTGGCTCCGATTATGTAAGTGCCGATACTTTGTTTCTCGAATAAAAGATCCTTTAAGGTAAACAATGCCTCAAAGTTCTTTTGAAGAGTTTCATCTGTCGGAACCATGACAGGGGGTGTAAAACGGACATAACTTACTTTTTTTCAGTGCTGTTGTAACTTTGAACTAAGCAAACTGCTGTAAGTCAGGGAATACCTATATATGCAAATAGAAATTCATAAAGTGGAAAGTTGTTTGGGGAAGAATGAAGGGAAGGGGGAAAAAAAGAGCTGGGAATGCTGATGGTGGCCCTCGGGGAGGGGACCGAGCTGTGCCCTGGGGAGGATCATGGTTTCCTTGCCCCCCTCTCCTTTGGCAGCTACTTTGGCATTTCCTCGTATCTTCTCTGGCTGCCACACCTGTTGCAAGACAGCCTGTGAGAGAGAACTGGAGAGTCCAACCTTGGTCTTCTCGTCCAATCCTCTATAGAAGCAGGGGACCCTATACCATTCCCGACAAATGGTTGTCCAATCTCTTCTTGAAAATATCTGGTGATGGAGCACCCCCACTAACCTTCTGGAAGCAAGCTATTCCATCGATTAATTTGTTCTGTCAGGAAATTTCTCCTTAGTTCTAGGTTGCTTCTCTGCTTCTTAGTTTCTATCCGTTGCTTCATGTCCTGCCTTCTGGTGCTTTGGAAAATAGGTTTACCCCCTCTTCTTTGTGGCAGCCCCTCAAGTATTGGAACAACGTGTCAAGGATGAAACCTTGGCAGCTATGTTCCTCTGCATTTCAACTTGCCTTTAGAGTAAAGGGGAGGGGAGGTCTTACTTTCCAGTGGATTAGATGGAGAAATGAAATTTCTACAGTTCCGCAGAAGTCTGTGAAACCATTTCAAGGACACCAGAACAGGTGTGGATTTGAAGCAGACAGTTCCCATAACAAACTGCACTTGTTTATATGGACTACGTAAGACATTGGGGGTTTGGCTGGGAAAATTATTGTTTAAGTCTATGAATTGGAGTTAGAACCTCAGAGTTAGTTTTGTTTCAGCAAAATCAATCAACTTAATAAACAGTAAGATTTTTGGAAACGGAATGAACCTGTAGTTTTATTTGGATTCTCAAGCTGGATGTTGACACAATGCTATCATATCACCCCTAATCCTTATTTTCATTAAACTAGACATACCCAATTCCTGCAACTGTTCTTCATATGTTTTAACCTCCAGTCCCCTAATCATCTTTGTTGCTCTTCTCTGCACTCTTTCTAGAGTCTCAACATCATTTTTTTATTGTGGCAACCAAAACTGGATGCAATATTCCAAGTGTGGTCTTATCAAGGCATTGTAAAGTCTTACTAACACTTCCACATGATCTTGATTCTATCCCTCTATTAATGCAGCCTAGGATTGTGTTGGCTTTGTTGGCGGCTGCAGTACAGTGCTGGCTCATATTTAAGTGATTGTCCACTCAGACAATCCCTCTCGCAGTTAGTACTATCGAGCCAAGTACCACTAAACGTTAGCTTTCAAGCGCCACTAAACCGTTTGTGGGATTTGGTGGAAAGACTAACACGGCCATCCCCGTGTTACGTTTTTTGGGAGACTCTTCCGGAAGCTTCCCGTCAGTGTGCACCCTTTGATGCAAAGTCAGGTTTGTGCTCTGGCTGAAGCTTTTCCCACACTCGGAGCAGGTGTAGGGCTTCTCCCCGGTATGGGTTCTCTTATGTCTAATAAGGCTGGACTGATCTCGAAAGCTCTTCCCACAATCCGTGCAGCCATACGGCTTCTCCCCCGTGTGCATCCGCAGATGCGCATTGAGGCTGCCCCTGTGACTGAAGCTCTTCCCGCACTCGTAGCATTTGTAGGGCCTCTCCCCCGTGTGAACCCTTTGGTGCTGGATGAGACTCGGTTTGTCGGAAAAAGTCTTGTTGCAATCGGCGCACTGATGTGGCTTCTCTCCCTTGTGGATCTTCTGATGCCTCATGAAGTTGGTGCTCTTGTTGAAACTTTTCCCGCACTCCGAGCACTGGTACGGTTTCTCCCCCGTGTGGATAATTTGATGGGAGGCGAGGTGAGCGCTCTGAACGAAGCTCTTCCCGCACACTAAACACGTATACGGTTTTTCTCCGGTGTGGATAATCTGGTGGGACGTCAGGTGGGCGCTGCGACTGAAGGACTTCCCGCATTCCAAGCATTTGTACAACTTCTCCACTTTAGGGATTTTCGACGGTGTCAGCCGGTTGGATGGACCGTAAAAGCTTTTGCCGAAATCGGAGGGTTGATGTTGTCCATCAGCACGGACAGGCTGATACGGCGGAGGAATCAAAGGAACTAGAAACTTATCTCGGTTTTCCAGACGTGTACACGAACTCTCTCCTTTAGAAAGCATTTCCCTATCTCCGGTGTTCTTCCCCAAAATACTTTTCTGGGATTCAATCTCGGCAGGTATTTCCCAGGGATCTCTGAGACACCCATTCCTTCCCTCATGTTCCTGTTTTTTTTGTTGGAGTGAGATTTGATGGAAGGCTCCAACGGGACGAGGAAGGGATTTATCGATCCATTCTTCTTGCTGGCTTCTTTCTTGGTGTGTGGGTTGAACTCCGTTCCAGACTTTCTCTCCAAAGCGTTCCTGCTCGGTTTCTTCAGAGAAATTCCCACACAGCTTCCCCTCCGTTTCACTTTTCCATTCAGATCCTGTTGGAATTAAGTTTGGGAGATGGTTAAAGCTCAGACCAAACTGTTCAGAAGTAGAATATTCTAGAGAATATTTGGGGTTCCCAATTAAATAAGTGTTGGAAGGTTTACCCTGACAAAATTCTCATATTTTCATTAGGAAAATTTATTATTTATTTATTTATTATTTAAATGTATATACCGCCCTATTCCCGTAGGACTCAGGGCGGTTTACAGGGAAAATTAAAATACATAATATACAAAATTAAAATCAATTAAAAACTATTAATTAAATCACAGTCCCTGAAGATAAACTAAAACCCGATTGAATTAAATTAAATTAAAACCCCTCAGTCTGGGCCAAACAGCTCGAAGAACCAGGTTTTCAAGTCCCGGCGAAATGAGCGAAGGTAGACACACTTTTTTTCCCGGTAAAAGCCTTTTGCTGAACTGGTGGGCATACCGCCAAGAATCCGGTAACACCTCATAAAATGTTGCAACTTGAAAGCTCCGCTTGCCCAGAGGCAAGCAAAGGCAATTGGGAAACTCAGATAGCAATGCCACCAAGAACTGGTTGCCTTGACCTTGATGGGATTAACTCCCAAAACAGAAACCGGACAAAAGGAATTATGCCTGAGGAGAACTGCTTGCCCTGCCCCGGTTTCCCAAAATGGCAACTGGACAAAGAAATATCACTTCAGACAAGAAAGGGAACGTCGGACAACCACGAAAACACAAAAGAAGGAACCAGCAAACCCACAGCCCTAGGGTAGAAAAAGCATATAAAAACCACAACTCAGGACTGGGAGACCACCTTGCAAGGCAGGAAGTCACTTCTCTGTCACTTTACCGCCTTCCTGTAATAAAGACCTGCTTTGCGGTAGCTGCTGTCGTCAAATTTCTTCATCGTCGGCTTTTCCCAGCTGGAAACGAACCGGCAAATTCTTCTGACATAATAATAATGAGGGGAAAAAACGGTCTTGATAATGGAGGTTTTCAGTCACCCAGGTCATGGTTGCCCCAAAGGTGCTTTTTCTTGTGAAAGTGCCGTTGCCTCTTGAAAAAGCACCTTTGGGGCTTCCGGAGGGTGGACGTGGCAAGACCAGGAGACAGCAGAAGACAAGAGAAAGAAAGAACTGGAGAAAATCGCAAAGCACAAATCCTCCCACTACGAACAATGGTGGTGCCGTCTCAAAACACACGTTCGCTGTATCTTAAAATTTCTCCCTAAATTCTCCTCCAGCCTCTCTTGCACGCTGCCTCCTCGGCTTTCTTTCATATTATTATTATTATTATTATTATTATTATTATTATTATTATTATTATTATTATTATTATTATTATTATTAATAATAATAATAATAATAATAAGAATAATAAGAAGAAGAAGAAGAAGAAGAAGAAGAAGAAGAAGAAGTTGGAAGGGACCTTGGAGGTCATCTAGTCCAACCCCCCTGCTCAGGCAGGAAACCCTATACCATTTCAGACAAATGGCTGGCCAGTCTCTTCTTAAAAATTTCCAGTGTTGGAGCATTCACCGCTTCTGGCGGCAGGTTGTTCCACTGGTTAGTTGTTCTAACTGTCAGGAAGTTTCTCCTTAGTTCTAGGTTGCTTCTCTCCTTGACTAGTTTCCATCCGTTGCTTCTTTATTTATTTATTTATTTATTGATGGGATTTATATCCCGCCCTATCTCCCGAAGGACTCAGGGCGGCTAACAACAAAACATATAATAAGTACAGAAATCAAGATAAAAATGAAATTGAGAACATCAGTGCAATAAATTAAAATTAAAATGAATTAAAAATACTAAATATAAATTAATTAAAATGCCTGTCAGTCTAGGTCAGCCTGGTGGAACAGGTGTGTTTTGAGGCCGCGGCGAAAGGATTGGAGGTTTTGGGCCATCCGAAGCTCAGGGGGGAGCTGATTCCATAGGGTTGGCGCTCCCACAGAGAAGGCCCTCCCCCTGGGGGTCGCCAGCCGACATTGCCTAGCTGACGGTACCCTGAGGAGGCCTTCTCTGTGTGAGCGTACTGGACGATGGGAATTTGTTCCCGGCAGCAGGTGGTCCTGCAAGTATCCCGGGCCTAAGCCATGTAGGGCTTTAAAGGTAAGTACCAGCACCTTAAATCTCACCCGGAGGGCAACTGGTAGCCAATGCAGCTCACGCAGGAGGGGTGTAATATGGGAGTATCGGGGAGCTCCCATCACAACCCGTGCAGCTGCATTCTGCACCAGCTGAAGCCTCCGGGTGGTCTTCAAGGGCAGCCCCATGTAGAGAGCATTACAGTAATCAATACGGGAGGTAACGAGTGCGTGGGTGACTGTACGTAGGGCATCTCGGTCCAAAAAGGGGCGCAATTGGTATATAAGACGAATCTGTGCAAATGCCCCCCTAGCCACGGCTCCAATGTGATCTTCAAAACTGAGTCGTGAATCTAGGAGGACGCCCAGATTGCGTGCTCTATCAATGGGAGGTAACATCTCTCCTCCTATAGTCAGAGATGGAACCTCTTGGACTAAACGAGATGACGGTATGTACAGCCACTCAGTCTTGGCCGGGTTGAGTCGAAGCCTGTTTTCTCCCATCCAAATCTGTACCGCTTCCAGACAACGGGACATCACATCGAGGGCATCACTGGGTTGGTTCGGGGTGGAGATGAATAGCTGGGTATCATCAGCATATTGATGATATTTCACCCCGAAGCTACGGATGATCTCTCCCAGCGGCTTCATATAGATGTTGAACAGGAGGGGCGAGAGCACCGAACCCTGAGGCACTCCACAATTAAGAGGCCTAGGGCTTGACCTCTGCCCTCCTGCCAACACCGTCTGCGAACGGTCCGAGAGGTAGGAGGAGAACCACCGCAGAACGGTGCCTCCCACTCCTAGCCCCTCAAGACGACGCAGTAAGATACCATGGTCGATGGTATCAAAAGCCGCTGATAGATCTAATAGGACCAGGACAGAGGAATAACCTCTATCTCGGGCCCGCCAGAGATCATTCACCAGCGTGACCAATGCCGTCTCCGTGCTGTGCCCCGGTCTGAAACCCGATTGGTACGGATCCAGATACTCAGCTTCCTCCAGGATCAAAGGGAGCTGTCGTGCCACCACGCTCTCAACGACCTTTGCAAGGAAGCGAAGGTTGGAGACAGGACGGAAGTTGTTTAAAACAGCTGGGTCCAATGCCGGTTTCTTGAGGAGGGGCCTTACCACCGCCTCTTTCAAGGCAGCAGGGAAGTACCCTTCACTCAGTGAGGCATTGATAACTGCTAGGAGCCAGCCTCGTGTAACCTCCCGAGATGCATAGACTAGCCAGGAGGGACACGGGTCCAACAAACATGTGGCGGCACTTAGTTTCCCCATGATCTTGTCCACTTCTTGTCCTGCTTTCAGGTGCTTTGGAGAATAGCTTGACTCCCTCTTCTTTGGGGCAGCCCCTGAGATACTGGAACACTGCTATCAAGTCACCCCTCACCCTTCTCTTCATTAAACTACACATACCCAATTCCAGCAACCGTTCCCTATATGTTTTAGCCTCCAGCCCCCTAATCATCTTTGTTGCTCTTCTCTGTACCCTTTCTAGAGTCTCGACCTCTTTTTTACATCGTGGTGACCAAAACTGGATGCAGTATTCCAGGTGTGGCCTTACCAAGGCATTGTAAAGTGGTATTAGTTATTAGTATTCTTCTTGCCCAAGAAGAAGTCGCTCTTGTCCTGGCAAAAGCCCTGGGCTGCGGCTGGCCAGAATTTCCATTTTCTAAGAAGGTGTGATGCTGCCATTTTGATTCCCAGCGACTTTCCCCCTTATTTATTTATTTCAGCTTAAAATATCTTCCAGGACAAGCCTGGACTGAGGGGGTTTTAATTTAACTTTAAATTTTAATTTGTTTTAATCGTGGGCTAGTCTTAATTTAATTCTATTTTAATTGTATTTATTTGTATTGTTTAATTCGCCCTGTAAACCGCCCTGAGTCCTTCGGGAATAGGGCGGTATATAAAATCAATCAATCAATCAATCAATCAATCAATCAATCAATCAATCAATAAATGAACAACCTTCAAATAAACGATGAGGTCCAGGCATTTTGGCATGCAAGGTTCCGTTTACCAACTTGAGCTGTGGAACTAACAGGTAGTCCTTCACTTACGACCACAATTGAGCCTAACATTTCTGTTGCCAAGTGAGACATTTGTTCATGATCTTTGTTAAGTGAATCCCTGCAGTTTGATAAGATAGGAACACGGCATAAATATGAGCCAGTTGCTAAGCGTCTGAATTTTGATCGCGTGACCCGTGCAGATGCCTCAATGGTCATAAGTCACTTTTTTCAATGCCGCTGTAATTTCAAACGGCCATTAAATGAACTGTTGTTAAGTCAAGGGCTACCTGTATTCCAAGCTAGACCAGTTACAGTAGTGGCCAAAATTGTGGAAACCTTTTTGGGAAAAGTGTATTTTTGAGGTTGGATGGCTAATAACACCACTTTTTTTTTTGGAATAGTACCATAAAATTAAAAGGGACGTGGTGGCTCAGTGGGGTTAGGACACTGAGCTTGTCGATCAGAAGGTCGGCAGTTTGGCGGGTCGAATCCCGAGTGCCGCGTAACAGAGTGAGCGCCTGTTGACTCGTCCCAGCTTCTGCCAACCTAGCAGTTCGAAAGCACGTAAAAATGCAAGTAGAAAAATAGGGACCACTACGGTGGGAAGGTAACAGCGTTCCGTGCGCCTTTGGCATCTAGTCATGCCGGCCACATGACCACGGAGACGTCCTCGGAGAAGTGCTGGCTCTTCGGCTTTGAAACGGAGATGAGTCGGAAACGACTAGCACGCATGTGTGGGGGAACCTTTACCTTTACCTTTACCATAAAATTATATATCAATGGAAAGGTGACACCCGATTGGTTCTTTAAACACTGATGCTCATTGGCTACAATCAGATGAAGGAAACCTACCTGATATCAACCTAAGCAAGTTGTGCTTCCTTTTTCTGGTTATTTGGCTGCAACATTTCATACAACACAGTACAGATGGTACGGATGGCTTGACTGCGGCCTTTTATAAAAATTTACAATTTGAGATGATAAAACCGTTAAAGGAACTGTTCCAGACAATCCAGAGGGGGGGAAAGGTGCCACCGTCTTGGAGAACAGCTTTTATCTCATTGATTCCGAAGGAAGATCAGGATGCTACTCAAGTTAAAAATTACAGACCGATTTCGCTTTTAAATATAGATTATAAGATATTTGTTAAGGTTTTGGCTAATAGACTGATGAGGGTTCTGCAACAGGTGATTCATGGGGATCAAACGGGGTTTATTAGTGGTAGGCAAATGAAAAATAATGTTAGACATATAGTTGATGTGTTAGAGTTTTTGGAAAGGCACAACCAGATCTCTGCAGCGCTAATCTTTTTAGATGCTGAAAAGGCTTTTGATCAATTGAATTGGCAATTTCTGTTGAGAATGTTAGATAAAATGGATTTTGGGGAAAATTTCTTACAGCCGATTAGGGCATTATATCAAAAGCAAACTGCCCGAATCATAGTTAACAATAGTCTGACGGCAGTATGTAATATTGAGAAGGGTACAAGGCAAGGATGTCCGTTATCGCCTTTGTTATTTGTGTTAACTTTAGAGATATTATTGAACAAGATTCGGAATTCGGAAAAAATTAAGGGGATACAAGTTGGAGATCAGGACTATAGATTGAGAGCATTTGCAGATGATCTGGTTGTTACAGTGACCCAGCCAGAGAATTCTGTTGTGGACCTGATAGAGATAATAACACAATATGGGAAGGTTTCTGGATTTAAAGTAAACATACAGAAAACTAAAATCTTGGCTAGAAACATGACAGTTTCACAGAAGGCCTTCTTGGAAGGATTAACTGGATTTGAGATTGTTAAAAGGGTTAAATATTTGGGGGTAATTTTGTCGCCCTCGAATACAAAGCTATATAAAAATAATTATGAAAAATTGTGGGGGAAAATTCAAAAAGAATTGGAGAGCTGGCAAAAATTGCAATTGACTTTGTTGGGTCGGATTGCAGCAGTGAAAATGAATGTCCTGCCCAAATTTTTATTTTTATTTCAAATGATACCGATTCTTAAGAAAGATTCTAATTTGGAGGAATGGCAGCGTGGTATCAATAAATTTGTGTGGGCAGGGAAAAAGCCACGAGTTAAACTTAAGATTATGCAGGATATTCGTGAGAGAGGTGGCCTTAAATTGCCTAATTTTAAATTATATTATGAAGCTGCTGCATTAGTAGGAATAAGTGATTGGATCAATTTGACGCAATCGAGGTTATTAAATCTTGAGGGCCATGATTTGTTGTTTGGCTGGCATGCATATTTGTTGTATGATAAGAAGGTAGGTACTGTGTTTAGGACGCATATTTTAAGACAGGCATTGCTGAGAGTTTGGAAGAAGTATAGACATAAGCTAAGTTGTAAGATACCATTGTGGGCAATTCCAAAACACGCAATAGAAAATATACATGCTGGTTTCAAACACGATGAGACTACCTACAAGGAAATTTTAAGTTTGGAAAGGAATGTTTGGTGCTTGAAATCATATAGCTTCTTGCGAGAAGAGAAGGTTGTTCAAACATGGTTTCAATATACTCAGTTACGGGCCAGGTGGAAAGAAGACCAGAAAATTGGATTTGCAACGATTGATGAAAATTTGATAAAGCAAATTAGAAATCAGGGACCTGCACACATTAAACGGATATATCTTGCATTGATAGAGATTGATTCAGAAACAGAGCTTGTTAAGGACTGTATGATAAAATGGGCCCAAAATATCCAGGAAGTTATTACAATGGACATGTGGGAGAAGATTTGGGTGAGGAATGTGAAATTTACTCAAGCTCAAAATTTAAGAGAGAATTTTTATAAGATGTTTTATAGATGGCATTTAGATCCTAAAAAGCTTGCAAGTATGTACCCGAATTATCAGCCTAAGTGTTGGAGGTGCGGGGTTGAAGATGCAACATATTTTCACATATGGTGGACATGTAAAAAGGTTAAGGCCTTTTGGATTAAAATCTGGTGGAATATACAGAAGATTTTTAAAAGGAGGATAAAGTTTTGTCCGCAATTTTTTTTGTTGGGAATAATTGTTGATGCTACAGTGGTGGACTCTAAGTTGATGCTGAATTTAGTTACGGCAGCAAGACTTTTGATAGGACAATATTGGAAGAAAGAGGACCTGCCGACCATAGAAGAATGGACTTTAAAGGTTTCCGACCTGGCAGAGATGGCGAAGATATCGGCTTATTTGAAAGATCATTCGCAAGAACGTTATATTATGGAATGGAGAAAGTGGATTGAGTTTATCCAGAATAAGTATAGGGTTAAGAAGTTTTATCTAGCATTCGAATAAGTCTTCTTTCGTGTTTTTTCTTTTCTTTTCCTATTTTCTTTTTTATATATATTTAATAATGTTAAGTTTTGTTTGTTCTTATATAAGTTAGAGAGTGATGGATTTTAGAATTTATGGTTATTAGTATATGGTTGCTTATGATTGCTTTTATATATATATACCTTGTATTCAGCTCTGGGAAGTCCGGGGGGGGAGGGGGGTGGGGGGGAGGTAGGGGAGGAAAGAGGGAGGGGGGAAGGGGGGTGGTAAGGGGGGAGGGAAGAGGGAGGGGGGAGGTAGGGAGGGGAGGGTGGAGGGGGATGGGGGTTTTTAAAGGAAAATTGTATTGTAAAACTTTTCAATAAAAAAAAAAACACAGTACAGATAATCAAACTTTGTTGCGTTACATTCTCGATTATCTTTCCATTGATATATAATTTTATGGTACTACTCAAAAAAAAAAAGTGGTGTTATTAGCCATCCAACCTCAAAAATACAATCTTCCCAAAAGGTTTACACAATTTTGGCCACTACTCTAAACTGCAAAATCCCACAAAGTTTGTCCACTTGACCATAAGGAAAACCAAGATGGTCTCCTTACCTAAGAGGTCAGCATTGTCGCCTTGATTCTCCTGTTTGGTCTCCACGTACAGCCCCCTCCACTCGGCCTCAGATCCAGCCTGGCTAATTCTGGAGATGGTTGCTGCTTCCTTCGATGATACCTAGAAAGGAAATGGACAGCAGTGCCCTCTATCAGCCCCTCAGACACTCGACAAAAAGGGTTAAAAAACAGGCAGTCAACACAAACACAATCTTCAGCCTTCAGGGATACAAGCTTTATTTAGGTGTGGCCTCTAAAGTTCTTTGAGGCCACCCAGTCAGGACACTGGGGTGGGCGTTTAGGGGCTGTAAGCGGAGTGCGCTGGAGGGATGCCAAAGGAGACAAGTAGTCCTCACTTAACGTCCACTCATTTAGCGACTATTGAGAAATGCAACAGTGCCAAGCCAGGGGTGGTTTGCAAGGGCACGGCCTCGCAGTCGGGGCCTTCGCAGAGTCCACGTAATCACGTGATTGCGATTCAGGTGCTTGGTAACCGGATCACAATTTTGGCGTCGCAGCATCGCGCAGTCACGTGATCCCCATTTGCGATGTGCTTTGCTTGGCTTCGGACAAGCAAAGGCAACAAGGAAGCTAGCCGAAGGTCACAAACGGCGATCACAAAGACCGTGGGAGATTATGGCCGTGTGGTATCCGGCTAAGGATGGCAATTGGAGAGTCACGGCTGCCGTCCTAGGTCGGTGTGACTGTGAAATGTCACACTGTACGGCCATGTCATTTAGCAACAGAGGTCCTAATTATTGAGGGGCCCTTGGTGTTCTCTGAGCTTGGTGGTTTTCTTGCAGACGTTTCATCATGCAAATGAGGTAATATCATCAGCGTTAGGTAATATCCTTAGTAATCACTGAGGACATTACCTACTTTGGTAACAAAACGCCTCCAAGAAAAACCAGCAAGGACACAGAGCACCAAGGACTCCGCAGGTCAAGCCTGAACTAACAATATTTCTCCCTTATTGATCCTAACTATCCTTGGTATGCAAGCACTGCCTATAATGATGATAAACAGATCAAGGTAGGGTAATGAAAAATGAGTTGGGCACGGACTCTGTCCTGGTGCAATTCTGACATCCATGTTCCTCACACCTCATAAGAAAAGGACACACCAAGCTGGCAGGAATAGCCAATACTCCAGAAGACAGGCTTAAGATACAGAAGGATCTGGACAGACTCGAACACTGGGCGCTATCTAACAAAATGAAATTCAATGGTGAAAAAAGTAAGGTTCTACATTTAGGCAGGAAAAATCAAATGCACAGATATAGTATAGGTGGTACCTTGCTCAATAGTAGTAACTGTGAGAGGGATCTGGGAGTCCTAGTGGACAATCACTTCAATATGAGCCAGCCGTGTGCTGCAGCTGCCAAAAAAGCCAACACAGTGCTAGGCTGCATTAACAGAGGGATGGAATCAAGATCAAGTGAAGTACTAATACCACTTTTCAATGCTTTGGTAAGGCCACACCTGGAATACTGCATCCAGTTTTGGTCACCACGATGTAAAAAAGATGTCGAGACTCTAGAAAGAGTGCAGAGAAGAGCAACAAAGATGATTGGGGGACTGGAAGCTAAAACATATGGGGAACGGTTGCTGGAATTGGGTATGTGTAGTTTAACGAAGAGAAGGGTGAGGGGTGACATGATAGCAGTGTTCCAATATCTCAGGGGCTGCCACAAAGAAGAGGGAGTCAAGCTATTCTCCAAAGCACCTGAAAGCAGGACAAGAAGCAACGGATGGAAACTAGTCAAGGAGAGAAGCAACCTAGAACTAAGGAGAAACTTCCTGACAGTTAGAACAACTAACCAGTGGAACAACCTGCCTCCAGAAGTGGTGAATGCTCCAAAACTGGAAGTTTTTAAGAAGAGACTGGACAGCCTTTTGTCTGAAATGTTATAGGGTTTCCTGCCTGAGCAGGGGGTTGGACTAGATGACCTCCAAGGTCCCTTCCAACTTCTTCTTCTTCTTCTTCTTCTTCTTCTTCTTCTTCTTCTTCTTCTTCTTCTTCTTATTATTATTATTATTATTATTATTATTATTATTATTATATTTATTTATTTATTTATTTATTTATTTATTTATTTATTTTAATCCCATTTATATCCCGCCCTTCTCCGAAGACTCAGGGCAGCTTACAATCTAAGCACAAATCAAATGTGCTTAACAATAGCCTTCATTCTATGTATATGCCTGCTTATTAGGGCTTTCGCCCCCCCCCCAAGCGGCATTATTACAAAGTCAGCTTAATTGCCCCCAACAATCTGGCTCCTCATTTTACCTACCTCGGAAGGATGGAAGGCTGAGTCAACCTTGAGCTTGGTGGGATGCGAACCTGCACTAATTGCAGGCAGCTGGTGTTACTTAAGGAGGCATTAGCCTACTGCTCCACCAAGGCTCATATAATTATATTATAATTATAATAATTATTATTATTAATACCCCTGCCTGGCTTTCCCACATGCAGAGCTCTTCCTTCTTCCCAAGGAAATCTTCAACCAAGGTCACTGCTTGCGAGCAGTTCTCCGGGCTGCATGCCCGGACCCAGCGCTGCATCTCCGGGGGTAGGATGGCCAGGAACTGCTCCAGGATCAGCAGCTCCACAATCTGTTCTTTTGTGCACACGTCCGCTTTCAGCCACCGCTGGCAATGTTCCTGGAGTTGACTGTAAGCCCTTCTGGGCCCCTCGGCTTCCTGGTAACGGAAGCGCCGGAAATGCTGGCGCTGTTCCTCCCGCCGCCGGGCATCCCTTTGCAAAATGGCTGCCTTCACTTTCCCATAATCCCCCTGGCTGCAGCCTTCCAGGTTCAGAAAGGCCTGCTCAGCCTCTCCGCTCAAGGCTGGCTGGAGCCGGGCTACCCATTCCTCCTTAGGCCACCGACAGGCTTGGGCCACATGCTCAAAGGAGTCCAGGAAGGCCAAACTATTCTCCCACGGATCCACGGGTGATTTAGAGCTCCCTGAACACGGGTTCTCCACCGTCCTCAGGAACTCCTGCCACTGAGCTTCCCACTGCTGAAGGGATCCCTCATCCGGTTCCTGCTTGATCTCTCTGCCTGTTCTTCGGGCTGGGGGTTCCCCTCCGCGAGGAGGTTCTTTCTTTGGTGGGTGATCCCTGAGGTCCTGCAATTCCATTGTCCTTCTCAGAGGGTCTCCAGGCAAAAAGACCCACCCAGCCCAAAGGTCTAGAACCTGGCCCGGGATCCAAACCTTTGCGACCGTGCTGGCATCAAGGGTGAGTCCTCAGGTTACGATCTCTGAATTGTCATTGGTCCAGGAAGAAAAGCTAAAGACACAAAAGGAATTTGCCAATCAGTCACAAGGAATGCTGGGGGCTTGGGGTTTTTTAAATCTTGCATTATTAACTAAGCAAAAAAGCAAGAAATATTACTAATATTATTAACATTAATAATAATAATAATGGAGCACCACACTGGGATTAAGGGGTAATCCCACCTCCCACCTTGCACATCCTGTTCCCTCCTGCCCCATCTATTAACTATAATTTTATCCTTGATTGTGATTCCATTTTTATTGCTTTAGAAATATTTATCTTTTCTGATTCTAATCCTTTTCCTGTCCGTAAGCCTCCCAGAGCTGTTTCGAAATGAGATGGGTGGCAAGTAAATCTAATAAAGAAATGAATAGTGACAAACCAAGCCATCCCCTAACACTGATGACGTTACCTAGTCGGGTAATGAGACGTCTGCAGGAAAACAAGCAAGCTCAGAGACCACTGAGGACCCCCACATTTCCACCCTGAGAATACAAATATTCTCTTTCATTCAAGCCACCCCCTTCCCCCTCTTGAGAAGAAAGAATGGGATCAACTTTCTTCCGATACTACCACTGAGGCGGGATCTCTCCCTGCCCTACCCCACAAGGTTGTTGTTGGGTGATAAAATGGGGATTTCTATTAATGCCTCCTTGAGCGCCTCAAGAAAAGGGCTACGAACGAACAGGAATAACACTAGCAATAATGATAATGAAGAGAAGGGTGAGGGGTGACATGATAGCAGTGTTCCAATATCTCAGGGGCTGCCCCAAAGAAGAGGGAGTCAAGCTATTCTCCAAAGCACCCGAAGGCAAGACAAGAAGCAACGGATGGAAACTAGTCAAGGAGAGAAGCAACCTAGAACTAAGGAGAAACTTCCTGACAGTTAGAACAATTAACCAGTGGAACAACCTGCCTCCAGAAGCGGTGAAGGCTCCAACACTGGACGTTTTTAAGAAGAGAATGGACAGCCATTTGCCTGAAATGGTATAAGGTTTCCTGCCTGAGCAGGGGGTTGGACTAGATGACCTCCAAGGTCCCTTCCAACTTATTATTATTATTACGATGATTATTATTATTATTATTATTAAACAACGTGTTACATTTAACGTGTAACATTATTGTACGACCTTCGGCATACCTGCATGCATAACATGCACACTGTATCATAACGTACAATACATACAGACCTAATAATAACGTGATATTTAGGAACGATCAAATTTACCTGCTTCCTTTTTTTAGCATTTCCGGGTTTTTTTCCCCTTGCACTACCAAGGCATCAGCCTGCGTTGGTAATCCTTGCTTTCTGCTCACCCACGTTGCTTCAGCTTTGTTCTTCCTTCCGACCGTGCACGCAATTGTGTTTTTACAAAAATACAAATTGGAGAAATCCTGGCTGGGAGGTAGATAGGCTTCCCTACCTCCCGAGCTCCATGCTTTTTGGAAACAAAAAAACACAACCAAAAAAAGTCCCATTTCCGGGAGGGGGAGGAGACAGGTTAGGGCAGGGGTGGGGAGAACCATGGCTCTTTTATGACTTGTGGACTACAACTCCCAGAATTCCTGAGCCAAGGTTCCCCAGGGAAAAAAGACTGCAACGTTCACATCCTTTTGCAATCTTTTTTTTCTTTTCTTTTCTTCAAAGCCAAAAAAGGAGGCGCGTCCTGTCTAGCCCTCCCGCCGGTTAGATCTTTCTGATCGTCTCTTTTTTTTGTTTTTTTGGAAAGGTTAGACAGGCCGCTAGTCCTCATTGTTCCTAAGCGGAAAAAAAAAAGAAAAAAAGATGTATTTGTGCTCTCCCCAAGGGACCTTTGCACGCTTTGCAAGCAAGCGCTCCTTCCTTGCCATAAAGCAGTGTTTGGGGAGGGACAGAACAAACCCCCCACTGATAGATAGATAGATAGATAGATAGATAGATAGATAGATAGATAGATAGATAGATAGATAGATAGATGATTGATAGATAGATAGATAGACAAACAATCTAACTAACTAACCTTTATTGTCAAAGTACAACATCTGATAGATAGATAAATAAATAAACAATCTAACTAACTAACCTTTATTGTCAAAGTACAACATGTGTACATTGAGATTAGCTGAGCCTACACACACACACACCATGCTCCCTCCCCCCAACACACAGTGACAACAAACCCTCCATCCCACCACACCATGTGAACCAACTACCTCGAAGTGAAAGCTGGCGGTCGCAGTTTACACAGTGCGAGCCAAACCGTACTCGAGATAGGGCAACATGGGAGGCATCCTGGCCATATAAAAAGTATTTTATCTCCAGTGGCTGCTTAAGGACAAGCGGGCAGTGATCACGGCGTAGGTGGCTAGATTCTGGCCAGCAGCATTGGGGATTCGCCGGAAACATAAATAAACATTTTAGATCTTTTTTAATAATCTTTAATAATTAATTTTATCACGTGTTTTGATCCAGCAATAGACAATACTCAATGTACATTCTCCGAAGCGCCTGAAGGCAGGACATGAAGCCACGGATGGAAACTCGTCAAGGAGAGAAGCAACCTAGAACTAAGGAGAAACTTCCTGACAGTTAGAACAATTAACCAGTGGAACAACCTGCCTCCAGAAGCGGTGAATGCTCCAACACTGGAAGCTTTTAAGAAGAGACTGGACAGCCATTTGTCTGAAATGGGATAAGGCAGGGGTCTTCAAACCTGGCCCTTTTATGACTTGTGGACTTCAACTCCCAGAATTCTTCAGCCAGCTTTGCTGGCTGAGGAATTCTGGGAGTTGAAGTCCACAAGTCATAAAAGGGCCAAGTTTGAAGACCCCTGGTATAAGGTTTCCTGCCTGAGCAGGGGGTTGGACTAGATGACCTCCAAGGTCCCTTCCAACTTTATTATTATTATTGTTGTTGTCAGGTCAGTATGATTCAGTGTTTTTCTGAAGGTAGCTAGTTTTTGTTATACTGTCTGTAAAACTAGGCAGCCCTTGGTCACCCATTGATTACACGATTAATTGTAATATATTACTATGTCTTCTCGTGTTGGTTCTGTTTAGTTCTCTTTTATTTGAATGTTTACGTGTGGGCCTTTGGCTGTTAATAATAAATTGAACGATTGCCCCTAACTCGGGTCTGAGCCTGGCGCTGGGGCCGATGAAGGAACACCAGACACGAGTTGCAGGTTTTCTTCCCTTTTTATTGGAGCGTTCCAAGGAAAGGGGTCCCAGCCCAAATGCCAAGAGCCCCTAATCACAGAATTAAGAAAAGCTTTATGCATTTTCATAAAGCAGAAGGTGGGATAAGGTGAGGAGGTTGTTGTTGTTAGCTGCGAAGTCGTGTCCGACCCATCGCGACCCCATGGACAACGTTCCTCCAGGCCTTCCTGTCCTCTACCATCTTCTGGAGTCCATTTAAGCTCACGCCTCCTGCTTCAGTGACTCCATCCAGCCACCTCATTCTCTGTCGTCCCCTTCTTCTCTTGCCCTCAACCTTTCCCAGCATGAGGCTCTTCTCTATTGAGTCCTTCCTTCTCATTAGGTGGCCAAAGTATTTGAGTTTCAGCTTCAGGATCTGGCCTTTTAAAGAGCAGTCAGGGTTGATCTCCTCTAGGATTGACCGGTTTGATCGCCTTGCAGTCCAAGGGAATCGCAGGAGTCTTCTCCGGCACCCTAGTTCAAAGGCCTCAATTCTTTGGCGCTCAGCCTTTTTTATGGTCCAACTTTTCACTGCCATACATTGCAACTGGAAAGACCATCGCCTTGACTATACGCACTTTTGTTGACAGGGTGATGTCTCTGCTTTTTAGCGTGCTGTCTAGATTTGCCATGGCTTTCCTCTTTTAATTTCTTGGCTACAGTCCCCATCTGCAGTGATCTTGGAGCCCAGGAAAATAAAATCTGTCACTACCTCCATTTCTTCCCCATCTATTTGCCAGGAATTGAGAGGGCCGGATGCCATGATCTTGGTTGATATCGAGGGGCAAATGACATGGACTTTGTAATTTGTTAGCTAACATAGCTACTTTATATTTTACTTTGTACTTTAAACATAGCTACTTTATATATTTTGATTCGACTTAACTTTTCTCGCTTCCAAAATGGTGATAAGGGTTTATAAAACCATTAGACTGGAATTTAGGAAAATGTCTTATCCTATGGTTGTATGGATTGATTAGATAATAATAGTAATAATAGTAATAATAATAATAATAATAATAATAATAATAATAATAATAATAATAATATGCCCTTCATCCACGCAGTGACATTGACAGACTTCATCTACCAAGGCAAATAGGTGGACGTCGAATGCTGGCCACCAGCCCGCAGCCCGGTCCCGGTCCGCGGCCCATAGGTTGGGGACCCCTGTAGTGGACCTTGGCCAATGGATCTCAATGGAAATTGAATGTCATGTTTAATAAAGGGAATTGAACGGTGGGTTACATGTGGTTGGCAGGCTTCCGGCAAGCTAAGCATAATTTTCAAGAACAACCTCCCTCTATGCCTGAAGAGAAAAGTTTTCGATCAGTGTGTGCTACCTGCCCTAATATATGCCAGTGAAAGATGGACACTAACCGCACAATCGATACAAAAGCTAGGAGTGGCACAAAGAGCCAGGGAAAGATAACATGCTTGGCATCACAAGACAAGCTAGAAAGACCTGCACATGGATTGGAGAACGAATGAAAGTATAAGATGCCATTAAGAGAGGAAAAGAATTGAAATGGAAAAAAATGGGCTGGCCGCATTGCAGGAAGAGCTGATGGAAGCTGGGACCCAGGCAGTCACAGAGTGATTATATTTTTAGATTTTAGATTATTATTTTGATTTGTCCAGCTGCCCATCTCACTTAGTCCATGGGAGGAGGTGCGCCCAACAATTTTAAAAAATTCCCTAAAAAGCAAGTTAAAAAAACAATATACCCATAAAAAAACCCACCCGCAATTACTGTTAGAATTCCACACACTGTAACACGGTTGGACTAGAAGGCCACCAAGGTCCCTTCCAATCCTATTAATCTATTTTCTAACTATAATGACTGAATTCACACAACACACTAAACCCGAAGTACAGCCAGTCCTCGACTTACGACCACAATTGAGCCCAGAATTTATGTCGTTAAGTGAGAAATTTATTGTAAGTTTTGCCCCATTTTATGACGTTTCTCGCCACATTTAAGTGAATCCCTGCAGCGGTTAAATTAACAATCCAGCTCTTAAGTGAATCGGGCTTCTCCATTGACTTTGCTTATCAGAAGGTCACAAAAGGGGATCACCTGATCCCGGCACACCGTGACTGTCATAAATGCGAGTCAGTGGTCAAACATCCGAATGTGAATCACGTGACCACGGGGGATGCTGCAACGGTCATAAGTCTGAAAAACGGCCATAAGTGACTGGTTGTAACTTCGAGCGGTCACTAAAGGGACCGCTGTAAACCGAGGACCGGCTGTAATGGAAAAACACACAAGCCGGCTTTTTTTGGGGGGGAGGGCGGTGTCATCCAACACAACACAGGGCTGTTTCATTGGAATCTCACATCTCACCACTGGCACACCCAGCCAACAACCAGGACCCAGATTGTTGGGGGGCAATAAGCTGACTTTGTAATAATGCCGCTTTGGGGGGGGGCAAAAGCCCTAATAAGCAGGCATATACATAGAATGAAGGCTATTACTATTATTAATTTTATTTTTTTATTGTTATTTTAATATTTGTATTTACTGTTTTTAGTGGGCATATATTTAATCCTTTTTTAACTTTTGTAACTCTGTATTTTTTTATGCTTGCCCTGTTCACCGCCCTGAGTCCTTCGGGAGAAGGGCGGTATATAAATAAAATTATTATTATTATTATTATTATTATTATTATTATTATTATTATTATTATTATTATTATTATTATTATTATTATTATTATTATTATTATTATTTGTATACCGCCCTTCTCCCGAAGGACTCAGGGCGGTGAACAGGGCAGTATATGTTAAAAGACAAAATACAAAAATTAAAAGAGATTAAACAAAATGCCCACAATTCTTACAATAAGTTAAAACACATTAAAATAAGTTAAAACAAATGCTAAGCACATTTGATTTGTGCTTAAATTGTAAGCCGCCCCGAGTCTTCGGAGAAAGGGCTGGATATAAATGGGATTAAAAATAAAATAAAAATAAAAAAAAACCAAATAGGTGAGAAACAAAACAACGTTGGTTTAAAAAAAAACGAACGCAAACCAAAATAAAGGCGGCGGAGGTTTTTTTTTTTTTTTTAAAAAATCCCCTTCCGGCCGGCAGGGGGAGCGAGAAAAGGCGGCCGCCAATCGACAGAGCCGCAGCATCCTAGAGGGGCCCCCGCCCCAAGACCACAGAGTCGACGGCGGAATTGGGGAGGGGCAAAGCGGTCCCTTAATGCCGGACTTCCGGCCTGGCTCTGCAAGCGGGGCATTTCTCCCCGCCCCGCCCCCCCAATCGTGGGTGTGTGTGTGTTGTGTGTGTGTTTGCGTGTGTGTGTGTGTGCGAAGCCCGTCCGGCTGCCTCGTGCTCCGGAGCAAGGAAGCGGCGGCGGCGGCGGTGCAAAAGGGGTGAGTTGCGGAGAAGGACGCTCGTATCTGGCAGAGAGAAAAGAAAAGAAAAGCAAAACAGGCGTGGGCTGGAGATTTTTTTTTTTGCAAAGCCAGCCTAAGCTAGCGGCTCGATCCCAAAAGATCCCCGGGATCTGCTGCTCCATTATAGCTGGGCAAAGGGTCCTCAGGAGATGACCTCCTCTGGCAAGTTGCTTTCCCAGGGATAAGCCATTAATGCATAAAATCTCTTATTAGAGCTTTTTTTTTTTGCAAAGCCAGCCTAAGCTAGCGGCTCGATCGCAAAAGATCCCCGGGATCTGCTGCTCCATTATAGCTGGGAAAAGGGTCCTCGGGAGACGACCTCCTCTGGCAAGTTGCTTTCCCAGGGATAAGCCATTAACGCGTAAAATCTCTTATTAGATCTTTTTTTTTTTTGCAAAGCCAGCCTAAGCTAGCGGCTCGATCTCAACAGATCCCCGGGATCTGCTGCTCCATTATAGCTGGGAAAAGGGTCCTCGGGAGACGACCTCCTCTGGCAAGTTGCTTTCCCAGGGATAAGCCATTAATGCGTAAAATCTCTTATTAGATCTTTTTTTTTTTGCAAAGCCAGCCTAAGCTAGCGGCTCGATCCCAAAAGATCCCCGGGATCTGCTGCTCCATTACAGCTGGGAAAAGGGTCCTCGGGAGACCTCCTCTGGCAAGTTGCTTTCCCAGGGATAAGCCATTAACGCGTAAAATCTCTTATTAGATCTTTTTTTTTTGCAAAGCCAGCCTAAGCTAGCGGCTCGATCCCAAAAGATCCCCGGGATCTGCTGCTCCATTATAGCTGGGAAAAGAGTCCTCGGGAGACGACCTCCTCTGGCAAGTTGCTTTCCCAGGGATAAGCCATTAATGGGTAAAATCTCTTATTAGATCTTTTTTTTTTTTTTGCAAAGCCAGCCTAAGCTAGCGGCTCGATCCCAAAAGATCCCCGGGATCTGCTGCTCCATTATAGCTGGGAAAAGTGTCCTCAGGAGACCTCCTCTGGCAAGTTGCTTTCCCAGGGATAAGCCATTAACGCGTAAAATCTCTTATTAGATCTTTTTTTTTTTTGCAAAGCCAGCCTAAGCTAGCGGCTCGATCCCAAAAGATCCCCGGGATCTGCTGCTCCATTATAGCTGGGAAAAGGGTCCTCGGGAGACGACCTCCTCTGGCAAGTTGCTTTCCCAGGGATAAGCCATTAATGCGTAAAATCTCTTATTAGATCTTTTTTTTTTTTGCAAAGCCAGCCTAAGCTAGCGGCTCGATCCCAAAAGATCCCCGGGATCTGCTGCTCCATTATAGCTGGGAAAAGTGTCCTCAGGAGACCTCCTCTGGCAAGTTGCTTTCCCAGGGATAAGCCATTAACGCGTAAAATCTCTTATTAGATTTTTTTTTTTTTTGCAAAGCCAGCCTAAGCTAGTGGCTCGATCCCAAAAGATCCCCGGGATCTGCTGCTCCATTATAGCTGGGAAAAGGGTCCTCGGGAGACGACCTCCTCTGGCAAGTTGCTTTCCCAGGGATAAGCCATTAATGCGTAAAATCTCTTATTAGATCTTTTTTTTTTGCAAAGCCAGCCTAAGCTAGCGGCTCGATCCCAAAAGATCCCCGGGATCTGCTGCTCCATTATAGCTGGGAAAAGGGTCCTCGGGAGACCTCCTCTGGCAAGTTGCTTTCCCAGGGATAAGCCATTAACACGTAAAATCTCTTTATTAGATAATGAACTTTTGACTTGCCCCGAGAGAGAGAGAGACTTGCCAGGAGATGTAAAACAAAGTCGCGGGGAGGGAATCCGGGCGGATTCAATTAGATCGGCCTTCCTTAATGGGACCCACCACCCAAAAATCTCTTTAATCCCGGGAAAGGCGGAAGGAAAGAGATGGGTTTTTTTCCCCTCTTTCCTTCGGCTTTTCCCAGTATTAAGAGATTTTTGTGATAAGCAAGTGTGAAATAGGAATGAATGAACCATTGTATATTTTATCCTTCTAATGTTTGTAAGATCACGTGAAGGACTGGTACTGCTTTATAGAATGCCTTAGTAAGACCACACCTGGAATACTGCATCCAGTTTTGGCCACCACGTTTATTAAAAAAATAAAATAAGATGTTGAGACTCTGGAAACCCTGCAGAGAAAAGCAACAAAAGGTAATTAGGGGGCTTGAGACTTAAAACCGAACCTTTGCAGGAATTGGGGATGGCCAGTCTAGAGAGAAGAAGGACATGGGGGACACGATAGCAGTATTCCAATATTTGAGGGCCTGCCGCAAAAGGGAGTCGGTCGGTCAGCCTGTTCTCCAAAGCACAAGAAGTCAAGACAAGAAACTTGTGGATGGAGACTAACCAAGGAGAGAAGCAACCTAGAACTAAGGAGAAATTTTCCGACAGAGCAATCAACCAGTGGAACAGTTTGCTTTCAGAGGTTGTGGGTGCTCCATCCCTGGAGGCCCTTTAAGAAGAGATTGGACAGCCATTTGTCTGAAATTGTACAAGGTCTCCTGCTTGAGTTGGCGGATGGACTAGACTAGAAGACCTCCAAGTTTCCTTCCAACTCTGTTATTCTCTTAAATAATTATTCTGCTCGGAGAGGAGGGCCAGCAGCCCGGTGAGGTGGGTGGAATGGACTCAGTAACAGAGGCAATTAGGCCATTGTGGGAAGAGTCAAGTACCTAATTGGGGACAGATCATCAAGGAGAACATCTGTCTGTATGCGATTGCTAAGAGTTGACAGCAACTTGACGGCGTATAATCGGTCAGCCACTGTTATGCTATATTTACATAAAGGTAAAGGTTCCCCCGCACATGCGTGCTAGTCGTTTCCGACTCTAGGGGCCGGTGCTCATCTCCGTTTCAAAGCCGAAGAGCCAGCGCTTGTCCGAGGACGTCTCCGTGGTCATGTGGCCGGCATGACTAGACGCCAAAGGCGCACGGAACGCTGTTCCCTTCCCACCGTAGTGGTCCCTATTTTTCTACTTGCATTTTTTTACGTGGCTTTCGAACTGCTAGGTTGGCAGAAGCTGGGACGAGTAACAGGCGCTCACTCTGTTACGCGGCACTCGGGATTCGACCCGCCAAACTGCCGACCTTCTGATCGACAAGCTCAGCGTCCTAACCCACTGAGCCACCCCGTCCCTTGAGCCACCGCGTCCCTATGTTTACATAATGAACCTTTAAAATAAAGTATTACATTGACAATGGCCTGTGAAGCAGATATCCCAGTTGCTCCAGCTTTTGAGACGATCATAAAAGAAATAGTGACTTTATTTGTGTCCTTGATAGTAATTATTGTTGGAATCAAGGACTGAAGGGGAAGTGCAAAATCCCAGTACGCATTCAGCCTGAGTTCATATACTTTTGGAGTTTAGGATACGAATCCAGGCTATAGTACTCATGATAACTGAACGTTGGATTTTTGACAAGATTCCGCATTGTTAAGAGGGACAGGTAAGATGGCAGGTTTTCTATTAGCATATTCTTGATTTCGAGAGAATTTGAGTATGTGGGGATCCTAATTATTTATAGGAACAAGCCTATGTCGAATTCTTTTATGTGTCTCTGATTTTTTTTCAGTTTGCAATTTCGTTTTTATGAGATTTTTTTTGCATCCAGAATAGCCAAATAATAGCGTTGGAAGGGACCTTGGAGATCTTCTATAATCATTTCAGACAAACGGTTGTCCAGTCTCTTCCTGTTCACGTGCCTTTTTCCTTTATATCTCGCTTCCTGTCACTGAGCAATTCCCTTCAAGAAAGCTTTTATCCAAAGAATTTCAGGGCGTCCACTTGGATTTCTCCCGCTCACCTAAATATCTGCGATCAAAACTAAAGACATTTTTTTTCGGGGGTGGTGGTGGTGATCCATCAAAGGTTGGCCTAACTTGTCAGAGTCACAGTTACTAATAATTTACTTGGTCAGTTAGATCTCTCGTATTCTCTTTTTCCTGCACGTTTCTTTTTCTCTGTTAAATAAAATAAAATAAAATAAATGCAATATATCTGTAATGGTATGTGTGGGTGACTTTGAAGAAATGGGAAGGCAGAGATGTTGGCTAGGAAACAAAGAAGAGAGGCAGGAGCCCTCAGTGGCTCAAGAGTCAGAGAGGAAGGAAGGACCCATCCTAACGGAACGAGCTATTACAAGTGGTGGCAGGAAGTGTGTCCTTGCAGACTTGCAAGATTCCGTTAGTGTAGCTTCCAGTAAAGTAGAATTCGTTCGTCTAGTTGTGTTTCCTGTCTGAGTTGCATAGGAGGGCTGATAGCGTCAGATTGTGCAGTGTTTCACTTAAGCACCGTGGCAAGGAAGGTTGTAAGACGCTTCGGCAACTTTTGCCCCCGTAATGTTTGTTAATTTTGTTGCTGCTACCGTTTACCAACAGAAATTTGGGGCTCAGTTGAGGTCGTAATTCGAGGACTACTTGTGTATCCTGCACAGACTAATAATTGGGTCCCAGAAGCCAGTTGCTAGCCTGAGGTCTTCCTGATTGCTTATTTTTATTTATTTTATTTTTATTTTATTTTTATTTTATTTTAATTCCATTTATATCCCGCCCTTCTCCGAAGACTCAGGGCGGCTTACAAGCTTAGCAGTAGCCTTCATTCTATGTATATGCCTGCTTATTAGGGCTTTCGCACACACACCCCAAGCGGCATTATTACAAAGTCAGCTTAATTGCCCCCAACAATCTGGGTCCTCATTTTACCTACCTGGGAAGGATGGAAGGCTGAGTCAACCTTGAGCCTGGTGGGACTCGAACCTGCACTAATTGCAGGCAGCTGGTGTTACTTAAGGAGGCATTAGCCCACTGCTCCACCAAGGCTCTTTTGGAAGTAAAGAGGGAGAATCATTTCTAATTTTCAGTTGGTTGGGCTCAGAACGTTGCAAAGCAGCCCCTTCAATTAACGCATCCTTTCTTACAGCCTGATCATAAATGGGCAATTTATTATTTTACGGGGAGGCGTGCTCGCTTATCTTTTTTATACCTTCTCTACTCTCTCTTCATTTTTTTTTAAATTTTTTTTTGTTGTTTGTTTCTTTTCCCTGGTTAAAAACCATCCGATATTTTTTAACATGCCACTTGTCTTGTGTTACGGCAGTTGCGAACCGAATCTTCTCAGAGCTGCAAGGTTAGGCCTACAAACGGGAACCAAGGTGTAAGCAGGAGCGAGAATAAAGGTAAGGAAAAAAAAACCACGATAGCCTTTTACCCCCCCCCCCCCCAAATTTGGCAAGGTCAAATGTAGTATAAAAGACTAAAATTAAAATTAAAATTAGCCAAACGGACAGAAGATGGCTTCTCACCTCACAGGGTTGTTGAGGTGGGGAAAATAGGAGAAGGAAGGGATGCTGGATATGTTCATCGCCATGAGTTATTTGTAAAAATAAAATAAAAATAAAGGGATACAAATAAATTCTATTTTTTCCTTTAAGCAGTATTTAAATGTCGCTAATACGTTAATATTTTTACAGTCCTTTTTTGGGGGGTTCTAGAATATTACATTCACATGCTGGTTGTAACTTGTGAGTCAAGTTATGAATACTACGTTATTGTTGTTGTTAGTTGCGAAGTCGTGTCCGACCCGTCACAACCCCATGGACAACGTTCCTCCAGGCCTTCATGTCCTCTACCATCTTCTGGAGTCCATTTAAGCTCACGCCTACTGCTTCAGTGACTCCATCCAGCCACCTCATTCTCTGTCGTCCCCTTCTTCTCTTGCCCTCAACCTTTCCCAGAATGAGGCTCTTCTCCAGTGAGTCCTTCCTTCTCATTAAATGGCCAAAGTATTTGAGTTTCATCTTCAGGACCTGGCCTTCTAAAGAGCAGTCAGGGTTGATCTCCTCTAGGACTGACCAGTTTGATCGCCTTGCAGTCCAAGGGACTCGCAGGAGTCTTCTCCAGCACCAGAGTTCGAAGGCCTCATTTCTTTGGCGCTCAGCCTTTCTTATGGTCCAGCTTTCACTGCCATACATTGCAACTGGGAAGACCATAGCCTTGACTATACGCACTTTTGTTGACAGGGTGATGTCTCTGCTATTTAGCGTGCTGTCTAGATTTGCCGTGGCTTTCCTCCCCAGGAGCAAGCGTCTTTTAATTTCGTGGCTGCAGTCCCCGTCTGCGGTGCCCAGTGAATACTATAAAACAGCCTTTTTATTTTCTTTTTGCTTTGGAGAGGCTAATTTTGGACTATTGCAGCCATTGGAAAGTCAGCTGGGTAACTGGCGCTGGTTGCTTTTTTCCCAGCCCAACCCCACCTGACGGGTGGCCGCCTTGAACTGTTTGTAAAAATAATAAAGGACTTTTAAAGGTAAACAATGCCTCAGAGTCACTTGAAAAGCCCATACGTTGTCGGAAATTTGACAGGCGGGCTATAAATGAATAAATCTTTGAAAGGTTTCTCTCCCCGCCCCCCCCGCCCAATCCTTTAAAACTTTGCAAAAAGACCGAGGTTGGGAGATTTAGGACCTGACTGCTTCCCCGCCCCCTTACAGGTAGTCCTCGACTTATGACATTAATTGAGCCCAAGATAAAAGTCGTAAGTCATTGCAGTTGTAAATCGCAAATTGCGGACCTGAGACCACCAGACACTGCAAATGGTTGTCAAGGTGAGCCAGTTGCCAAGTGCCAAAATCACAGGAGTGTGCGTGTTGGATGTGTGGCCCTTGTAACCCTCAGCTTGGAAACCTCTCCCTTTTCCCTCAGCTGGCTCAGGAATTCTGGGAGTTGAAGTCCACAAGTCATAAAGCAGCCATAGTTCCCCCATGCTGGCTCAGGAATTGTGGGAGTTGAAGTCCACAAGTCATAAAAGGGCTAAGTTTGAAGACTGGTTTAGTGTATAGGCCGGGGTAGACAACCTTGGCTCTTTTATGACTCGTGGACTTCAACTCCCAGAATTCCTGAGCCAGCATAGCTCAGCTTGGAAACCAATCCCTTTCCCCTCAGCATGGCTGGCTCAGGAATTCTGGGAGTTGAAGTCCACAAGTCATAAAGCAGCCATAGTTCCCCCATGCTGGCTCAGGAATTGTGGGAGTTGAAGTCCACAAGTCATAAAAGAGCCGAGGTTGCCTACCCCTGCCCTAATGGGTTATAAGTAGCCCCGGGAAGGTGCGTTGTAACTTTGAACAGCTATAAACTGTTTCAACAGCTTCCCTCAAGGCAATGCTATTATGTTGCTTGTATCTTATGATTTATATTAATTGTTTTCTTTAGTATTCTAGTATGATTTACCTTGCTTGTATCTTACGATTTATATTGTTTTCTTTAGTATCCTAGTATGATTTACGTTGTTTGCTTACTTAGTATCCTATGACTATCCCTAAGTGTTGTATCCTATGATTTATGATGAGCGCATTTTTATGATGATGACGATCTGTGACTTATCACCTGTTGCTTGGAGCTTCTGCACCGGAGACGAATGTCTTGCGCGTGTCCAATCACACTTGGCCAATAAAGGATTCTGTCAAGTGACTGCGTGCCAATTCAGGTCGACCGTGTGCATTGTTACTGGTTTACGGCGAAATATAAGAAAACAGATGAATATTAAGTACAAGAAGAAATATTTCTGTGCATCCGTTGTCATTTCAGGAAGAAAACTGTAGCGTTGAAATTTGGTCACTGTACTACTGAAATTCAGTGGTGGAGTCTCAGTCCTGGAGTCCCCCTGGGGGGCTGAATGAGGCTTATGGGCTACCTAGTCCCGTATTGGCTCAGGCTACAAGGCTTGCTGGCTGGAACTGATGGAGATTAAATCATTTGTCCGTCAAATTGCTCGCCGTTATCTGTACAGCACTCCTCGACTTAGAACTGCAGTTGAGCCCACAATTTCTGTTGCCAAGTGAGGCATTTGTTCATTGGGTTTTGCCCCATTTTACGTTGCTAAGTTAGTAACCCGGTTGTTAAGTGGATCTGGCTTCCCCATAGACTTTGCTTGTCAGAAGGTCGAAAAAGGGGATCAGGTCACACACACACACACACCCCTCCCCCAGGGACGCGAGCCAGTTGCCATCCCACGGGGATGCTGCTGCAATGGTTTTCCAGTGCTGTGGTGACTTCGGACGGTCACTAAATGAGCTGTTATAAGTCGAGGACTATCTGTACTTACAGAGTTGTGAAAAACAGAGGGATCCTGACAGACGCATTTCTGCTTTTCTTCCACTTATCCGTGAGGGAAAGTTTTTTTTTTTAAAAATAGCTATATTCCTTAGGACAGGGGTGTCAAACTCAATTTCATTGAGGGCCGCATCAGCATTGCGGTTGCCCTCAGGGGGCCGGGTGGGTGTGGCCAGGGTGGGTGTGGCCTACTGGGTGGGCGTGGCTGGAGTGGGTGTGGCCTACTGGGTGGGCGTGGCCAGCTCTACATCGTTCGCATCAAGGGTGCCTATGGGGGCCTGGGCAGGAGTGGGACAGATCTGAGGGTCTCTGGCAGGAAGGAGGAGGGTCTCTGGGCCAGGGCCAAGGCAGCGGGGGCCGTTCCCTCACTGTTTCCAGGATGGCTTCGTGGGCCGCATGAAACCACTTCGCGGGCCGGATCCGGCCCCCGGGGCCTTGTGTTTGACATGTCTGCCTTAGGAGGACATCCATCTTCAACGAGAAATTATCTCTAAATAAGAGATATATGAACAAGCTTGGGAGCTGTTGCTTTCTTTCCATGTGAAATCTAATTGGCCATTGCTGGAAGAAAGGGGGTGGGATACTTCAAGGGATTGAAATAATAATAATAATAACAACAGTAACGACGATGACGATGCGTACAGTTGATTGATAGCGCTGTACCAGGAGGTGCCAGAGTCGAAGGGAAAAAAAAAACTGGAAAAAATTATGAAATACCGCGACCTGGCCATCGAAACTGTGCGATTATGAATGAAACGCGTAACAGTGATACCCATTGTCATCGGGGCACTGGGAACTACGTCCAAAAACTTTGCAAAATGCTTCAGGAAATTGCAGCTTCCTGCAATAACTCCAGCAAAGCTACAAAAAGGTGCTGGTACTTACCTTTAAAGCCCTACATGGCTTAGGCCCGGGATACTTGCAGGACCGTCTGCTACCGGGGACGACTTCCCATCGCCCAGTGGGCTCACACAGAGAGGGCCTCCTCAGGGTGCCGTCGGCCAGACAATGTTGGCTGGCGACCCCCAAGGGAAGGGCCTTCTCTGTGGGGGCACCTGCCCTTTGGAACCAACTCCCCCTTGAGCTTCGGATGGCCCCGGACCTCCGGTCCTTTCGCCGCGACCTCAAAACTTTTTTCTTCCATCAGGCTGACCTGATGATGGGGTTTTTAAATATGTTTTTAATTTTTAACTGTGTAGTCAATTTATTTTGGGGCTATTTAATTCTTTTTTTAATTTTTGTATTGTTTTTTATTGTTGTTAGCCGCCCTGAGTCCTTCGGGAGATAGGGCGGCATAGAAGTCCCATAAATAAATAAATAAATAAATAAATAAATAAATAAAAAACTGCGCTACTCAGAACATCTTACATTTTAAGGAGATACCTGGTTGATAACCTAGGATGCTGGCAAGCAACCCGTGTCAACCATTAGTGCCAGTCAGTTTGAGTGTTCAGTTGACTGAGGTTCATGTTTAATGAATAAAAGTTTTATAATGATGATGATGATGTTGGAAGGGACCTTGGAGGTCATTTAGTCTAATCCCTTGCTCAAGCAGGAAACCCTATAGCATTTCAGACAAATGGCTGTCCAGTCTCTTCTTAAAAACTTCCAGTGTTGGAGCATTCACTGCGTCTGGAGGCAGGTTGTTCCACTGGTTAATTGTTCTAACTGTCAGGAAATTTCTCCTTAGTTCTAGGTTGCTTCTCTCCTTGACTAGTTTCCATCCGTTGCTTCTTGTCCTGCTCTCAGGTGCTTTGGAGAATAGCTTGACTCCCTCTTCTTTGGGGCAGCCCCTGAGATATTGGAACACTGCTATCATGTCACCCCTCACCCTTCTCTTCATTAAACTACACATACCCAATTCCAGCAACCGTTCCTGATATGTTTTAGCCTCCAGCCCCCTGATCATCTTTGTTGCTCTTCTCTGCACTCTATCTAGAGTCTCAACATCTTTTTTACATTGTGACCAAAACCGGATGCAGTATTCAAAGGCCTTATAAAGTGGTATTTTCACCTGATCTTGATTCTATCCCTCCGTTAATGCAACCTAGCACTGTGTTGGCTTTTTTGGCAGCTGCAGCACACTGCTGGCTCATACTGAGGCGATTGTCTACTAGGACTCCGAGATCCCTCTCACAGTTACTACTATCGAGCAAGGTACCCCCTATACTATACCTGTACATTTGGTTTTTCTTGCCTAAATGTGGAGCCTTACTTTTTTCACCATTGAATTTCATATTGTTAGATGGCGCCCAGTGTTCAGGTCTGTCAAGACCCTTCTGTATCTTAAGCCTGTCTTCTGGAGTGTTGGCTGTTCCCTACTATTATGTCCCCCCTCATCCTTCTCTTCATTAAACTAGACCTATCCAATTCCAGCAACCGTTCCTTATATGTTTTAGCCTCCAGTCCCCTGATCATCTTTGTTGCTCTTCTCTGTACTCCTTCTAGAATCTCAACTGTGTTCGCGTTCATAGGCACGATGATGCCCGGACAAGACCAGGATCCTGGAGGAGAGAGCCCGCCACCGCTAGCACCAGTGCTACTCTCCAGAAGCACAGCTACTCAACCGGAGGTGAAGGTGGAAAATCAAGAAGATCTGGGCCAACTCTGGGAGACTCAGTGGCAGGAGTTCCTCACCACCGTGGAAGTCCCCCAGATCCTTCCAGAGCCCTCCCCGTGGGAGGACGCTCACGTCTTCCTAGCCTCCTTTGAGCAAGTCGCCAAAGCTTTCCAGTGGCCCAAGGAAGAATGGGCGGCCCGCCTCCGGCCCACCTTGGGAGGAGACGCCGAGCAAGCCTACAGCAGCCTGGAGCTGGGAGACAGAGAGGATTATGGAAAAATGAAGGCGGCCATCTTGCAGGCCGATGCGGTGAGCCGGGAGAAGCAACGGCAGCACTTCCGGCGTTTCTGCTACCAAGAGGCCGAAGGGCCCAGGCAGGTCTACAATCAGTTGCAGAGTCTTTGCCGTCAGTGGCTGAAAGTCGAGAGACACTCGAAGGAACAGATCCTGGAGATGCTGATCCTGGAGCAGTTCTTGGCCATCCTTCCCCCGGAGATGCAGAGCTGGGTCAAGAGACACAACGCAGAGAGCAGCGCCCAGGTCATCTCCCTGGCCGAGGATTTCTTGCTCAGACAGTGGGTGCCGGGGATAACCGAACAAGAGGTATGTGTGGAGCTCTTTTTTTTTTTCCTGAGACATCAACTGCAATCTGACAGGAAACCGCAAAGTTGAGCGCCAAACACAACCCCCAAACCTTCTGAACTCCGAATGAAACAGCCCCATTCGGAACCTCAGTTTGTAGCATTCTGACAAAAATGTGAAATCTAGCAAATAATAGGAGTACAAAACCATCCCTTTCCCCCCCCCCCCCTCATAGCTGTGTCGGTACGGTAGTCCTCAACGTACGGCCACAGCTGAGCCCAAAGTGCTGATGTTGCTGAGTGAGAAATTGGTTCACTGAGTTTTGCCCCATTTTACGATTTGTCTGGCCACCGTTGTTAAGGGAGTCGCTGCAGTTGTTAAAATTAGTAACACGGCTCTTAAGTGAGTATGGTTGTTTTTTGCCATCGTCTTTGATTATCAGAAGGCCGCAGAAGGGGATCACATGACCCTGGGGATGCTTAGCAACGGTCACAAGTGTGAACAATGGCCATAAGTCACTTTTCTTTTTTAGTACCGACTCCAAGCGGTCATTAAACGAATTGTTGTAAGTCAGGAGCTACCTATAAATGTGATGGAAATTCAGACGCTTGGCAATGGGCTCGTATTTATGATGGTCGCAGTGTCCCACGTTCATGCGATCTCAATGGGGAAGCAAAATTCCTTTAACCAATTCTCTTAACTAACGCAACTGCAGTGATTCGCTTAACAACTGTGGGAAGGAAGGTCATAATGGGGGGCAAAACTCACTTAGGAAATGTCTCATTTAGTGACATAAATTTTGGGTGTAACCGCAGCATAGGCCTGGCCCAGGGGTAGACAACCTCGGCTCTTTTAGGACTCGTGGACTTCAACTCCCAGAATTCCTGAGCCAGCCATGCTGAGGGAAAAAGGAGACGTTTCCAAGCTGAGCCATGCCAGCTCAGGGATTCTGGGAGTTGAAGTCCACGAGTCATAAAAGAGCCAAGGTTGCCTACCCCTGGCCTAGGCTGCTTTATGACTCGTGGACTTCAACTCCCAGAATTCCTGAGCCAGCCATGCTGAGGGGAAAGGGGGAGGTTTCCAAGCTGAGCCATGCCGACTCAGGAATTCTGGGAGTTGAAGTCCACGAGTCATAAAAGAGCCAAGGTTGCCTACCCCTGGCCTAGGCCGCTTTATGACTCGTGGACTTCAACTCCCAGAATTCCTGAGCCAGCCATGCTGAGGGGAAAGGGGGAGGTTTCCAAGCTGAGCCATGCTGGCTCAGGAATTCTGGGAGTTGAAGTCCACGAGTCATAAAAGAGCCAAGGTGGCCTACCCCTGGCCTATACACTAAACTAGTCTTCAAACTTAGCCCTTTTATGACTTGTGGACTTCAACTCCCACAATTCCTGAGCCAGCTGAGGGGAAAGGGAGAGGTTTCCAAGCTGAGCTATGCTGGCTCAGGAATTCTGGGAATTGAAGTCAATGAGTCATAAAAGAGCCATGGTTGCCTACCCCTGCCCTGGGTAGCCTAGAGAGAGACCTGCCCCTTAGGTCTCCCCTCTTTTTCGCCCAGCCCCTTCCTTCCCCACGACCTAGCCCAGGGGTAGGCAACCTTGGCTCTTTTATGACTCGTGGACTTCAACTCCCAGAATCCCTGGGCCAGCATGGCTCAGCTTGGAAACGTCTCCCTTTTCCCTCAGCATGGCTGGCTCAGGAATTCTGGGAGTTGAAGTCCACGAGTCATAAAGCGGCCTAGGCCAGGGGTCTTTTATGACTCGTGGACTGCAACTCCCAGAATTCCTGAGCCAGCATAGCTCAGCTTGGAAACCAATCGCTTTCCCCTCAGCTGGCTCAGGAATTCTGGGAGTTGAAGTCCACAAGTCATAAAAGGGCTAAGTTTGAAGACTAGTTTAGTGTATAGGCCAGGGGTAGACAACCTTGGCTCTTTTGTGACTCGTGGACTGCAACTCCCAGAATTCCTGAGCCAGCATAGCTCAGCTTGGAAACCAATCCCTTTCCCCTCAGCATGGCTGGCTCAGGAATTCTGGGAGTTGAAGTCCACAAGTCATAAAGCAGCCATAGTTCCCCCATGCTGGCTCAGGAATTGTGGGAGTTGAAGTCCACAAGTCATAAAAGGGCTAAGTTTGAAGACTGGTTTAGTGTATAGGCCAGGGGTAGACAACCTTGGCTCTTTTATGACTCGTGGACTTCAACTCCCACAATTCCTGAGCCCGTATGGCTCAGCTTGGAAACCTCTCCCTTTTCCCTCAGCATGGCTGGCTCAGGAATTCTGGGAGTTGAAGTCCACAAGTCATAAAGCAGCCATAGTTCCCCCATGCTGGCTCAGGAATTGTGGGAGTTGAAGTCCACAAGTCATAAAAGGGCTAAGTTTGAAGACTGGTTTAGTGTATAGGCCAGGGGTAGACAACCTTGGCTCTTTTATGACTCGTGGACTTCAACTCCCACAATTCCTGAGCCCGTATGGCTCAGCTTGGAAACCTCTCCCTTTTCCCTCAGCTTGGCTGGCTCAGGAATTCTGGGAGTCAATGAGTCATAAAAGAGTCAAGGTTGCCTATCCCCCCTTTAGCCGCTTAGAGGAGACTGTAAAGCAATGCGAAGCGGTATACCCCGTGTTTCCCCAAAAGTAAGGCCTACCCCCCCCCCCCCAAAATAAGCCCTAGCTTGATTTTGTGGGTGGGCCTAATAGAAGCCCTACCCTCAAAATACGCCCTAGTTTTGAGGAGAGGCGCAGGCCTAAAAATCAAGCTAGGACGGGAATGGGGTGTTGGTGGAGCTGCCTCACGCATCCCACACCCCATTTACCGTTGCAGCCAAGCCTCTCGTGAATTGACACCCGCCTTGCCTTGCCAGCCCGCTTCTTCTGTGGGACCCCCCTTCCCCCCCAGCCTGTATTTCGCTGTCAGAGGCCTTCCGGAAAGGCCTCTGCAGCCGAGAACCGAGCTACGGATTCAATCCGTAGCTCGGTTCACGGCTGCAGAGGCCTTTCCTTCGGTCCCAAAAGTGGCCCGGCTAGGCGGGGCTGTCGGTGCCGCTGCCGCAAGGTGACTGGAAAAGACCAACCCGAAAATAAGACCTGGTGCCTCTTTTGGATGGCAAAAAAAAAAAATGAAATAAGACCGGGGTCTTATTTTCAGGGAAACCCGGTAAGTGCCATTTGCTATTATTGCGGCTCTCTTTAGCGGTCCCTCACATCCATTTGGTTCTTCCTGTAGATGGGAGAGGAACTTGGTGCTAGATCTGAAAACGTTCAGACCCTGGAGAGAGGGACGTCGGACGCCGGGCAGAAACTCCAGTTTGCCAGGGAGCTGAAGATGGAAGAAGATGCTGATGCAGGTAAGATTGGATGCATTTATTTTAACTGAAAGCATTTTTTTTCCCCTGCGGTGGTGCTGGTGTCCAGTCCAGGCGGTGAGAATCTGGGGCAGCATTTCTCAGCCCCGGCAATTTTTTAAGATGCTCCTTTGCTTTTGTCCTTCTGCTCCAAAGCATAAAGATGTATTTTGTGCTCACTCCTTGCTTATCGTAAACGCAGTGTTTCTCAACCCTGGCCACTTTCAGATACGTGGACGTTTATCTCCCAGAATTCCCCAGCCAGCATAGGCTTTCGAGATTCATGGTCCCTTATATGTGTGGAGCGACTGGTTATATATAGAAGTCTACCTATGTATAAGAGTACAGTTGTTGTTAGCTGCGAAGTCGTGTCTGACCCATCGCGACCCCAGGGACAACGTTCCTCCAGGCCTTCCTTTCCTCTGCCATCTTCTGGAGTCCATTTAAGCTCACGCCTACTGCTTCAGTGACTCCATCCGGCCACCTCATTCTCTGTCGTCCCCTTCTTCTCTTGCCCTCAACCTTTCCCAGCATTAGGCTCTTCTCCAGTGAGTCCTTCCTTCTCATTAGGTGGCCAAAGTATTTGAGTTTCAGCTTCAGGATCTGGCCTTCTAAAGAGCAGTCAGGGTTGATCTCCTCTAGGACTGACCGATTTGATCGCCTTGCAGTCCAAGGGACTCGCAGGAGTCTTCTCCAGCACCACAGTTCAAAGGCCTCAATTCTTTGGCGCTCAGCCTTTCTCATGGTCCAACTTTCACGGCCATACATTGCAACTGGGAAGACCATGGCCTTGACTATACGCCCTTTTGTTGACAGAGTGATGTCTCTGCTTTTTAGTGTGCTGTCTAGATTTGCCATGGCTTTCCTCCCCAGGAGCAAGCGTCTTTTAATTTCTTGGCTACAGTCCCCATTTGCAGTGATCATGGAGCCCAGGAAAATAAAATCTTGTCACTACTTCCATTTCTTCCCCATCTATTTGCCAGGAAGTGAGAGGGCCAGATGCCAATGATCTTGGTTTTCTTAATGTTGAGTTTCAAGCCCACTTTTGCACTCTCCTCCTTCACCCTAATAAAGAGGCTCTTTAGTTCCTCTTCAGAGAAGAGTGGAGTAAGAGATAAAAAGTACAGAGAAGAGCAACAAAGACAATTAGAAGACTGGAGGCTAAAGTATACGAGGACCATTTGCAGAAATTGAGTATGTCTAGTTTAATTAAGGGACGCGGTGGCTCAGTGGGTTAGGACGCTGAGCTTGTCGATCAGAAGGTCGGCAGTTTGGCGGGTCGAATCCCGAGTGCCGCGTAACAGAGTGAGCGCCTGTTACTCGTCCCAGCTTCTGCCAACCTAGCAGTTCAAAAGCACGTAAAAATACAAGTAGAAAAATAGGGACCACTACGGTGGGAAGGTAACAGCGTTCCGTGCGCCTTTGGTGTCTAGTCATGCCAGCCACATGACCACGGAGACGTCCTCGGACAAGCGCTGGCTCTTCGGCTTTGAAACGGAGATGAGCACCGGCCCCTAGAGTCGGAAACGACTAGCACGCATGTGCGGGGGAACCTTTACGTTTACCTTAGTTTAATTAAAAGAAAGACTAGGGGTGACACGATAGCAGTGTTCCATTATCTCAGAGGTTGCCACAAAGAAGAGGGGTTTGGCCTATTCTCCAAAATGCCTGAAGGCAGGACAAGAAGAAATGGATGGAAACCTATTAAGGAGAGAACCAACCTAGAAATTTCCTGATAGTGAGAACAATTAATCGGTGGAACAACTTTCCTCCAGACGTTGTGGGTGCTTCAACACTGGAGGTTTTTAAGAAGAGATTGCACAGCCATTTGTCTAAAATGGTATAGGGTTTCCTGCCTGAGCAAGGGGTTGGACTAGAAGAACTCCAAGGTCCCTTCCGACTCTTATTATTCTGTTGTAATATCTTTTCCTTTCTTGATATCAACTAGTAAAGGTTTTCTTATAATTCTGGGCACAACATCCAGGAAATACTTGCTTCGCAATCGGATGTCATGATGCTTATTAGCTCTGTTAAGCCTATTCTCGTGGCCCTGGAGTATTCTCTCACTGGGTATGCGTTTGTCATTTCTGCAGATATTTGGAAGCCGCACGAGAGTGAAAATCAGCTGCAGGGAAGACCAAAGCAAGCGGAACAGCACAGGGTGGCCCCAGAGAGAGCTAATAGCCTTGCTCCACAAGGTTGTGATCCAGAAGAGACCCTCGTAGGACAGCAGGGCGTCTATCGCATGGAGGAGAGGCCTTTCATCATAAATTACGAGCAGGCAGGTCGAAAAGCAGAAATCATTGTCTTCTGTTCAGACACACAGAAGGAGAAAAGGAGAAAAGAGTGCTTGGTGTGCGGGAAAAGTTTCTCACGAAACTCCACCCTGACGCGGCACGAAAGGATCCACACGGGGGAAAAATCATACAGATGTTTCCAGTGCGAGAAAAGTTTCTATGATAAGACAGCCCTGAAACGACATCAGAGAACCCACAGCACCGAGCGAGGATCCGTTCAGGGCTATCACGCCCAGCCAGGTGAGAATTTACCTCTTTCTTCCCCGGAGAAAATTGTACGGAACTTTTCCGGCGTGTGCGGGGAGCAGTTTGACAGTGCACTGGACCTAAATGTGCATAGAACGATTCACCAGGAGCAGAGTCTCAGGGACGGGGCGGGGAGTGGAGAGACATCTGGGAACAGCCAAAGTCCAGAGCTGAAGAAACAGCCGAAGGCCTTCCCTGTACAGAAGACCTACAAGTGTCCCGTGTGTGAGAAAAGCTTCATTTGGGTTTCATCGTATCACCGGCATAAAAAGATCCATTTGAGGAACAAACCGGTCCCAGTTTCGTATGAGAAGAAAAGCTTCAACCAAGGGTCCCATCTCATGAAATTTCAGCCTTTCCCCGTTGGAAAGAAACACTATAAATGCCCCGAGTGTGAGAAGAGCTTCCCGGCGCTCAGATCCTTGGAAAAACATAAAAAGCTCCACCAGAGAGAGAAGCTAAAAAGCTCTTTGCAAAAGACGCCCACGACGACAGAAGAAAAAACCTGTTCGGAGTGCGGTAAGTTTTTCCAGCGGCTGTCGCACCTAAGGAGACACCAGCGGATCCACACGGGCGAGAAACCCTACAAGTGCCCGAAATGCGAGGAGAGTTTCATGTGGCAGGGGGCTTTGGAAAGACACCTGAAGGCCCATAAGAAGCAGAAGCCGACATCTCCAGCGCCAACATTGCCTGTTTCGCAGGAGAAGCCTACTCAGTGTTCGGAGTGCGGGAAGACCTTCACACAGCACTCGGATCTCCTTCGACATCAGCGGATCCACACCGGCGAGAAGCCTTACAGGTGTACGGAATGCGGGGAGTCCTTCACGTGGCCTTCCTCTCTCAACCTGCATCGGAAGAAAGTCCACCGGGGGAAGCGTTTGGTCCCCCTCCTCCAAAAGTTACCCCTGGGGCAAGGGCGATCCTACAAATGTTTCGAGTGCGGCCAAAGTTTTGACCGTTCCTCGAGCCTCATAAACCACCGGCGCACCCACGCCGAACGAAAGCCGTACCCGTGCACCAGCTGTGAGAAAAGTTTCATGTGGGCTCGCTCTCTTCTGAGACACCGAAAGATCCACACCAGGAAACCGGGAGGCCCTTGGCCAAAACAACCCACTCTGCAGGAGAAACCCTGCGCTTGTCCCGATTGCGGGAAACGCTTTGCCTACTCGTACCTCCTGACTCGGCATCGACGCATCCACACCGGAGAGAAACCGTACAAATGTACGAAATGCGACGAGAGCTTCAGGTGGGCTTCCTCGTTGGACTTGCACAGAAAGAAGGCCCACCAGGAGACAAAGACAACTCACCTCCCCGCAAGACAGTTGGACAGGCAGAAAAAACCTTATGGGTGTACGGAGTGCGGGAAAGAATACAGGATACCTTCCCATCTCTCGAGCCATCAGAGCACTCACACTGGGGAGAGGAAGCACAAGTGCACCACTTGTGGGAAAGGTTTCTTCTGGCAGTCCTCGCTGTCGGTGCATCGCAAGGCGTTCCATAAGACAAAGGCAAAGAAAAGGTTCCCCGCTTTGCAACCCGTATCTCGGGGACAAGGGAATGCCAAGCCCCCGCTTAAGGCCCCCGCTGAAGGCAAAACTTTCAAATGCTCCAAGTGCGAAGAGAGTTTTGTGGGGCACTCAGCTCTTCTGCGACATAGAAAGATCCACGAGAGAGAAAACCCCGGGCTCTTTTTCCAAACGGGACCTGTCACTCCAGGGAAATCATATCCCTGCAATGTATGTGGGAAGAACTTCAATTGGCCATCCCGCCTCTTAAGACATCAGCGCATCCATTCGCAGGAGAGGCCCTGTCGGTGCCCTGATTGTGGAGAGAGTTTCAGGTGGGATTCAGCTCTTAAAGCTCACCAGAAGAAGATTCATAAAGAAAAGAAGCCATCGGTGTCTTTCCTGCCCAACGGTGACGCCGTCCAAGAGAAAAATCACCCGTGCCCCGAGTGTGGAAAAACCTTCACCGCTGTGTCGTCTCTCATGAGGCATCGGAGCATTCACGGGGGACAAAAACTGGAGAAGTCCAGCCACGGTGGAGACAATTTCCCGTGGGATTCAGGCCTCCAAAAACACCCAACGGCCTGTAAGCAAGAGGAACCGGATTCCCTGCCTCAAAAGCTACCCAGCAGATGTGGAAGCACCTACCCGTGTCTCCAGTGTGGCAAAAAATTCTCCAAACTGAAGCTGCTGCAGAAACACAAACGCCTCCACGTCAAGGAGAAGCGTTACACCTGCACTGAATGTGGGAAGAATTTCACTCAGTCCGGCAGCTTGAAAAGACACTGGTTCGCTCACCAAGAAGAAAAGTCATTCCACTGCTCGCATTGCGAGAAAAGCTTCGTTTACAAGCAGGGTCTCACGAGGCACGAGAAGTCCCACACCGGGCTGACAGAGTTCACCGTGCAAGTGCTGGACAAAGAATTCCTCGCAATGTCGGAATCGCCCCAATTTATAGCGTCGGAGCCCGGCACGTGTAGCGGTCCCCTAGACCTCCAAGGGGAGAACCCCGTTCCGTCCTTGAATGCTCCAGAAACGGTGGTGACATGATCTCAAAGCAGGCCCAACGATACAGGAGCTGGCGTTGAGAAATTGTGCAAGCCTGAGGGAAAGATCACCAACCCTGTCAGTTGTAGCGGAAGAAAACCTTCCGGAATCTTCTCTTAACCGTAACGTAATCAAAGCAATGGTCCCAATAAAGCGAGCTGAATATCAGCAAACCCCAAATGAGATTTGCCTGTCTGGGGCCATGTTGGTTTGTGCTCCCCGGCTCCTTAACTACAGTTTAAAAATTCCAGCCTGGATGCCCACCCGACATCAGGCTTTGTTATTGAACACAAAGTCATGTCAGCTGTATATTAGTAGATGCAGATAGTTGAGTTGAATTGAGTTGGGTGGGGCAAGAGGGAACAGACTCAGGTTTTGAAGTTTTTAAGAACATTGACAAAAGATTTTAAAAAAGAAGGAAGGAGATACATGTGTCACATGTCTTGTTTCACAGAAGATACCGCGGTGTTGATTCTTGCTGTAAAAGTCCTCAGAGGTGTGAGTAATTGAATGGTTGGGGATTCTTTTGCATTGTTCAACTTCTATTGTCATGATCACAATCTGTTACTTGTTCAGTTTTATGAAAGGGAACTACTAATAAACGCAACGTGCACAATGAAACAATAGGGACTTGTGCTGTTCTTAGCAATGACTTGTATGCCCCACCTCACGGCACCAGAATATATTTGTGAACATCCTCCGGTTCAGCCTTGATACACCTGGGGAGATCGAGAAGAAACCTGGAATCTGCTGCCAGAGTTGGACCCACATCGGGCTAAGCCGTGATTTGTTTAAGCCACGTTGTTGAATAAACCACAATTAGCTGGTTCCCACAACATAACCTGGAGAAGCAGAAGTCACACTGAGCCATAATTGGGAAGGGAGTTGGTTGTTTTATTTGGATGTCCTATGTCAGGGGTTGGCTTGGCTCTTTTATGACTCGTGGATTTCAACTCCCAGACTTCCTGAGCCAGCCATGCTGAGGGGAAAGGGAGAGTTTTCCAAGCTGAGCCATGCTGGCTCAGGAATTCTGGGAGTTGAAGTCCACAAGTCATAAAAGAGCCAAGGTTGCCTACACCTGGCCTACGCCGCTTTATGACTCGTGGACTTCAACTCCCAGAATTCCTGAGCCAGCCATGCTGAGGAGAAAGAGTTTTCCAAGCTGAGCCATGTTGGCTCAGGAATTCTGGGAGTTGAAGTCCACGAGTCATAAAAGAGCCAAGGTTGCCTACCCCTGGCCTAGGCCGCTTTATGACTCGTGGACTTCAACTCCCAGAATTCCTGAGCCAGCCATGCTGAGGAGAAAGAGTTTTCCAAGCTGAGCCATACTGGCTCAGGAATTCTGGGAGTTGAAGTCCACAAGTCATAAAAGAGCCAAGGTTGCCTACCTCTGGACTAAACCAAATAAGACACAAAGCATCCAACTCATTTAAAACTAGCTAAGAATTAAGGAATTTAGACACCAAGTCTTCCAGAAGACCTGGTTGGTTCTGTTGTGTGAATACAACCACTGTCTGGAGGTCTCTTTTCTGGTCTCTGACCATTTTGCTTCGTCAGAAGATTGGCTTGAATTTATCCGAGACTAAAGTCTGGGTCTCCACACATGTCAAAAGCTCAACCCGCAGAGATTTTACCCCTATATATAATGTGCGAAGTCAGGCAATTGGATTATAGGTAATCCTCCTCAATTTACAACCACAATTGGAACTGGGATTTCAGTTGCTAAGCAACGTAGTCATTAAGTCATGTGACCGGACTGGATTTCACGACTGCGTGTACCGTAATTGTTAAAGGGAATCTAGCTTCCGTTGCCGGAAAAGTCACAAATTTTGATCATGGGATTGCAAGGCGCAACTGGCAGAAAGGCTAGCCAGTTGCCAAGTGCCCGAATTGTGATCGCGGGACTGCAGGGATGGTGCGACAGTTGTGACTTAGATTAGAAGATGGGTTGCAAGTCACTCCCCTCCTATCTTCAAACCATTGTTAAACGAATGGTGATTAAATCAAGGACTAATTTTAAATAGAACAGGGTTTCCCCAAGCTTCTGGCTGGGGAATTGTCGGCGCTGAAGTCTACACATGCTAAAACTATTGAGGCTGGGAAGCATGGACCGTACAGTCTTCAACTTATAACACTGAAGAAAGGGATTTCTGACATTTTTTCACACAACCATTGCAGCATCCCTGTGATCGCACGGTCAAAATTCAGAGGCTTGGCAACTGGTTCACACTTATGGACGGTCGCTGTGTCCCAGGGTCAGGTGGGTCACCTTTTGCGACCATCTGACCAGCAGAGTCGAGGGGAAGCCAGATCCACTCGACATCCAGCTTGCTAACTGAACAACTGGCGCGTTTCGCTTAACAACTGTGGCCAGAGAGGTGGTAAAATGGAGCAAAATTCACTTCGCCAATGTCTCGCTGAGCAACAGAAATTTTGGCCTCAATTGTGGCTGTAAGTCGAGGACTACCTGTATATACAAGCAGAGTAAAACGAGACGAATCTTGAAGGGTGATTTTTTTTTTTAAAAAAAGAAGAACATGTATGCAACTGCCGCATTGCCATAAGGCGGAAAGCATGTTTTATTATAAAGCCTCTTACGGGGATTCCAGAGCCGAAGAGGAGAGCGCTGTGGAAACAAGGGAGAGAAAGAAGAAGGGAGACAAGATAAAACAGGTTTTTTGGGGTTTTTTTGGAAGAATACATTGCAAATCGATTTAACCGGACTGGTTCTAGAGACAAAGCAAAAGTACCTCAGAATACAGGGATTCAATGCTTTCAAGGATCTGTTCTCCGGAGTTTGCCGTTTAGCTCCCGGACATTTTGTTACCAAACTAGGTAACATCTTCAGTGGGGTTTGGGGGTGAAGTGTCTCCACCAGTCCCAAGACCAACCCACCATATCCAGCCTACGAACGAAGAAGACATTTCACCCAAAAAAACCCTGCTGAAGATGCTACCTCACTTGTTAACGAAATGTCCAGAGGCTATAAACAGCAACCTACAACCCAAACTACAAACATTTTCCACAATTTCTAACTTTCATGAGGACTAGTACCCCTGTGCTTCACGTGGATCTCAAGGAGGTTGAGAACAATGTCCCGAAAAGCCGTTCAGAGGTGACCACTTGTACTTCCTAACCTCTTGGACCCACATCAAGAGAGAGGGAAAAGAGTTCTGCAGAGGCTTATAGGTGGAAAAAAATGCTGCATTCTCACTTTTTACTTTAAATCACTCTTCCTTCTCTGTCCATGCCAGTTCAGGACTCGTCTGTGACACATACTTGACATTTTCTTGGGATAGAACAGGGATAGGCAACCTCGGCTCTTTTATGATTCGTGGACTTCAACTCCCAGAATTCCTGAGCCAGCTATGCTGGCTCAGGAATTCTGGGAGTTGAAGTCCACAAGTCATAAAAGAGCCGAGGTTGCCTACCCCTGGGATAGAACGTGGCCATAAGATCTTTCTAGTTCAGTCGTGTTTCAAACTTGGCAACTTTAAGACACGCGAACTTCAATTCCCAGAATTCCCCAGCCAGCATGGTGGCTGGGGAATTCTGGCAGTTGAAGTCGACGTGTTTTAAAGATGCCAAGTTTGAAACACAACTGTCCTAATTGATCATTCTACCCCCTGCAGGGGCCAATCGGATTCTTCCAATTAGAGGGCTAAAAGCAGCGCAGGAAAATGGCCGCCCGACCCACTATATGGCCTTGTTATTGCTTCAGATGAGTGACAAGCCACGAACGGATGCTCAAACGGCACTGCCCTTTCTTTTCTCAAGGCCACAATGAAGGACGGTGCACAAACAGCAGCAGTACAGGCAGTCCTCAACGTACGACCAGAATTTCCACCGCTAAGCAAGGCAGTTGAGTCGCGTTCGGTTTTACGACCTTTATTGCCCTCGTGTGGTTTTTTTTTTAAGCGAAGCATTGCACTTTGTTAAGCGAATCACACGGTCGTTAAAACGAATCAGCTTCCCCTATTTGACTTTGCCTGTCGGAAACCAGCGGGCAAGTTCACAAGGTGATCACATGACCTTGCAACTGTCGTAAGTACACGTCAGTTGCCAAGTGAGGGGTTTTTTTCCCCCAGTGCTATTGCAACTTTGAACAGTTGCGAAACAAATGGTGGTGAGTTCAGGACTACCTGTGTTAAAATTCTGGTGTGTGTGTGTGGGGGGGGGACTGGTTTCCTCTGGTTCAAGCACGAGAACCAGGGTTGTGTACAGGTAGTCCTGTCGTTTAATGACTGTTTGAAGTTATAACACTGGTTCCATGGAGAAAGGTTTTTCCACGGACCAGAGAGTGTGGTTTCGTGTGTTGCCTGCCTCCCACGGATGGGGTTGGGGACCCCTGTTATAGCAGATCTCTCTTGAGGTCCTTACAACCTAGTTCCAGAATTTGGACAGCTGCTGGGGGGAAAAATAAGATCATAAAATTGGATAGATTATGTGGGTGACCCGATTTACAACCGTCACAACTTACAGTCTTAAGTCGAGGACTGGTATATTTGCTGACTGAATTTATTCTGCATTTGTTAGTCATAAACTTTCCTCTCCTCCTCCTCTATGAAGACTAGGAATGGATGCTCTTTTTTTCCTGTTTTTTCCTCTCTCTCTCTTTTTTTTGAAATGAGAACCTTTTTCGGCACCACCCCAAAGCTAAAAGAAAAGCCACATTTGTGTGGAACGGCGGAATAATTATAATTATAGCTATTGGAGTAAAAGCAGAGTTTGCCGCTGCTTGGCATGCCAAAAATCTTAAATCCAACCCCCAGCTTCTCAAAAGAGACAGGTAATGATAAAAAAATAATAATTATAATAAATACTTGAGCTTTGTGTAGCCGCTTTGAGCAATCAAAGCCCTTCACATATATTTATCTTGAAATAATAAGAATGTAATCTTCAGAGTGAACACACGGCAGTTTCTCAACTTTGATGGCTTTGGGATGTGTGAACGTCAACTCCCAGAATTCCCCAGCCAGGGAGTTGACGTTCACACATCTTAAAGCCGTCAAGGTTGAGGAACGCTGCGATATGGTAAGTTCATCGTTACTATGCCCACAATACAGATGGATGGGCTGCACTTGGGAAGAGCCAAAATAACAAGAGACATTCTACTTCCTAGCTGGTACATGACAAGCAGATCAAAAGACAAGTGCTGGGCACTTGGATCCGATTCCCAAATGGTTTCTCTTAAGTGCAAACAACGCCCGTCTGCCACTCTTAAAGGCAGCTGGTGTTTGACATTAAGATCTTCCGAAACCGACCCACAGAAAAAAATCAATAGTTGCTCTAAATCAGAGGTCTTCAAACTTGACCCCTTTTAAGACTTACGGACTTCAACTCCCAGAATTCCTCAGCCAACCATGATGGAATTCTGGAAGCTGAAGTCCACAAGTCTTAAAAGTGGCCAGGTTTGGAGATCCCTGCTCTAAGGCAGGGGTCCCCAACCTGTGGGCCACTGGGCCACGGCCTGTTGGCCACCGGGCTGCGTGAGGGGCTGGCCGGCGCATGTTTGCAAGTGGGCATAGTTGCACTTGCGCGACCGTCAGAAGCATTTCTGGCCCCACTCGTGCGAGCGCCATGGGCATTTGTGACCCCGCTCGCGCGAGCGCTCACAGTCCCACTCACACGAGCAACGGGTGTTGTGTTCACACCCACCCACCCACAAAACCATCCCTTCTTTCCCCCCTCTAAACCACCCCCCCCCCCCGATCCGGGCTGCCAACTCCGAATGGATGGGGAACTCTGCTCAAAAGAGATTGAAGAAGGGGTTAGGGCAAGGGTCTTCAAACTTGGTCCTTTTATGACTTGTGGACTTCAACTCCCAGAATTCCTCAGCCAGCATGCCAGGCTGAGGAATTCTGGGAGTTGAAGTCCACAAGTCATAAAAGGGCCAAGTTTGAAGACCCCCTGGGTTAGGGGGTTCAAATCTGCATCCCTCTGCAACTCTTTAAAAAAAAAGAAAGACCCTCTCTTTTAAGCCTCAAGATGGAGAAGCCGTCTGACCCAAAATAACATGCTTTGCTAACCAGGCCTTTCTTGCCTCCGCTCTCCCAATTTTGCTTTCGGGCAATTCAAATTGCTCCCACTGCAGTGAACCGCATGCTGAGAGAAGCTGTCATTCCAAATATGGTAACCTATCAAATCACCCCTATTCTTGGAACTGATCAACTGAGCTTGGGGCGAAGGGTTCGCGCCTGAGGGACCGTCCACCGGAATGAAGTTCCAGCTGACTTTTTTTTTTTTTGCAACTTTAGTGGGCCAACCTTGCCTGGGGTGGGACTACTGTGGATCTCATCCATCACCGGTCAATTGGAGAGGTTGACAAGCTCCCCCGCACCTCCAACCAAGCCCAGGGGGTGACCATTTTGTTCCCCACCGAGGTGAGGTGAAAACTGCTATGGATGCCATTCAGACGAGACGTTTGATGACCTCCTCCTCCAGAAACGTCCAAGGGCGAGGTGCCACTAGCCCAACTCTGGCTCGCGCCCGCTCACTCCCCCGAGTGCGTCTTTTTGTGTGCAATCAAGTACAGGCCTCGGGTGAAGCTTTTCCCGCAGTCCAAGCACTTGTAGGGCTTCTCGCCCCGGTGCGTCCGCTCGTGGGCCGTGAGGTTGGAGCTGCGGCGGAAGGCCTTCCCGCAGTCCGCGCAGCTGTAGGGCTTCTCCCCGGTGTGGGTCCGCTCGTGGACGATGAAATCCGAGCTCCAACGGAAGCTCTTCCCGCAGTCCAAGCACTTGTAGGGCTTCTCGCCCGTGTGGGTCCGCATGTGGGTGGTGAGGTTGGAGTTCCGATTGAAGCTCTTCCCGCAGTCGGCGCACTGGAAGGGCTTCTCGCCCGTGTGGATCTTCTTGTGGCGGATGAAGTGGGAGTGGTGGTCAAAGCTTTTCCAGCAATCCTGGCACTTGTAGAGCCGTTCCTCCGTCTGGATCCGCCGGCGGAGCACGACGCAGCGCTTCTGCCGGGGGCTCTCTTGGATCCTCTCCTGGAAAAGGATCCCGCCGAGATCTTTGTAGCCCACTCTGCACGGGATCGCTTCGGAGGCCCTCTTGGTTGGCAAGGGGACCGAGGACTTTTCGGGCCTCACCTCGTTCTCGGAAAACTTGCCCAATCCAGGCCGTGGCAAGAGGCTGTCCTGGTTTTTAGGGAGCGACGTCCTGCCGGCCGACTCTCGATCAAGGCAACCTTGGGCCCAGAGAGGTGGCCGCTCCTGTTCATTCGACATCCTGCCCCCTGCTGGAGGAAGAATAGAAGGACACGGTGAATTTGAGGAAAAATCTTACAGGTAGACTCGGCCTGCTCCAAGGTTCTACAGATAGCCCTCGACTTACAACACAGCAGTTCCCGTTTAGCGACCGTTCAAAGTTACAACGGGACTGAAAAAGGCGATTTACGACAGTTTTTCACACCGACGGTTGTAGCGTCCCCATGGTTACCTGTTCAAAATTCAGATCCTTGGCAACCGGTTCGTGTTTATGACGGTCACAGTGTCCCGGAGTCATGTGATCACCTCTTACGACCTTCTAACAAAGAAAGTCAGTGGGGAAGCCAGATTCACGTAACAACCAGGTTGCTAATTTAACAAATGCAAGGATTCGCTTAACAACTGCGGGAAGAAAAAGTTGTAAAAACGGAGCAAACGCACTTAAATGTTTCACTTAGCAACATAAATTTTGGGCTGAATTGTGGTTGTAACTCGAGGACTAATGGTAATGGCTTCCCCCTCCCCCCACAGAGTCAAATTACCTCAATGCAGAGCTCTGCAACCAGCACTTATTTACAACTGTTTGCAGAATCCCATTCTCACATGACCGTAGTTTGCAATGTTTTTTGGCAAAAACACTCCATAGTGAAATGGGCTCATTTAATGACCCCAGAATTCACTTAATGAGTCCGGCTTCACTTAATGACCATGGTGATTTCTTTAATAACCACAAAAATAGTTTGTAAAATCGGGCTGGTTACAGGATGACCCATGTCCTTTACTTATGGCTCATTACCAGTTTTACCAGCGGCTTTCCCCAACTCGATAGTGATCAGACAAGGCAGGGGGGGGGTCTTCAAACCTGGCCCTTTTATGACTTGTAGACTTCAACTCCCAGAATTCCTCAGCCACCATGCACGCCCGCTTAAGAATTCTGGGAGTTGGTCCGCAAGTCATAAAAGGGCCAAGTGTGAAGACCCCTGAGATAAGGGGTCTGTCTTTTCCCATCACCTCCACTCCACTGCCCATGCTTGCTGAGGATGATGGGAAATACAGGCACCCTATGGGAAAGGTCTTACTGACTTACTTCCTAATCTGCATAGAAAAGAGGGACCGATTATGTTAAGCATGCCATCCGAAGCCTCCTTGCGTGGCTCACAAATTAAAGCTTCAGAGAGGTACAGAGTGGCGAGGACGGCAGAAAAGATTATTGGCAGTTTCCTCCCTTTCATCCAGGACACGGCATGTAAGCACTGCTTGAGCAGGGTCCACACAATTGTCTTGGACGCTACACGTCCTCTCCACAACCTGTTGTCCTTGTTCCCTTCTGGGAGGAGGGGGCTCTGTGGTATCCGAAGCCGAACATCCAAATTCAGCCACAGTTTTGTTCCGTACAGCATCAACCTTGTGGACTATGTATGCCAAGATGGACAGTGACTAATATTTCTATGTATTTCTACATGAGGGTGCAGGTATATACATATGTATGTACATAGCGTGTTTATGTGTGTTATATATGTGTACACCTTTGAGAGCAAGCAACAGAATTTCATTGTTAATGTGTGCCAGCATGCCCGCAGTAAAAAAAATGACAATAAAGATTAACTTATCTTCACGTTCGCAAACAATTGTTGGCGGAGGATTACAGCAAGCCCCCAAGCTTAGCCTAACATGTGAACTAGCTATTTTTCTGCTCGGCGCAGAAAACCTCCTTAAAAATGACCAGCACTGATCACAGTGGAATAATAACCGTAATAACACCCACTGATCCTAAGCATCACATGTTAAACATTACAGTGTAGTGGCAGGTGAGAAAGACCTTTGGAAACACAGCAAAGAGATGCTGCCTTGGAAAAGATCAGATAAGAGAGGGCAGGACCCACAGCTGTACAATGGCTGGAGAAAGCAGCTCAAAATGGGCCCTTCCTTGCTTCCCAGGGTGTAGAGGAGATGGCGGGTATCTGTCTATGGAGATTCTCAAGTCATCCGGGTCGTGGTTGTCCCCAAGGTGCTTTTTTTACGAGGCAGCTGGACTTTCTTGCTTTTTTCTGTACCAGCCTGCTACCGGCCCTGCAGAAAAGGCAGGGACAACCCCTTTTACAAGAAGGCAAGAGGCTGGAATTACGCCTGCCAAATTTATTGCTACAAAAACAAACGGAACAAGACAAACCAAGAAACCGGAGCTTTAAGAAATAGGAACTATCCAAGCGGTTGCCTTCAGCAAACCAGCCCTCCCCACACATTCCCCTTATATAGAGTTCAGGGCGTGGCTTCTCTCTGCCTCCTTCCGAGGAGCCCCATTGCCTTCCTCTGTTTACTCCTGATTGACTGCCTCCTGCGTCGGGCGTCCTTGAACAGGGCCAGCTGTGGGTCATCTTCATCCACGCTGTCAGGCTCACACAGCTGGGTCTCCGTGGTGACCAAGTGGGAGGGGCCTGGCTGAGGGCTCTCATCAGCAAGATCTTCAACCCCCTCAGCAAGGTCTTCAACACCCCCGTCCTCCTCTGAGTCGTCCGACCCAACTGCCGAACCCACAGGCTGACCCTGAATCACAACATGCTTTTTCCTTTGAAGAACAACCCAACAACCTGCGCCTGTCTTCAACAGCGAAGGGACATCCTGCAGCCAAGAAGGCTCCACGCACTCAGGTGACCCCGAGGACACAGGTAAACCTCCCAGTCGGCCTCAAGGACTCTCTAAAAAGAAGGCAAGTGACCGGCTGTCTGCAAGGAGTATAAATCCTTCTCTTTCCCCACCATCCAGTCGGAGCTGAAGAAGCTTCTCGGAAGAGAAGCGAAACGTCTTTAAAAGAAAAAAAAAAACAAGAAAGTCCAGTTGCCTCCTGGGAAAAAAAGCACCTTTGGCAGAGGGTGGGTAATTTCTACATTATGTACTCACACTTTCAAAATTGCAAGATCCTGTAACTGCAACCTTACAAAAAAGTAGAAGTAGACTTGGAAGCTGCCCAGAGTTTGTTATAAGATGGGAAGAAGTTAGAATTAAGTTTAATATAAATTTATTAAAAATGGGTGGGATGTTATAACAATTAGAAGGGAAAAAAACCCAACTAGACACAAGGACAATTTCCCACCCCCCATGCCATCACTCTGCTAAACAACAAATTCCCACAACAGTCAAACTACTTAGTAAGGCTGTATTACTATTATTATTCTCATCTTTCCTATTATATCTCCTTATCTTCTGATGACTATAACTGTTGTAGTTTGTATGTTACAATTTATATTGTTTTATTTAGTATCCTAGTACGATTTCTTGATTGCTTATTTAGTATCCTTTGACCATCGCTGCGTGTTGGTACCTTATGATTTATGAGGACTGTATTTTATGATTATAATCATGATTTATCACTTGTTGCTTGTATGCACACTGAGGGTTTTATGTACTGCAGACAGATTCCTTGTGTGTCCAATCACCATTGGCCAATAAAGAATTCTAATTCTTCTAATTCTAATAATTCAATACGGGTAGTCCTCGACTTGCAGCGGTTCGTCTAGTGACCGTCCAAAGTTACAACAGCACTGAGAAAAGTGACTTATGACCATCACAGCATCCCCAGCGTCATCTGATTGACATTCGGACGCTTGGTAACTGGTTCATATTTATGACGGTTGCCATGTTCCGGGGTCACGTGATCCCCTTTTGTGGCAGGCAAAGTCAAGGGGAAAAAGCCAGATTCAGTGAACAATCACGCGACTAACTTAACAACTGCAGTGCTTCACTTAAACAACTGTGGCGGGGAAACTCGTCAAATGGGGACAAAACGCGCTTGACAAATTCCTCACTTAGTGTTCTGTCCCAGCCTACGTTGAGTCCTTGTTATGCTCACAAGGAGAAACCCCTCTTCCAACAAACAGGCAGGAACCGCACGGAAAAACTAACCCCTTTTATTATTCACAGACCTGAGTCAGTGTCCAAGGCAAACAAACACAGTCCACAGAAACTCGGTCCTCAACACGAACGGTTGCCCTCGGCAACCAACCCCTCCCACACCTCCCCTTTGATTATTCAGCCAAGGCGTGGCTTCCTCATGCCTTCTCCTTTGCCTTTGGAGCCGCCCCATTGCATTCCTCTGTCCTACTCGCTTCTCTTGCCGGCGCTTTCATGCATCCTGGATATTTCCTCAGCTGCGCTTCGTCACTGTCCAACTCAGGCTCCCAGCACAGCTGGGTCTCAGCCTGAGTGCGAGTAGAGGGGCTAAGCTCCTCGTCAGACTGTTAAGTCTTGGAGCCCCTCAGAGCCTTCCTCTTGACTCTTAATGTCACTCCGGGCCCCTCCTCCTCCTCCTCCTCCTCTGATTCCTCAGACTCAGCTGCCGGATCCACTGGCTGGCGAGGAATCACAACACTTAGCAACTTGAATTTGGGGCTCCATTGTGGTCGTAAGTGAGGACTAGCCAAAGGAATGAATAGATAGATAGATAGATAGATAGATAGATAGATAGATAGATAGATAGATAGATAGATAGATAGATAGGTAGGTAGGTAGGTAGGTAGGTAGGTAGGTAGGTAGGTAGATAGGTAGATAGATAGATAGATAGATAGATAGATAGATAGATAGATAGATAGATAGATAGATAGATAGATAGATGATAGATAGATAGATGATAGATAGATGATAGATATAAATGATAGATAGATAGATAGATAGATAGATAGATAGATAGATAGATAGATAGATAAATGCATGCAGGCTAGCTCGTTCATCTGGCCCGTTTCCTCTCTGGTATACTGGGAAGGCTGACAACAGGGTCCTGATAGATGTCATTGTTTAATCAAAAGAATCCAGAATTGCCCCAACCCTATCAGATCAGGTCAGCCGGGCAGATATGGTAGGAGACAGCCGGTCCCTCAAATAACCAGCCCCTTCCCCTGTACGGCTTTAAAGTGGCGACCAGGCCCTTGAATCACAGCCAGAAGCAAACAGGTAGCCACTGCCAGAAGTAGCGGTTGTCCCTCTTAATTTAGGATAGATAGTTGATGTGCTGGCTGTCAACCAGGCTCAAGGTTGACTCAGCCTTCCATCCTTCCGAGGTAGGTAAAATGAGGAGCCAGATTGTTGGGGGCAATTAAGCTGACTTTGTAATAATGCTGCTTGGGGGCCCCCCGAAAGCCCTAATAAAGCAGGCATATACATAGAATGAAGGCTATTGCTAAGCACATTGATTTGTGCTTTAAATTGTAAGCTGCCCTGAGTCTTCGGAGAAGGGCGGGATATAAATGGGATTAAAATAAAAATAATAAAAATTTGTCACTGCAAGGAGGTGTGGTGGGGTGCACCGTATTTTTCTCCCCCCCTTGCGTTTTGTTTAAAGCAACTCCGTAATCTCCACCACCTTGTTAAAGCAATCTCACGGTTTACTTATTTCCCGGCACGTTTGATTTTTTTTTTTTAATCACACCTTAGATTTTTTTTTACTCCTACTTCCGATTTCCTGTAAAACAACAATCCTGTAAGGTGGATCGGGCTGTCCTACCCATAGATTAGGGCACTGGACAAAAAACCCCCCACAAAACTCACCCTTTAGAGTACCCAGCTTTCGAGAAGCCCCCAGATAGACTTGATGGATCCTTGGAAGATTCACCGTCATTTCCTCAAAGGAATCTTGACCCTGAAAGAGCAAACAAAAGGATCGCGATCGGAACCCACGATATTTGGAACGAAAAACGGACAATTTGACGACATAACGTTAGAATCCTGTTTTTTATGAACATTGGGAAAGTCAATCGAATTGCAGCGGGCAGAACCACCTTGACCAGGGCTTTTCAACCTTGTCACCCCTTGTACCACTTTTAGGATACGGCAACATCCCGAGTACCGCCAGTCGCCTAGCAAGGTGTCAAAAACTTGACCAAAAAAAAAAAAGGAAAAAAGTGATGAAGTACAGGTAGTCCTTGACTTACAACAGTTCACATAGTGACTATTCAAAGTTACAATGGCACTGAAAAAAGTGCCCCCCCCCAAGCCACAGCCGAGCAAGACCCCTGCCTGCCCGCCCGGCGGCGCTCTTCCTCCTGTCCGAGGTTTTCATTGTTGTGAGCATTTCTGTTGAGGATTGGCAGCGGAGGTGGGGTGGGGGGTGTTTGGTTTTTATCCCCCCCACCGTCTGCTGGGTGGTTGCTGCAGGTTTTGGTGACTTCACATGACCCTGGGACACTGTGACCGTCATAAATATGAATCAGTTGCCAAGCACCTGAATGTAATTCACAAGACCCTGGAGATGCTGCAAGATTCCAGCTGATCGGCACTTCTTCTGGGCTCAGCAGAAGCGCCGGGATCAGCGCCGAGCTCCAGCTGGAGCCTGGCGCTGATCCCGGCGCTTCCGCTGAGCCCTGACAGCCCTGCAGCTCCGGCCGTCCCTCGCTCAGGCTTGTGCGGTGCTGCCACCGGTTCAGCTCATTCCCCTCCCCCGCTACCACTTTTCTAGGATGGTGGCGTACCACCTGCCAGGTGCCAATGCACCACAGGTGGTGCCCGTACCACTGGTTGAAAAGCCCTGACCTAGACAAGCTCAGCTGAACTTGGAAAACTTAAGGAAGTCAGGCCAGGTTAGGGTTTGAATGGGAGACCACAAGGAAATCTCTCGAGAGGGCAGTTGGAAAAAAAATCAGAAGAAAACGATGGCCCCCAAAAAATTCTATACAGGTAGTCCTTGACTTACAACCATTCATTTGGTAACCGTTCAAAGTTACGACGTCACTGAAATGAGTGACTTATGACCATTTTTCACACTTACCACCTTTGCAGCATCCCCCGTGGTCACGTGATCAAAACTCACAGACGCTTAGCAACTGGCATGCATGTATGACGGTTGCAGTGTCCCGGGGTCACGTGATCGCCTTTTGCGACCTTCTGACCAGCAAAGTCAGTGCGGAAAGCCAGATTCACTTAACAACCTGGTTTACTAATTTTACAACTGCAGCGATTCACTTAACTGTGGCAAGAAAAATTGTAAAATGGGGAGGGGGGGGGAAATCATTTAATAGCTGTTTTGCCTAACAACAGAAATTTTGGGCTCATTTTGGTTGTAAATTGAGAACTACCTGCATTGTTGTCAAAAAGGCCCTCAAGGCCACCAGGATTCAGGATTGAGAAATTTTTCATTTCTATTAAAAACAGATGATCTCCAAATGTGCAAAGCTGGCCTTCGCTGCCCTGAATCAAACTGATGACAGTGTGGTAGATGAAATTCATATTTAAGTATTGATATGGGTGAGACCATTCGTGGCTTTGGAGTTGGGTATCATCAGTACGCTGATGATACCCAGCTTTTTATTTCGACCCCAAACCACCCCAGTGATGCCCTCAACGTGATGTCCCGTTGCCTGGAGGCGGTTCGGGTCTGGATGGGGAGGAACAGACTTCAACTCAACCCCGACAAGACTGAGTGGCTTTGCATACCTGCATCCCGGGTTAATTCGGATATTCCATCTCTCTCTATGGGGGGTGAATTATTACCCCCCGTAGATAGGGCTCGCAACTTGGGAGTCCTCCTAGATTCACGGCTCACTCTGGAAGATCACATAGTGGCTGTGACTAGGGGGGCTTTCGCCCAGGTTCGCCTGGTGCGCCAGTTGCGGCCCTATCTAGGCCGGGATGACTTATGCACGGTCACTCCCGCGCTCGTGACCTCTCGTCTAGACTACTGCAACGCTCTCTACATGGGGCTGCCCTTGAGGACCACCCGGAGGCTCCAACTGGTACAGAATGCAGCCGCGAGAGTTGTGTTGGGAGTCTCCCGATACTCCCATGTTACACCTCTGCTCCGTGAGCTGCATTGGTTACCAGTTGTCTTCCGGGTGAGATTCAAGGTGCTGGTAATGGTGTTTAAGGCCCTACATGGCAGGGGTCCGGAGTACCTCAGGGAGCACCTGCTGCCGGCATCATCTTCCCTCCGCTCTGTGCACTCCCACAGAGAAGGACTCCTCAGGGTGCCACCGATCAGAGAATGTCAATTGGTGGCCCCCAGGGGGAGATCCTTCTCTGTGGGCGCTCCGGAGCTATGGAATCAGTTACTGGTTGAGCTCCGGATGGCGCCTGATCTTCGCTCCTTTCGCCGCGATCTAAAAACATACTTGTTCGAACAAGCCGGACTGGCCTGATGGGGGATTGGTGGGGTTTTTTATTGTTGTTTTATTGGGGTTTTAACATTGTATTTACTGTTTTTAGTGGGCAGATATTTAATTCTTTTTTAATTTTTGTAACTTTGTATTTTTATTCTTGCCCTGTTCACCGCCCTGAGTCCTTCGGGAGAAGGGCGGTATATAAATATTATTAAATAAATAAATAAAATAAAATAAATATTCATGCGAAACCTAGTTCAAATGTGTTCTTATTGGCTGTTATAATGAGAGGGTTTGTGTCAAAAAGCTTAACTTTTTCTGGGAATTAAAGGCTATGAAATCAGCTCTTCCCTTGAGATGTGTTGCACTACAACTCTTCGTCAGCCACAGCCAACCATGGCCATCCCCATCTAAGCGTGGTATTGATGGGAGTTGTAGTCCGAGCTATCCGAAAAGCACATGTTCACAACAGCTTCTTGAGAAGCAAAATCGTAGAACTTTAAAAAAGATCAAACTTTCTGGCCCACTTTTTTTTTTCCAAACTAAGGACCCCATTTGTTCCATTAATGGCTCTGCAAAATGGGCATAGGCGGGATGAAACCTAAATCTTAACATCAGCAGGATGAAACCTAAATCTAACATCCTTTCACATACAATTTTAATTCAATTAAATGCATATATACCATGTCGCATGTATTTATTTACAGCTTCCCCTTGATGGTTTGCTAGAGCAGCATTTCTCAACCTGGGCAAAAAACTCTTAAGATGTGTGGAATTCCAACTCCCAGAATGCAGCATGGCTGACTGGGAAACTCTGGGAGTTGAAGTCCACCCAGCCAAAGTTGGGAAACACTGTGCCACAGTCAATTTGGTGCAGTAACCTGAGCTACAAATGAAGATATATACATATACATATACATACATATACATATATGCATATATACAGTTGCAAGAAAAAGTATGTGAACCCTTTGGGATTACGTGTTTTGCATGAATTGGCCATAAAATGGGCTCTAAACGTCATGTAAGTCACAACAATAGAAAAACACAGTCTGCTTAAAATAATACTACACAAACATTAGCTGTTGTCATGTTTTAGTTGAACACAAGATGGAAACATTCACAGTGCAGGGTGGAAAAAGTATGTGAACCTTTGGACTTAATAACTGGTTGACCCTCCTTTGGCAGCAATAACCTCAACCAAACGTTTCCTGTAGTTGCAGATCAGACCTGCACAACGATCTGGAGTAATTTTGGACCATTCCTCTTCACAAAACCGTTTCAGTGTAGCAATATTCTTGGGATGTCTGGTGTGAATCGCTCTCTTAAGGTCATGCCACAGCATTTCAATCGGGTTGAGGTCAGGACTCTGACTGGGCCACTCCAGAAGGCGTATTCTGTTCTGTTGAAGCCATTGTTTTGTTGAATTACTTGTATGCTTTGGGTCATTGTCCTGTTGCATCACCCATCCTCTGCGGAGCTTCAGTTGGCGGACAGATGGTCGTACGTTTTCCTGCAAAATGTCCTGATAAACTCTGGAATTTATTTTCCCATCAATGACAACAATCCGTCCAGGCCCTGAGGCAGCAAAGCAGCCCCAAACCATGATGCTCCCTCCGCCATGTTTTACAGTGGGGATGAGGTTTTGATGTTGGTGTGCTGTGCCTTTTTTTCTCCACACATAGTGTTGTGTGTTTTTCCCAAACAACTCAATTTTGGTTTCATCTGTCCACAGTATATTTTGCCAGTAGTGCTGTGGAACATCCAGGTTCTCCTTTTGCAAACTTCAAACATGCTGCAATATTTTTTTTTGGACAGCAATGTCTTCCTCCGTGGTGTCCTCCCATGTACTCCATTCTTGTTTAATGTTTTCCTTATTGTAGATGTGTCAACAAAAATGTTAGCATGTGCCAGAGATTTCTGTAGGTCTTTAGCTGACACTCTAGGATTCTTCTTTCCCTCATTAAGCATTATGCGCTGTGCTCTTGCAGTCATTTTTACAGGACGACCACGCCTAGGGAGAGTAGCAACAGTGCTAAACTTTCTCCATTTGTAGACAGTCTGTCTTACCGTGGACACATGAACATCAAGGCTTTTGGAGATTCTTTTGTAACCCTTTCCAGCTTCATGCAAGTCAACAATTCTTGATCGTAGGTCTTCTGAGAGCTCTTTTCTGCAAGGCATGGTTCACATCAGACAGTGCTTCTTGAGACCAGTAAACCCAAAAACAGGTGTGTGTTTTTAAAGGGCAGGACAGCTGTCAGCAACACATCCAATATCATCACACTGATTGGAGTGAAGGTTGGCTCACTCCTGGAGAAGTCATTAGGCTAGGGGTTCACACACTTTTTCCACCCTGCACTGTGAATGTTTACATGTTATGTTCAATTAAAACATGACAACAGCTAATGTTTGTGTAGTATTATTTTAAGCAGACTGTGTTTTCTATTGTTGTGACTTACATGACGTTTAGAGCGCATTTTATGGCCAATTTATGCAAAACTCCACGTAATCCCAAAGGGTTCACATACTTTTTCTTGCAACTGTACATATATATATATATGTACGCTGATGATACCCAACTTTTTCTTTCCACCCCGAACCAACCCAGCGATGCCCTCTCCGTGATGTCCCGGTGCCTGGAGGCGGTTCAGGTCTGGATGGGGAGAAACAGGCTTCGTCTCAATCCCGCCAAGACTGAGTGGCTGTGCATATCGGCATCTCGGGTTAACCAACTTATTCCACCTCTAACGATGGGGGGTGAGGTGTTACCCCCCGTTGATAGGGCTCGCAACCTGGGCGTCCTCCTGGACTCACGGCTCAATTTTGAAGACCACATAGGAGCCGTGACCAGGGGGGCTTTTGCACAGGTTCGCCTGGTGCACCAGTTGCGTCCCTATCTGGACCGAGACACCCTACGCACAGTTACTCATGCGCTTGTTACCTCCCGTTTGGACTACTGTAACGCTTTCTACATGGGGCTGCCCTTGAAGACCACTCGGAGGCTTCAACTGGTGCAGAATGCGGCCGCGCGAGTTGTAATGGGGGTCTCCCGATACTCCCATGTAACACCTCTACTCCGCGAGCTGCATTGGCTTCCGGTTGCCCTCCGGGTGAAATTCAAGGTGCTGGTTATCACCTATAAAGCCCTACATGGCCTGGGTCCGGGCTATTTGAGGGAACACCTGCTGCCGGCATCAAACGCCCTTCGCCCAGTGCGCTCCCACAGGGAGGGTCTGCTCAGGGTGCCGCCGGTGAGAGATTGCCGGCGGGTGACACCCAGGGATAGGGCCTTCTCAGTGGGAGCGCCTGCCCTCTGGAACCAGCTGCCGGTGGAGCTGAGGACTGCCCCCGACCTCCGATCATTCCGCCGGGGCCTGAAGACCTGGCTCTTTGAGCTCTCAGGCCCAGGCTGAGGAGAAATTTTTAACTGGGGTTTTAAGTATACAGGGTCAATTTAATATTTTTTAATTTGGTTTTTTAACTTTTGTATGGTGGATTTTTTAATTCCCTGTAAACCGCCCTGAGTCCTCAGGGAATAGGGCGGTATATAAATGTAACTAAATAAATAAATAAATAAATATGTGTGTGTGTGTGTGTGTGTGTAAATTATTCAAATTGCTAATAAAGAATTTTGGGAGGCTGATATGATCATTTCGAACTCTTTATGTTCTCATCAGTCAGTCATACCCTTTATCTGAGATTCGAACCTGGGCTGATTATATATTAGGCAGTTGTTGTTTTTTTAACTTCCTGAGCCACAGGTTCTTTCTCTCTTTTATTAGCTAGAAGGCAAGGCAAATGTGTGTTAAGTATTTGTCAAGGCTTTTTGAATGCACCTTGCTAATTAACTCTTTCATTCCTGTTTTGGCCCGACTCAGGGCTTATCCACAGGATATAGTCAACTTATGACAGCTCATTATTTGTGTAAATTATTCAAATTGCTAATAAAGAATTTTGGGAGGCTGATATGATCATTTCGAACTCTTTAGGTTCTCATCAGTCAGTCATACCCTTTATCTGAGATTCGAACCTGGGCTGATTATATATTAGGCAGTTGTGTTTTTTTTTTGAATAGTTCTACACGGGAAAAAACCCGAATAACCAAAGATCCATATACATATACATATACATATACATATACATATACATATACATATACATATACATATACATATATATATATATATATATATATATATATATATATATATAAAAGAAATTGCTAAGCACTTTTGATGGACCTCTGGGGGGCTAAGGTAAAGGTTCCCCCGCACATGCGTGCTAGTCGTTTCCAACTCTAGGGGCCGGTGCTCATCTATGTTTCAAAGCCAAAAGCCAGCGTTTGTCTGAGGACGTCTCCGTGGTCATGTGGCCAGCATGACGCCAAAGGCACATGGAGCGCTGTTACCTTCCCACCGTAGGGGTCCCTATTTTTCTACTTGCATTTTTACATGCTTTCGAACTGCTAGGTTGGCAGAAGCTGGGACAAGTAACAGGCGCTCACTCTGCTACACGGCACTCGGGATTCGACCGGCCAAACTGCCAATCTTCTGATCGACAAACTCAGCGTCCTAACCCACTCAGCCACCGTGTCCCTTTTGGGGGGCTACCCTCAGCTTTTTTTGGAGCGGAGGGCACTGACAATGTCCCTGGCTCAGGGCACAGTTCAATGTTCCCCAAACAGTCCATCACAACTACAGGAAGTCAACATGAGCTTTATAGGTCAATCCACCAAGACAAGGTGGAAAACAGGCAATAGGACCAATGCTCACCGACTCGACCTCCGTCTGCCTTAGGAGGAAGCCCTCAGCAAGGGCCACCGCCTGGGCACAACTCTCCGGTCCCCTGTCCCTGACGCAGTCTTGTATCTCCAGGGGCAGGATGGCCAGGAACTGCTCCAGCACCAGGGTCTCCAGGATCTGCTCCTTGGTGTGCCTCTCCGGCTTCAGCCACCGGTGGCAGAGCTCCCGGAGACGGCTGCAGACCTCACGGGGCCCTTCGGCATCCTGGTAGCAAAAATGCCGGAACCGCTGCCTCTGGGCTTCCGTGTTCCCCATCTCTTCCTCGCAGACTTCCTCCTTCACTTTCCAGCCAAAGATCTGTGGGGTCATCCCGCCAGAGGGCTGGGCCCTCTTGGAGTCGCTAAAAGCCACCAGCTCCGGCAACGGAGGGGTCCCCCAACCTGGATGTGGGGCCTGAACCATCTTCAAGAAATTCTGCCATTGGGCTTCCCAGCGCTGGGCCAGGCCTTCATCCGGCTCCTGCTTGATTTGCAGTGGGGACCCCCATCTCGGTATTTCCGTGGGGCCACCAGCCTGGACGACACACGGTTCCTTCTCAGCTCCCTCGGCCAGCTTGGCACAAGCTGTTTCCTTCTCCTCCATTTTGACTCCCTTTGCTTGAACAACCTGGAGTGGGAGGTGCAGGGATGAGGGGGTCCCCCTTTCTTTCCGGATCGCTTTGCTGGATGCCATGGGGAGGTGTGTGTGTGGGGGGCTCTTATCCCATGTCAGGCCCAGACTGGGGTTCTTTCCTTGATATCTGCCAGGGACGGTGGAGGGCAAACTTTCCCAAGTCAAGACTCACACCAATGCCGCCAATGGGGTGAAGCCTTCTCGCCTAATGTCAAAGAAAATAAGAGAATAAATAAATGATAGTCTAAATCATAGTTTCTCAACTTTGGCCACTTTTAAGACCTGTGGACTTCAACTCCCAGAACTCCCCAGCCAGCTACGGTCAACAAACTATAGTTCAGTTACCCATCTATAAGATATATATCAGATAAGCATCTTCAGCAAATATGCTATGCTATGCTGGCTGGGGAATTCTGGGAGTTGAAGTCCACAGGTCTTAAAGCGGCCAAGGTTGAGAAACAATGGTCAACAAACTATAGTTCAGTTACCCCTATATAAGATATATATCAGATTAGCATCTTCAGCAAATATACTATGCTATGCTGGCTAGGGAATTCTGGGAGTTGAAGTCCACAGGTCTTAAAGCGGCCAAGGTTGAGAAACAATGGTCAACAAACTATAGTTCAGTTACCCATCTATAAGATATATATCAGATAAGCATCTTCAGCAAATATACTATGCTATGCTGGCTGGGGAATTCTGGGAGTTGCAGTCCACAGGTCTTAAAGCGGCCAAGGTTGAGAAACAATGGTCAACAAACTATAGTTCAGTTACCCCTATATAAGATATATATCAGATTAGCATCTTCAGCAAATATACTATGCTATGCTGGCTAGGGAATTCTGGGAGTTGAAGTCCACAGGTCTTAAAGCGGCCAAGGTTGAGAAACAATGGTCAACAAACTATAGTTCAGTTACCCATCTATAAGATATATATCAGATAAGCATCTTCAGCAAATATACTATGCTATGCTGGCTGGGGAATTCTGGGAGTTGCAGTCCACAGGTCTTAAAGCGGCCAAGGTTGAGAAACAATGGTCAACAAACTATAGTTCAGTTACCCCTATATAAGATATATATCAGATTAGCATCTTCAGCAAATATACTATGCTATGCTGGCTAGGGAATTCTGGGAGTTGAAGTCCACAGGTCTTAAAGCGGCCAAGGTTGAGAAACAATGGTCAACAAACTATAGTTCAGTTACCCATCTATAAGATATATATCAGATAAGCATCTTCAGCAAATATACTATGCTATGCTGGCTGGGGAATTCTGGGAGTTGAAGTCCACAGGTCTTAAAGCGGCCAAGGTTGAGAAACAATGGTCAACAAACTATAGTTCAGTTACCCCTCTATAAGATATATATCAGATAAGCATCTTCAGCAAATATACTATGCTATGCTGGCTGGGGAATTCTGGGAGTTGCAGTCCACAGGTCTTAAAGCGGCCAAGGTTGAGAAACAATGGTCAACAAACTATAGTTCAGTTACCCCTATATAAGATATATATCAGATTAGCATCTTCAGCAAATATACTATGCTATGCTGGCTAGGGAATTCTGGGAGTTGAAGTCCACAGGTCTTAAAGCGGCCAAGGTTGAGAAACAATGGTCAACAAACTATAGTTCAGTTACCCATCTATAAGATATATATCAGATAAGCATCTTCAGCAAATATACTATGCTATGCTGGCTGGGGAATTCTGGGAGTTGAAGTCCACAGGTCTTAAAGCGGCCAAGGTTGAGAAACAATGGTCAACAAACTATAGTTCAGTTACCCCTCTATAAGATATATATCAGATAAGCATCTTCAGCAAATATACTATGCTATGCTGGCTGGGGAATTCTGGGAGTTGCAGTCCACAGGTCTTAAAGCGGCCAAGGTTGAGAAACAATGGTCAACAAACTATAGTTCAGTTACCCCTATATAAGATATATATCAGATTAGCATCTTCAGCAAATATACTATGCTATGCTGGCTAGGGAATTCTGGGAGTTGAAGTCCACAGGTCTTAAAGCGGCCAAGGTTGAGAAACAATGGTCAACAAACTATAGTTCAGTTACCCATCTATAAGATATATATCAGATAAGCATCTTCAGCAAATATACTATGCTATGCTGGCTGGGGAATTCTGGGAGTTGAAGTCCACAGGTCTTAAAGCGGCCAAGGTTGAGAAACAATGGTCAACAAACTATAGTTCAGTTACCCCTCTATAAGATATATATCAGATAAGCATCTTCAGCAAATATACTATGCTATGCTGGCTAGGGAATTCTGGGAGTTGAAGTCCACAGGTCTTAAAGCGGCCAAGGTTGAGAAACAATGGTCAACAAACTATAGTTCAGTTACCCATCTATAAGATATATATCAGATAAGCATCTTCAGCAAATATACTATGCTATGCTGGCTGGGGAATTCTGGGAGTTGAAGTTCACAGGTCTTAAAGCGGCCAAGCTTGAGAAACAATGGTCAACAAACTATAGTTCAGTTACCCATCTATAAGATATATATCAGATAAGCATCTTCAGCAAATATACTATGCTATGCTGGCTGGGGAATTCTGGGAGTTGAAGTCCACAGGTCTTAAAGCGGCCAAGGTTGAGAAACAATGGTCAACAAACTATAGTTCAGTTACCCATCTATAAGATATATATCAGATAAGCATCTTCAGCAAATGTACTATGCTATGCTGGCTGGGGGATTCTGGGAGTTGAAGTCCACAGGTCTTAAACCGGCCAAGGTTGAGAAACAATGGTCAACAAACTATAGTTCAGTTACCCATCTATAAGATATATATCAGATAAGCATCTTCAGCAAATATACTATGCTATGCTGGCTGGGGAATTCTGGGAGTTGAAGTCCACAGGTCTTAAAGCGGCCAAGGTTGAGCAACAATGGTCAACAAACTATAGTTCAGTTACCCATCTATAAGATATATATCAGATAAGCATCTTCAGCAAATATACTATGCTATGCTGGCTGGGGAATTCTGGGAGTTGAAGTCCACAGGTCTTAAAGCGGCCAAGGTTGAGAAACAATGGTCAACAAACTATAGTTCAGTTACCCATCTATAAGATATATATCAGATAAGCATCTTCAGCAAATATACTATGCTATGCTGGCTGGGGAATTCTGGGAGTTGCAGTCCACAGGTCTTAAAGCGGCCAAGGTTGAGAAACAATGGTCAACAAACTATAGTTCAGTTACCCATCTATAAGATATATATCAGATAAGCATCTTCAGCAAATATACTATGCTATGCTGGCTGGGGAATTCTGGGAGTTGAAGTCCACAGGTCTTAAAGCGGCCAAGGTTGAGAAACAATGGTCAACAAACTATAGTTCAGTTACCCATCTATAAGATATATATCAGATAAGCATCTTCAGCAAATATACTATGCTATGCTGGCTGGGGAATTCTGGGAGTTGAAGTCCACAGGTCTTAAAGCGGCCAAGGTTGAGAAACAATGGTCAACAAACTATAGTTCAGTTACCCCTCTATAAGATATATATCAGATAAGCATCTTCAGCAAATATACTATGCTATGCTATGCTGGCTGGGGAATTCTGGGAGTTGAAGTCCACAGGTCTTAAAGCGGCCAAGGTTGAGAAACAATGGTCAACAAACTATAGTTCAGTTACCCTTATATAAGATATATATCAGATTAGCATCTTCAGCAAATATACTATGCTATGCTGGCTGGGGAATTCTGGGAGTTGAAGTCCACAGGTCTTAAAGCGGCCAAGGTTGAGAAACAATGGTCAACAAACTATAGTTCAGTTACCCCTCTATAAGATATATATCAGATAAGCATCTTCAGCAAATATACTATGCTATGCTATGCTGGCTGGGGAATTCTGGGAGTTGAAGTCCACAGGTCTTAAAGCGGCCAAGGTTGAGAAACAATGGTCAACAAACTCTAGTTCAGTTACCCATCTATAAGATATATATCAGATAAGCATCTTCAGCAAATATACTATGCTATGCTGGCTGGGGAATTCTGGGAGTTGCAGTCCACATGTCTTAAAGCGGCCAAGGTTGAGAAACAATGGTCAACAAACTACAGTTCAGTTACCCATCTATAAGATATATATCAGATAAGCATCTTCAGCAAATATACTATGCTATGCTGGCTGGGGAATTCTGGGAGTTGAAGTCCACAGGTCTTAAAGCGGCCAAGGTTGAGAAACAATGGTCAACAAACTACAGTTCAGTTACCCATCTATAAGATATATATCAGATAAGCAATCTTCAGCACATATACTCTTATTTTGTCTCGATCTAAGCACCTCCAAAAATTGGGCTGCTGTCCTTTCCTCCCCCTTTCCCCCCACCCCGCCATGAAAACACCACTCTCCCATCTTAGCATGACCCTCTCCCCTCCCAGAGCAGATGCCTTCCAGCGGGATCGGGTGCCAGCCCCATCCTCCCCAGCCGTCTGAGCACCATGGGCTTTGGATCCAGACCAGCTGCCAGCCGGCCAGCCTTCTGCAAGCTTTTCTTCCCCAACCCCCCAACCCCAACCAACTGCCATTGGGGAGTCTCTTTGCACCAAGGTCTCCCCCTCCCAACAAAAAAGGGCTTGATTGACGCCTGATCAAGCCCCAGCTGAGCAATAATGCACCCGTTTCTGCGGGTTTTTTTGGGGTGGGGGGGTTTGTTCGCTCACTGCAAGGGCGAAATCCCGGAGAAGCGCTCTCTGCAAAGGAGCAGCAGGAATGGAGGGTGAAGGCGGAAAAGGCAGGCGGGGGGGATGCTCCTTGCCAAGGACCCCCCCATACACACACAAGCTAAAAGCAGGGATGGCCGCTCTAGCAGCCGGCCACTCTATCGGATTAACCCTTCGGCTGGGGTTCCCCCGCAGCGCTTGCAAAGCCTGAGCGGGAAAACGTGCCTCCGGCCACGCCTAGGGCAGGGGTAATTCTGGGAGTTGAAGTCCAGGAGTCATCAAAGAGCCGAGGTTGCCTAGCCCTGGGCTAGGTCGTGGGGAAGGAAGGGGCTGGGCGAAAAAGAAGGGAGACCCTAAGGGGTAGGTCTCTGTGTAGGCTCCCCAAGGCAGGGGTAGGCAACCTGGGCTCTTTGATGACTCGTGGACTTCAACTCCCAGAATTCCTGAGCCGGCATAGCTCAGCTTGGAAACCGCTCCCTTTCCCCCTCAGCGTGGCTGGCTCAGGAATTGTGGGAGTTGAAGTCCACAAGTCACAAAGCGGTCTAGTCCAGGGGTAGGCCACCTTGGCTCTTTGATGACTCCTGGACTTCAACTTCCAGAATTCCTAAGCCAGCCATGCTGATGGGAAAGGGAGAGGTTTCCATGCTGAGTTATGCTGGCTCAGGGATTCTGGGAGTTGAAGTCCACGAGTCATCAAAGAGCCGAGGTTGTCTACCCCTGGCCTATACACTAAACTATTCAAACCTAGACCTTTTATGACTTGTGGACTTCAACTCCCACAATTCCTGAGCCAGCATGGGGGAAACTATGGCTGCTTTATGACTCGTGGTCTTCAACTCCCAGAATTCCTGAGCCAGCCATGCTGAGGGGAAAGGGAGAGGTTTCCATGCTGAGTTATGCTGGCTCAGGAATTGTGGGAGTTGAAGTCCACAAGTCATAAAAGGGCTAGGTTTGAAGACTAGTTTAGTGTATAGGCCAGGGGTAGACAACCTCGGCTCTTTGATGACTCCTGGACTTCAACTCCCAGAATTCCTGAGCCAGCATAGCTCAGCTTGGAAACCTCTCCCTTTCCCCTCAGTATGGCTGGCTCAGGAATTCTGGGAGTTGAAGTCCACAAGTCACAAAGCGGTCTAGTCCAGGGGTAGGCCACCTTGGCTCTTTGATGACTCGTGGACTTCAACTCCCAGAATTCCTGAGCCAGCATAGCTCAGCTTGGAAACCTCTCCCTTTCCCCTCAGCATGGCTGGCTCAGGAATTCTGGGAGTTGAAGTCCACAAGTCATAAAAGGGCTAAGTTTGAAGACTAGTTTAGTGTATAGGCCAGGGGTAGACAACCTTGGCTCTTTGATGACTCGTGGACTTCAACTCCCAGAATTCCTGAGCCAGCATAGCTCAGCTTGGAAACCTCTCCCTTTCCCCTCAGCATGGCTGGCTCAGGAATTCTGGGAGTTGAAGTCCACGAGTCATAAAAGAGCCAAGGTGGCCTACCCCTGCTTTAGTGACCGTTCAAAGTTACCACATTCTGTGGAAAAAAGAGACTGGCAAGTGTTTTTTCACACTTACAACCATTGCAGCATCCCCTGGGTCATGTGACCAGTACAACAATTTGTTTAGTGACCATTCAAAGTTACAATTCAATAACCATTCAATATCACAGTAGTCCAAGTCTATGCCCCAACCACCAGTGCTGAAGAGGATGAAATTGACCAGTTCTATGAAGCACTACAGCACCTTATAGAACTAACACCAAAAAATGATGTTCTTATCATCATGGGGGATTGGAATGCTAAAGTAGGAAGCCAAAAGATAACTGGAATAACAGGCAAGTTTGGCCTTGGAGTGCAAAATGAAGCAGGGCACAGGCTGATAGAATTCTGTCAAGAGAATACGATGGTCATAGCAAACACTCTTTTCCAACAACCCAAGAGACGGCTCTACACATGGACATCACCAGATGGTCAACACAGAAATCAGATTGACTATATGCTCTGCAGCCAAAGATGGAGAAGCTCTATACAGTCAGTAAAAACAAGACCAGGAGCTGACTGTGGCTCAGACCATGAGCTTCTCCTTGCAAAGTTTAGGCTTAAACTGAAGAAAGTAGGGAAAAGCACTAGGCCAGTCAGGTATGAATTAAATCATATCCCTGTTGAATATACAGTAGAGGTGACAAATAGATTTAAGGAATTAGATCTGATAGACAGAGTGCCTGAAGAACTATGGACAGAGGTTCGTGACATTGTACAAGAGGTAGCAACCAAAACCATCCCAAAGAAAAAGAAATGCAAGAAAGCAAAATGGCTGTCTGAGGAAGCTTTGCAAATAGCTGAGGAAAGGAGGGAAGCGAAAGGCAAGGGAGAAAAAGAAAGATACACCCAATTGAATGCAGAATTCCAGAGAATAGCTAGAAGAGATAAGAATGCCTTCTTAAATGAACAGTGCAAAGAAATAGAAGAAAACAATAGAATAGGGAGGACCAGAGATCTTTTCAAGAAAATTGGAGAAATGAAGGGAACGTTTAATGCAAAAATGGGCATGATAAAGGACCAAAATGGCAGGGACCTAACAGAGGCAGAAGAGATTAAGAAGAGGTGGCAAAATTACACAGAAGAACTATACAAGAATGAGCTTAACGTCCCTGATAATCACAATGAGGTGGTCACTGACCTCGAGCCAGACATCCTAGAATGTGAAGTGAAGTGGGCCTTAGAAAAGCTGAGCAACAACAAAGCTAGTGGAGGTGACAGTATTCCAGCTGAGCTATTCAAAATCTTAAAAGACAATGCAGTAAAAGTGCTACACTCAATTTGCCAGCAAATTTGGAAAACTCAACAGTGGCCACAGGATTGGAAAAGATCAGTTTACATTCCAATTCCTAAGAAAGGCAGTGCCAAAGAATGTTCAAACTATCGCACCATTGCACTCATTTCTCATGCTAGTAAAGTCATGCTTAAAATCCTACAAGCTAGACTTCAGCAGTATGTGGATCGAGAACTACCAGAAGTGCAGGCAGGATTTCGAAGAGGCAGAGGAACTAGAGATCAAATTGCCAACATACGCTGGATCATGGAGAAAGCTAGGGAGTTCCAGAAAAACATCTACTTCTGCTTCATTGACTATGCTAAAGCCTTTGATTGTGTGGATCATAACAAACTGTGGCAAGTTCTTAAAGAGATGGGAGTACCAGACCATCTTATTTGTCTCTTGAGAAACCTATATGCGGGTCAAGAAGCAACAGTGAGAACTGGACACGGAACCACTGATTGGTTCAAAATTGGGAAAGGAGTCCGGCAAGGCTGTATACTGTCGCCCTGCCTATTTAACTTATATGCAGAGCACATCATGAGAAAGGCAGGGCTAGATGAATCAAAAGTTGGAATTAAGATTGCCGGAAGAAATATCAACAACCTAAGATACGCAGATGATACCACTCTAATGGCAGAAAGTGAAGAAGAACTAAAGAGCCTCTTGTTGCAGGTGAAGAAGGAGAGTGCAAAACTTGGGTTGAAGCTTAACATTAAGAAAACCAAGATCATGGCATCTGGCCCTCTCAATTCCTGGCAAATAGATGGGGAAGAAATGGAGGTAGTGACAGATTTTATTTTCCTGGGCTCCAAGATCACTGCAGATGGGGACTGTAGCCAAGAAATTAAAAGACGCTTGCTCCTGGGGAGGAAAGCCATGGCAAATCTAGACAGCACACTAAAAAGCAGAGACATCACCCTGTCAACAAAAGTGCGTATAGTCAAGGCTATGGTCTTTCCAGTTGCAATGTATGGTAGTGAAAGTTGGACCATAAGAAAGGCTGAGCGCCAAAGAATTGAGGCCTTTGAACTGTGGTGCTGGAGAAGACTCCTGCGAGTCCCTTGGACTGCAAGGCGATCAAACCGGTCAGTCCTAGAGGAGATCAATCCTGACTGCTCTTTAGAAGGCCAGATCCTGAAGCTAAAACTCAAGTACTTTGGCCACCTAATGAGAAGGAAGGACTCCCTGGAGAAGAGCCTAATGCTGGGGAAGATCGAGGGCAATAGAAGAAGGGGACGACAGAGAATGAGGTGGCTGGATGGAGTCACTGAAGCAGTAGGCGTGAGCTTAAATGGACTCCAGAAGATGGTAGAGGACAGGAAGGCCTGGAGGAATGTTGTCCATAGGGTCGCGATGGGTCGGACACGACTTCGCAGCTAACAACAGCTAACAACAAAGTTACAATGGGACTGAAATTAGTGACTCTGTGACAATTGCAGCATCCCCTTGGTCATGTGATCAAAGATTGGACGCTTGGCAACTGGTTCATGTTTATGACGATCACAGTGTCCCGGAATCACTTGAGATCCCTTTTTGCCACCTTGTGACAAGCAAAGTCAGTGAGGAAGCCAGGTTCACTTAACAACCATGCTACTAACTGAACAGCGGCAATGGTTTACTTAACAACTGCAGCAAGAAATGTCGCAAAATGGGGCAAGGCTCACTTAACAAGTGTCTCACTTAGCAACATAAATGTTCAGCTCAATTGTGGTCCTGAGTCGAGGACTACCTGTATTTTGGAGCCATGGTGAGGCATGGGGAAGAGGCTGAATTAGGAGGGGGAGGACCCAGATCCTCATCCCTCGAAATATGAAACTCCCTGAGAGAAAGGGTGTGTGTGTGTCTCTGAAACACTTTTCTTTCATGCCAGCCTACCCTACAGGATTGTTGTAGGGGTCAAATGAAGGGAGAACTACATTCGATTGTGCTTTCTCATTCAATATTTTCGAACAGGCATGTCAAACTCGCGACGTCACGTGATGTCACGCGACGTATTGGAGCTTTTTCCCCATTGCCGGCAATGGGGTGGGCGCGGTTTCGTCGTGACGCGTCCAGCCCGCAGGCCGGCAGCTTGACACCCCTGTTTTGGAAGGAAGGCAGGGTGGGGCACAGGGAAGGAGGGAGACCCAGATTCTCATTCCACCCCCACCCCCTCACCCCCCAAGGTATGGAAGCTTCCCAAGGGGCGAGACTCCGAGCCATTTTTCTTTCAGTGCAGTCTACCCTGCAAGGTTATTGTAGGGATCAAAGTTAGGGAAATCCACATCTGGTTGCTCTTTTGCAATCAGTATTTTGGAAAAGGTCCAGGGTAGGCCATGGGAAGGGGATGCACTGTGGGGAGCAGACCCAAATTCTCATCTACCCCAGACGTGAATAGAATAAGAATAAGAATAAGAATAAGAATAGAATAGAATAGAATAGAATAGAATAGAATAGAATAGAATAGAATAGAATATGGAAAGGAATAAGGAATAAGGAATAAGGAATAGAATAGGATAGAATAGAATAGAATAGAATAGAATAGAATAGAATAGAATAGAATAGAATAGAATAGGGAAAGGAATAAGGAATAAGGAATAGATTAGAATAGAATAGAATAGAATAGAATAGAATAGAATAGAATAGAATAGAATAGAATAGAATAGAATAGAATAGAATAGAATAGAATAGAATAGAATATGGAAAGGAATAAGGAATAAGGAATAGAATAGAATAGAATAGAATAGAATAGAATAGAATAGAGAAAGGAATAAGGAATAGAATAGAATAGAATAGAATAGAATAGAATAGAATAGAATAGAATAGAATAGAATAGAATAGAATAGAATATGGAAAGGAATAAGGAATAGAATAGAATAGAATAGAATAGAATAGAATAGAATAGAATAGAATAGGACCTTGGAGGTCTTCTAGTCCAACCCTCTTCTCAAGCAGGAAACCCTATACCAGGGGGTAGGCAACCTAGGCTCTTTTATGGCTCATGGACTTCAATTCCCAGAATTCCTGCATCATCCATGCTGGCTCAGGAATTCTGGGAGTTGAAGTCCACGAGTCAGAAAAGAGCCAAGGTTGCCTACCCCTGCATACTATTTCAGACAAATGGCTGAAATAGTATCCATTTACTTAGATTTTTGTTCTGGGCGAATCTGAGTTACTATGAGCCCAACCCGTTTGTACTATTAGTTCCTGGTTCAGCATAGAACGCAAGTCCCCAAAATGATTCAGTAACTAGGTTAAATGTTGCACAAACGCAGGCAAGCCATTTCCATGTTTCTTGCACTGAGGAATTAAGAGACCTTCCACAGCTGCAAAATGCAAATGGTCCAAACAGCGTTCCTGAATTTTCTGATGTACATCTTGGAATCAAAGAATCCCTGGTCCCCAGTCAGGAAAAGCTTTCCAGGAATATAGGTCAGGCTGGGGCTGGCATCCATGCCAGAATTCCACCTGCATTACAATAATAGCGGTTAATGACTGCTTAACCATGATCCCATTGGGGGTGGTTTGCTAAAACTGCTAAGCTTGTAAGCCGCCCTGAGTCTTCGGAGAAGGGCAGGATATAAATGGAATTAAAATAAAATAAAAATAAATATTTAAATCCTAAACCAGGGGTCTTCAAACTCGGCCCTTTTATGACTCATGGACTTCAATTCCCATAATTCCTCAGCCAGCGTGCCTTTTATAGTCATAAAAGGGCCAAGTTTGAAGACCTCTGTCCTAAACTATAGTTTACAAGCCACTGATCACACCAATCAATGCATGCAGCAGTGTTTCTCAGCTTCAACAAGTTTAAGCGGTCTGGACTTCATTTCCCAGAATTCCCCAGCCAGCTGGGGGAAATGAAGTCCACACGTTTTTAAAACTTACCGAAGCTGAGAAATATTGGTATGGAGTAATACAAGCCAGGTCTTTGGATGGATTTTGACCCAACCACGCTCTCTCTACCAAACCTACCTAGTAGTGTCTTCAGCTGGCATGGGGAAAACAGAGGCCCAATCAATCAATCAATCAATCAATCAAATCGCAGGTGCTTCGCAGAGGACGTATTAAGCCGGCCCTGCCCCAGGCCTATTTCCCCAAATCTTTTTTTTCTCTCTCTCTCTCTCTATTTTGCCATTCACGTGTGAATGGCATCCCCACCCCCAGGCCTATTTCCCCAAATCTTTTTTTTCTCTCTCTCTCTGTCTTTTGCCATTCACGTGTGAATGGCATCCCCACCCCCAGGCCTATTTCCCCAAATCTTTTCTCTCTCTCTCTCTCTCTCTATTTTGCCATTCACGTGTGAATGGCATCCCCACCCCCAGGCCTATTTCCCCAAATCTTTTCTCTCTCTCTCTCTCTCTCTCTATTTTGCCATTCACGTGTGAATGGCATCCCCACCCCCAGGCCTATTTCCCCAAATCTTTTTTTTCTCTCTCTCTCTGTCTTTTGCCATTCACGTGTGAATGGCATCCCCACCCCCAGGCCTATTTCCCCAAATCTTTTCTCTCTCTCTCTCTCTCTCTTTTGCCATTCACGTGTGAATGGCATCCCCACCCCCAGGCCTATTTCCCCAAATCTTTTTTTTCTCTCTCTCTCTGTCTTTTGCCATTCACGTGTGAATGGCATCCCCACCCCCAGGCCTATTTCCCCAAATCTTTTTTTTCTCTCTCTCTCTCTCTCTTTTGCCATTCACGTGTGAATGGCATCCCCACCCCCAGGCCTATTTCCCCAAATCTTTTCTCTCTCTCTCTCTCTCTCTATTTTGCCATTCACGTGTGAATGGCATCCCCACCCCCAGGCCTATTTCCCCAAATCTTTTCTCTCTCTCTCTCTCTCTCTTTTGCCATTCACGTGTGAATGGCATCCCCACCCCCAGGCCTATTTCCCCAAATCTTTTCTCTCTCTCTCTCTCTCTCTATTTTGCCATTCACGTGTGAATGGCATCCCCACCCCCAGGCCTATTTCCCCAAATCTTTTCTCTCTCTCTCTCTCTCTCTTTTGCCATTCACGTGTGAATGGCATCCCCACCCCCAGGCCTATTTCCCCAAATCTTTTTTTTCTCTCTCTCTCTCTCTCTTTTGCCATTCACGTGTGAATGGCATCCCCACCCCCAGGCCTATTTCCCCAAATCTTTTCTCTCTCTCTCTCTCTCTCTATTTTGCCATTCACGTGTGAATGGCATCCCCACCCCCAGGCCTATTTCCCCAAATCTTTTCTCTCTCTCTCTCTCTCTCTCTCTCTCTTTTGCCATTCACGTGTGAATGGCATCCCCACCCCCAGGGTTTTGCTTAAGCTTTTCCCCACCTCCCGAAAAGCTCCTATCCCACCTTGACCCAGACTTACAGGGGGTTGTGGTTTTTGTTATTTTTCCCCAAAAAAGGGGCGGGGCCAGAGAAAAGGAGGGGGTCGTGCAAAAAGTTTAAGGCGGGCCGGGCTCCATTCGCACCCAGATCTGGCATGCAAAAAAAAAAAAGAAGGGCAAGAGGACGCCGGCTAGTTTTTCCTTCCCGCTCAGCTGCAAACCCTGGAGCGGAGGCGAATTTGGGGGGAAGCAAACCTGGTTTGTGCAACTTGATCCATCATCCGTTTCTCTGGGCTTGGGAGGGCGCGGGAGGGGGGGGGAGGAGAAAGCACGCGGGTTTGGACACGTGTGAGTTCGCTTCTGCCTTTTCGTTCTTCCAGGCAAGGAAAAGAAGCGCGGCGTGGTCGAGAAGCGTGGCTCGGGGCAGTCTATCTTTCAAAAGACCTCTCTGCTTTTTTTTTTTTTTTTTGGGCCGGCCTGCGTCGAAGTGGGGGGTGGGGCAGGTTTCACGCGTGGAAAATTGAGGCTGCGGGGAAAAGTCAATCCGAGGGGGATCCAGGCGGCTGGAATTGGGGTTTGGGTTAGGGGCCGCCCGGGAGGGGAAGGAAGAGCAACATCGCTCGGAATAGCCCGGAGGGGGGGCGGCGTATTAATTTAATAAATTCGAGAAATAATTTTTTTTTATTTATTTATTTTAATTCCATTGATATCCCGCCCTTCTCCGAAGACTCAGGGCGGCTTACAAGCTTAGCAGTAGCCTTCATTCTATGTATATGCCTGCTTGTTAGGGCTTTCACACACACCCCCAAGCGGCATTATTACAAAGTCAGCTTAATTGCCCCCAACAATCTGGGTCCTCATTTTACCTACCTCGGAAGGATGGAAGGCTGAGTCAACCTTGAGCCTGGTGGGATGCGAACCTGCACTAATTGCAGGCAGCTGGTGTTACTTAAGGAGGCATTAGCCCACTGCTAATAATAATAATAGTAATAGTAATAATAATAATAATAATAATAATAATAATAATAATAGTAATAATAATAATAATAATAATAATAATAATAATAATAATAATAATAATAATAATAATAATAATAATTTTATTTGTATACCGCCCTTCTGCCGAAGGACTCAGGGCGGTGAACAGGGCAAACATATAAAAGTACAAAATACAATATTATTATTATTATTATTATTATTATTATTATTATTATTATTTTATTTGTATACCGCCCTTCTGCTGAAGGACTCAGGGCGGTGAACAGGGCAAACATATAGTAATAGTAATAATAATAATATAATAATAATATAGTAGTAGTAATAATAATAATAATAATAATTTTATTTGTATACCGCCCTTCTGCCGAAGGACTCAGGGCGGTGAACAGGGCAAACATATAAAAGTACAAAATACAAAAGTTAAGAAAGAATTAAAGGAGATGCCCAAGTTATAACAATAGGTTAAAATACATTTAAAACAACAATAAAATCCAAACCCATCCCCCATGCAGTCCCTGGAGAGGTTTTTGCAAGAGATGGTGGTGCATTCAGACGACCCGCCCTCCCCGCCTGATTGTGGATTGGGGCCCTCTCCGGCCTCCCTCCATCCACATCGATGTCTTCCGATTCAAACCCGTCTCCTTCCCTCTTTTTAAAGTGGGTTTTCTTTCGCAGGGGATCCCTCGTAGGATCACGTCGCAAGGAGTTTTGTAGGCTGCCGCTGGCCTGTTTCAAGCCGAATGGCGGCAAGTACGAATTCTGCCACTTGACCCCAGCCGCGTTTACACGTGCTTTGACTCCATGAACTCCCAAGTTTCCTGGGCTGTAAAGTCGGGTCAGCCAGACCCCGCTGGGTTTGGGTTTGAGTGAGTGGCGGGCTAAAAGAGAGCAGGCAAAAAGCGGTGTAGGGTTACCACCAATTAATTTAATTCAAACCATGACTACATCGTAAGTTTATCTTCTGTAAGCTTAAATCTTTGGGAGCCTCCGCAACTTGGCTATGGTCTAAAACAGGGATAGGCAACCTCGGCTCTTTTACGACTCATGGACTTCAACTCCTAGAATTCCTGAGCCAGCGAGGTTGCCTACCCCTGGCTTAGGGTTACCACCAATTAATTTAATTCAAACCATGACTACATCATCAATTTATCTTCTGTAAGCTTAAATCATTGGGAGCCTCCGCAACTTGGGTATGGTCTAAAACAGGGATAGGCAACCTGGGCTCTTTTACGACTCATGGACTTCAACTCCCAGAATTCCTGAGTCAGCATAGCTGGCTCAGGAATTCTGGGAGTTGAAGTCCATGAGTCGTAAAAGAGCCGAGGTTTGCCTACCCCTGGCTTAGGGTTACCACCAATTAATTTAATTCAAACCATGACTACATCATCAGTTTATCTTCTTCTAAGCTTAAATCATTGGGAGCCTCCGCAACTTGGGTATGGTGTAAAACAGGGATAGGCAACCTCGGGTTTCCTGCCTTAGCAGGGGGTTGGACTAGATGACCTCCAAGGTCCCTTCCAACTTCTTCTTCTTCTTCTTCTTATTATTATTATTATTATTATTATTATTATTATTATTATTATTATTATTATTATTATTTATTATTTTATGACTCATGGACTTCAACTCCCAGAATTCCTGAGCCAGCTATGCTGACTCAGGAATTCTGGGAGTTGAAGTCCATGAGTCGTAAAAGAGCAGAGGTTGCCTACCCCTGGTCTAAAATATAAATCCAGTTAATGATGGCTTATAATGCTATTGTCAGAATCCGTTTATATTTCATTTCTAACTGTTTCCTCTGATCTAAAGCAAGATCTCGCCTTCCCCTGGATTCTGCCATGCTGGGGGTGGGGTGGGGAAGATATGCAGGTGGGTTTTATTGCTTTCACTTCCTCTATTAACTACAATTATTTATTTGCCTTTCTGGACTTCTCCCTAACCTGGCAGCTAGGAAGGAAGAAAAAAAAGCGGGTGGGGGGGAAGAGATACAAACCTCCAGGATCTGGTTTGTTTCTCCCCTTCCTCAAAAGAAAGTGTGAAGAGTTGCGGAATGATCCGGATTCATGTTATCTTCCCTTTCCCACGATGAACTCACCATCTGGGGATTGGCCGGTGGTCTGAACCGACCGGGTGGGATTAGGTGGGTTTTGCTTAGGGACAATTTTAAAATCTCGATCTGTCCGGGAATCCCTCAGATCCCGTCTATTATGCCTGCTGTCTCTCATTCTTAGTAAAAAGCTCTGCTTTCTTAAGATGGGGGCTTGAAGTAGGTTTCGACAGCTATATTTAATTATTACGCCATAATCTTTTTTTCTGGCAAGTACCGTAATTTGTCTTTCTAAAATGCCCTCTGTTGTTAAATGGGGGGGGGTGCACATTTTTTTGCAGATAGATGGAAAGATTTAGAACCAAGTTCCTGCAAAGTATTATAAATGTTGGGATGACCTAATGAAGATCATCCCTAAATTCTTTGTGTCTCTGTGTGTGCGCATCTCCAAAGATAAGAATGGTATAAGGCAGTGGTGGGACTCAGCCAGTTCGCACTACTTCGGTACCTAATTTTTTGTTGTCCAGGCCCAGAATGGACTTCTGGAAGCGGCATCCACACAGAGAACCGGTTGTTCACATATTTGACTCCCACCACTGATATAAGGTCTCCTGCCTGAACAGGGGGTTGGACTAGAAGACCTCTAAGGTCCCTTCCAACTCTTATTCTGATAACACATCCTGCCTTGTGGCTGGCCTTTTTCCAATCTAAATCTATTGAAAAGGGGAAAGACAGCCTTTTGTCTTGCTAAATAGTTCCCCTCTTACCTGGTTTCTCCGCCTTCAAGGAATACAAATAATTTACAAATGGTTTTAGCCTTACAAATGGGATTAACTGCACCTGGTGGTAGTGGAGGCCTCAGGGAAGAGGTTGAAATGCTAATCCTGAAACTGACTTGGGTTTGAGAGAGGATATGTTGCCAGCCTTAGCCCTTCCTTGGAGAAATTGAAGAAATTATCCCTGTCTTTGGAAAAAGGATGAAACCACCCCAAATAGGTTGGGCATTTTAAAAATTAATATTTTTGATTCTGGCTTCTTTTGATTCCTTTTATTTTGGAGGATCAAACTGAGGATTCAGATTACATCTCTGGCACACGGTTTTGAGAAGCCTATCAGCCACTTGGGTGCATAAAATGAAATTAGAATTAAATACAGTATATTTTAATAAACAAAACAATTGTTGTAATAGTGTGTTCCTGCACTGAGCAAGGGGTGGCCCCTTAGTCAATAACCTAAACTTGTATGTCTCCAGCTTGGCGACTTTAAAACCTGTGGACTTCAACTCCCAGAATTCCTCAGAGCTGTTCTGGCTGGGGAATTCTGGGAGTTGAAGTCCACACCTTAATACAGGGGTCTTCAAATGTGGCCCTTTTATGACTTGTGGACTTCAACTCCCAGAATTCCTCAGCCAGGCACACTGGCTGAGGAATTCTGGGAGTTGAAGTCCACAAGTCATGGAAGGGCCACGTTTGAAGACTCCTGCCTTAAAGTAAAGGCCACACATCTAAGGCCACACCCATTAAAGTTGCCAGGGTTGAGAAACACTGCATTAAACCATAACGTGCATTTATTGTTTGCTTTTGGCTTAACGTGGTTTTATTTAATAATTGTGGTACCGTAATTTATTTTATTTATTTATTTATTTATTAATGGGACTTATATCCCGCCCTATCTCCCGAAGGACTCAGGGCGGCTAACAAGAATAACATATAATAAGTACAGAAATTAAGATAAAATTAAATTAAAGTCATCTGTGCAATAAATTAAAATTAAAAAGTAAAAGTAAATTAAAAAATTAAAAAAATTAAAAATTCAATTGCACATTGAAGCTTTATGTGATGGGTGAATAAACTCTGACAGCCTAGCCCTGGTAAAATGCTATATAGGTAATTCTGGACTTGCAACAATTCATTTAGTGACCATTCAAAGTGATAACAGCGCTGAAAAACATGACGTATGACTGTTTTTTACACTTACGACCATTTGCAGCATCCCTGTGGCAATGTGATCGAAATTCAGATGCTTGGGAATTGGCTCAGATTTATGAGATTGCCGTGTCCCAAAGTCACGTGATCACGTGGGGCAGAATTCCCTTAACAAATGTCTCACTTGGCAACAAAAAAAATTGGGCTCAGTTGTGGCCGTAAGTTGAGGACTGCCTGTATTAGATTTTCCTAGGGAGCCCCATTTGTAGCCCCATCCAACCCCTTCATTTTGGTCCTTAGGTGAATCCCATTGCTTTTTTCGATTCGACAGCAAAGCGAACCGTTTCAGAGGAATCCTTTGCTTTGCAAATTTGACTTTGTGGTTTCCTGGCAAGTGTTTTTCAATCCTTCAAGAATCTGCAAAAGATGATCATATTTTCCTTCTTCTTCTTTTTTTAGACACCTGAACCCTTGCTTCCCTGCCAAGCCCTCCACGCTTTTGTGAGGCAGCCAGAATTGGAGTTCTTCGCTGCGTCTGCACGTCCGTTGCTTCGGCGGCCGCCGTTTTAAACGGTTCTTTATGACGAGGGCAAAGTTGCGGAAGGAGAAAAGGGATCTCCGTCTCAAACTGGAAAACAAGATGGAGCTAGCCAAGAAAGGAGGGCTACGGGACGGCACTCCATGTTTGCAAGCTGAGCTGGGCTTAGGAGCAGGCCCCCAGCCCTCTCTCGCCCCCCAAGCTGGAAAGATGGGATTCCTGGAGATGCCCCGCCATCAAGAGGACCATTGCGTGCTGAATCCGTGGGAAACGCAGTACCAGGAGTTCCTGAGGGACACTTTTTCCAAGAAGCAGCTGTTGGATGATCTCAGCCCTTGGGAGGATCCTCAGGCCTTCCTGGCCTCCTTTGAGAAAGTCGCCGTGGCTTGCCGCTGGCCGAAAAAAGAGTGGGTGACGCGCCTGCTGCCGGCTCTCAGCGAGGAGTCCGAGAAGGCTTTCGTCGCCCTGTCCGCCGAGGATCGGGAAGACTACTGGAAGGTGAAGTCAGCCGTGCTGCGCCGGGAGGCCGCCATCCGGGAGAAGCAACGTCAAGCGTTCCGCCGTTTCTGCTTTCAAGAAGCCCAGAGCCCGCGGCAAGTCCTCGCCCGGCTCCGGGACCTCTTCTGCCAGTGGCTGCGGGCCGAAAGGAGCAGCAAAGAACAGATTCTGGAGCTCCTGCTTCTGGAGCAGTTCCTGAACATCCTGCCTCGGGAAATGCAAAACTGGGTCAAGGAACGCATCCCGGACACGTGCCTGGAAGCTGTCGGTCTGGCCGAGGAGTTTCTGAGACGGCTCCAAACGCCCGAACAGAGGGAAGAGCAGGTGAGGAAGCCCCTTTTTTCCCCCTGGTTGGTTGTTGGAAATGCTATAGAGGTAGTCCTCGCTTAATGAGAATTGGGACCTGCAAGCCCGTTGCTAAGCAACGTGGTCCTTAAGTGAGACATCACCAGACCATGATGGATTTTTGACCTCATTTCTGCCCCTGTTATGAAGGGAGGCTTCTTATTGTCTGTGAAAACTTCCCAATGTGATTTTTTTTCTGAAGTGTCACGGTTCTATCTAATATTATAGCAATATCAGGGGTAGGCCACCTTGGCTCTTTGATGACTCGTGGACTTCAACTCCCAGAATTCCTGAGCCAGCACGGCTCAGCTTGGAAACCTCTCCCTTTCCCCTCAGCGTGTCTGGCTCAGGAATTCTGGGAGTTAAAGTCCACGAGTCATAAAGCGGCCTAGTCCAGGGGTAGGCCACCTTGGCTCTTTTATGACTCGTGGACTTCAACTCCCAGAATTCCTGAGCCAGCATGGCTCAGCTTGGAAACCTCTCCCTTTCCCCTCAGCGTGGCTAGCTCAGGAATTCTGGGAGTTGAAGTCCACGAGTCATCAAAGAGCCAAGGTTTTACCTACCCCTGACGTAGACTCATATACTGCTTCCCAGTGCGCTACAGTGATCTCTGAGCAATCTACAGCGTTGCCATATTGCCCCCAACAATCTGGGTCCTCATTTTACCAACTTTGGAAGGATGGAAAGGCTAAGTCAACCTTGAGCCGGTCAGGATCGAACTCCAGGCTGTGGGCAGGAGTTCAACTGCAATGCTGCACTTAAACCCCTGTGCCACTAACGGCTCATTATGCTACAGAAACTCTTCTGTGTGTCAGTTTGTACCCTTTATTTGGGCAAAAGGGCATGCCATAAGTCAACAATTTTGGAATCAATGTGGATATTTTAGTGGCATCTCATTTCTTCCCCCCCTCCCCCCTTTTAGGAGCCAGAAACGCCAGAAGCTAAACCGGATATGGCATCAACTCAGAGACCAGCCAACATAGACAATCGGCAGCAAATCCAGCCACCACTGCAGCCTTATCCCTGTAAGAAAGTTTTTACTTTTTATTACTATTTATTACTATAAAATGCAACAGTGATTATCTTGCAATCTAAATACAGGAGTGTCCCATTTCCTTGAAAGATATATATAAGATCATGGCATCCGGCCCTCTCAATTCCTGGCAAATAGATGGGGAAGAAATGGAGGTAGTGACAGATTTTACTTTCCTGGGCTCCAAGATCACTGCAGATGGAGACTGTAGCCAAGAAATTAAAAGACGCTTGCTCCTGGGGAGGAAAGCCATGGCAAATCTAGACAGCACACTGAAAAGCAGAGACATCACCCTGTCAACAAAAGTGCGTATAGTCAAGGCTATGGCCTTCCCAGTTGCAATGTATGGCAGTGAAAGTTGGACCATAAGAAAGGCTGAGCGCCAAAGAATTGAGGCCTTTGAACTATGGTGCTGGAGAAGACTCCTGCGAGTCCCTTGGACTGCAAGGCGATCAAACCGGTCAGTCCTAGAGGAGATCAACCCTGACTCTCTTTAGAAGGCCAGATCCTGAAGCTAAAACTCAAATACTTTGGCCACCTAATGAGAAGGAAGGACTCACTGGAGAAGAGCCTCATGCTGGGAAAGATGGAGGGCAAGAGAAGAATGGGACGACAGAGAATGAGGTGGCCGGATGGAGTCACTGAAGCAGTAGGCGTGAGCTTAAATGGACTCCAGAAGATGGTAGAGGACAGGAAGGCCTGGAGGAATGACTGGAAGTTGCTGGGCCTTACATGTGCTGTAAATAACAGATTAGGTGCCAGGTTTTGGGCGTTGCGCTCTAAAACAGCCATAGAGGAAAGGTGGACTATAAAAGCAAAGCAAACACTGCAGGTTTTGAAGAGATAACTTTAGCTAAAATCAAAGTCTGTGCACTTTGGCTTTCTGTTTGTGGCTGGGTACGACCTGATGGAGAACCCAACCTGTTGGCAACACGAGAAAATGCATAAAAATTAAAATATTGTTGGAGTGAATGGTGAGGAAGCTTGATCAGCTGTTTCAGGACTTCAGATTTGTCCTTCGCCTTTGTCAGGCGGTCCAGACAGGAAATCAACACCATGCAATTAACCCAAAGGTGCTTTTTTCCCACAAGGCAACTGGACTCTCTCGTTTTTCTTTAAAGACATTTCGCTTCTCTTTTGAAGCTTCTTCAAAAAAAGAATGCAAATGTCCAGCTGTCCGCAAGGAGTATAAATCCTCCTATTCCTCACTATCCAGTCAGAACTGAAGAAGCTTCTTGAATGAGAAGCGAAAGGTCTTCAAACAAGCATACAGGTGGTCCTCGACGTACGACCACAATTGAGCCCAAAATTTCTGTCGCTAAGCGAGACGGCTACTAAGAGAACTTTGTGCCATTTTACGACCTCCCTCACCACAGTTGTTAAGTAAATCACTGCATTAAGTAAGCAATAGTTGCTCTGGCTTCCCCAATGATTTCGCTCATCAGAAAGGGGCTTGCACGATGCCGAGACAATGCAACCGTCATAAATATGAGTCAGTTGCCAAGTTGATGCTGAATTTTGATTATGTGGCCGTGCTGCGATGGTTGTAAGTGTGAAAAACGCTCATCAGTCCCTTTTTCCACTGCTATTGCAACTTTGGCCACTACATCTGGGGTTGTTGTGATTCAGCGTCAGCCTGTGATACCAGCAGCTGAGTCTGATGATTCTGAAGAGGAGGAGGAGGAGGAGGGGTTTGGAGAGCCTTTGGTGTCAGAGGAAGGCTCTGATGCACTCCAGGACTCTCAGCCTGGTCCCTCCCGTCATGTTCCTCATCAGACTCAGACGTGTGAGCACGAGGTATTGGATGTAGAGGATTCACAGCTGGATCTATACAGGGATGCTAGGAGCAGGAGGCAATCCAGCAGAGTAGTACAAAGAAAGGCAATGAGGCAACTCGGTGAGAGGAGGAGAAGGCAATGAGAAGCCACGCCTTGGGACTGTTGATAAAAGGGGAAGGTGTGGGAGGTGCTGGTTGCTGAAGGCAACCGTTTGAAGATCTGCTAGAGTCCTGGTCTGTTATTCCTGTTTAACTCTTGTTTGAACTTTTGGTTTAACTCTTGGTTAGAGAGGGGAAGTTCAGAGGGATGCATTGTATAGGAGGCAATTTGTTACCTTGTAATGGATAGCAGACACGAAGGCAAACAAAAGGTTACACCAGGGCTTTTCAACCAGTGGTACGGGTACCACCTGTGGTACATTGGCACCTGGCAGGTGGTACGTGACCATCCTAGAAAAGTGGTAGTGGGGGAGGGGAATGAGCTGAACCGGTGGCAGCACCGCACAAGCCTGAGCGAGAGACGGCTGGAGCTGCAGGGCTGTCAGGGCTCAGTGGAAGCGCCAGGATTAGCGCTAGGCTCCAGCTGGAGCTGGTGAAAAGGTTGAAAAGCCCTGGGTTACACTGTAGTTAATAGAGGAAGAGAAAGCAGTAAAACCTGTGTGCATAACCTCTCTCTCCCTTGGGAGTATGGCAGAATCCAGGGGAAGGTGAGATTTGGTTTTAGATCAGAGGAGCTAGTTAGAAATGAAATGTAAATGGATTCTGACACAATCCCTGATGCCCAAAAGGTTGGGGGCCGCTTGCCGTCTGTAAGTCGAGGATTACCTTTCCTGAGAATATTCCTACTCTTCCTTTCAGCAAATGACAAGGAGACCAATGGAAGCAAGAAGAAAAAAATCCAGTGGGCCTATTACGGAGACGTAAATCTCCAAGCGATATTTCCCAGAAGAGCCCATTCTTGCCATTGGAAGCAAGGAAGAACCGACGCCGTCCCGCCGCGCCGTTATTCCGAAAGGCTGCGGAGGAGCCGCCCGCCCGTCCAGGTGCAAATGCTGTCTTCGACTCCCCGCAAGGTGAAAGCTAAGCTGAAAGAGCAGCCGGAGACCCCCAAGGACCAGCTGAAGCACTGCGAGGACTGCGGCAAAAATTTCAACGGAACGGCGAGTTTCCTCCGGCACCGTATACGGCACACGGGCGAGAAGCGCTACGAGTGCTGTTTTTGCGGGAGAGGCTTCTGCTGGCGCTCAGACCTGACCCGCCACGAGTGCCAACATACCGGCAAGAAGCCGCACGAGTGCTCCTACTGCGGGGAAGGCTTCGACCGCAAGTGGTTACAGATCAAGCATCAGCAGACCCACCTGCAAAGCAAGCCGAATCTCTGACCAGCGGGAAGATGCACAGCAACAAGAAGAGAAATTTATTTTATTTTTTTGATTTTATTTTTGCAGCTTTGAATTCAAACAGGCAATAGTACCTCGTCCACTTTTTTGGCATTACCTTTCTCGGAAATAAGAGAAAAGCAAGCCAGAAACCGCCATCTCTGGTGAGGGCTTGGTAATAATCTCCCTCTTACTTGGGAGAACTTGGAAATATCCTGAGATTTCAGGTGTCCGATAATATTTTTCTTGAACTGGGGAGAAACTGGAGGCTGTATTTAATCACAGAGCATAGGGGTCCAATTATCTGTTGGCAGCTGCTCCCAGTTCCCTGGCGTGAAATTTATGTCCCATGCAAAGTTGGCCATCTTGTTATTATTATTATTATTTTAAAATGCTTTTTAATGAGCCAGCTTTTCATTTAAAAAAAAAAAGAGCAAACGAAACTTGCCAATTGCTTTTGTGCTCATAGCTTTATTGGCAAAAATGACGACTGGAATGGTCGATCTGCTCCCCCGGGCTCGGCGTGAGGTTAAGAAAATCTTGGGGACTCTTTTTGCCGTTTAATGAGAAATATACAGCTAGTCTTTGACTTATGACGAGAATTATCAGTTGCACATCATGCCGGTTTGTTAACCGGTCATAAATTGAGGGCTGCCTGTATATTCTGTTCTCTGCTTTCCGGATGAATATTATGTTGCTTGTTTGTGTAAGTACTTGGTTTCACACGTAGTGATCTTGAGAACGCATACATACTAGGAAGCCAACTTATTTGCAATTTACCGATTGAATAAATTGCTGCCTAGTAACCAAAGGAAAGAGAATAGTCATTAATCCTCTTAATAGGATTAGCAATTCCCCCCCCCCCCAGTCTTTTATCCCCTGTACATTTTAACATCTCCCCAAATGGCTACCCCGCGTGGCTTATGGGCTGTGGGGGAATGAAACCTACCTGCTCAGGGATAGGGATAGGTTAAAGGGCAGCAAAGCAGAGGTTTAAAGGTGTGAAGCTCTTCAGCTATATTAAAGTCTCCATATGACATAGGAATGTCACAACACCGGTTGTGGTTTCGTCTTTTGGACAAACTCTTGACAAGTACTTGTTTGGCCCCAGTTTTCCATAACGCTGATAGCCCTTTGCAGCCTTTGCAGAAGTCTCAGAAGGAAGGAAGAAATGTAGAGTAGGGTAAGAATCCAGGTCACAGAGATGGGAGACCTTTTTATTATGTTCTCCTGCTTAAAAATGCCCAGCATGTCTTGTAATGTGACAAGAAAACAGGCGCCTTCTAGATGCTCAAATCCTGCTCGGATCTGAATAGAAAATTACAATGTATGTGAATGGAGAGAGGATCTATTTCCAGAATTTATACTGTTGGCCGGGGGGGTCTTCAAACTTGGCCCTTTTATGACTTGTGGACTTCAACTCCCAGAATTCCTCAGCCAGCGTGCCTGGCTGAGGAATTCTGGGAGTTGAAGTCCACAAGTCACAAAAGGGCCAAGTTTGAAGACACCCCCCCCCTGCTGCTGGCACTAGACAAAATTGTATTTTTCTCTGTGTTTTATAAGCCTCCCCTAAGGTTGTATGTCCTGTGGTGGTACTGTTTTCAAGCTGAATGTAATTAGCCTCTTGGTGTTAATTGTTTCTGGTTTCCACTCTAGTCAGCTGCATTAAATTGCTATATGTGCTGGCTCTTCTCTAAGACAATAGTGCATTTTGAGTTTGTTGATTAACCGTTTTTCAGCTTTCATGCTATTTTATAATTTTTTTTCAACAGCTAAAGTTTTGGAGTATCGGCTGATAATTTCACCATTTTGTAGATAAGGAAGAGGCGATTTGTTATCCTAAAGTTAAAATAAATCTTTAAAAATATCTTCCAGGAGACTTGTGGGCCAATTATTTTATTTTACTGAGGTTTTGTTTGCTCAGTGAGATAGCAACATTGAAAAGTTTTTTTCCCTGCCAATTTTGTCTCGATTGCTAGGTCCAACTTTGGTTGGTGTTTGTACTATGGAACAGAGAAGAATATTTTTTTAAAAAATTACAGAATAATAACCGTTGGAAGGATCAATCAATCAATCAATATAGAGCTGAAAGGAACCTTGGAGGTCTTCTAGTCCAACCCCCTGCTCCAGCATACCATTTCAGACAAGTGACTGTCCAGTCTCTTCTTAAAATCCTCCAGTGATGAGCCACCCAAATGTCTGAAGGCAAAGCTGTTCCACAGGTTAATTGTCATCACAGTTAGGAAGTTTCTCCTTAGTTCCAGGTTGCTTCTCTCTTTGATTAGTTTCCATCCGTTGTTTCTTGTCCTCCCTTCGGGCGCTTTGGAGAATAGCTTGACTCCCTCTTCTTTGTGGCCAACCCCTGAGATATTGGAATTTTTTATTTTTTATTTTTTTTATTTTAATTCCATTTATATCCCGCCCTTCTCCGAAGACTCAGGGCGGCTTACAAGCTTAGCAGTAGCCTTCATTCTATGTATATGCCTGCTTATTAGGGCTTTCACACACACCCCCAAGCAGCATTATTACAAAGTCAGCTTAATTGCCCCCAACAATCTGGGTCCTCATTTTACCTACCTCGGAAGGATGGAAGGCTGAGTCAACCTTGAGCCTGGTGGGACTCGAACCTGCACTAATTACAGGCAGCTGGTGTTACTTAAGGAGGCATTAGCCCACTGCTCCACCAAGGCTCTGCTATCATGTCACCCCTAGTCCTTCTTTTCTCTAGAAGTCAAGCCCAAATCCTGCAACTCTTCTTCATATGTTTTAGTCTTCAGGCCTTTAATCATCTTAGTTGGTCTTCTTTGCACTTTCTCCAAAGTCTCAACGTCTTTTTTGTAATGTGGTGACCAAAACTGGATGCAGGATTCCAGGTATGACCTTACTAAGGCTTCATAGGTAAAGGTTCCCCCGCACATGCGTGCTAGTCGTTTCTGACTCTAGGGGCCGGTGCTCATCTCCGTTTCAAAGCTGAAGAGCCAGTGCTTGTCCGAGGACGTCTCCATGGTCATGTGGCCGGCATGACTAGACGCCAAAGGCGCACGGAACGCTGTTACCTTCCCACCGTAGTGGCCCCTATTTTTCTACCTGCATTTTTACGTGCTTTCGAACTGCTAGGTTGGCTAGGTTGGGACGAGTAACGCGCTCACTCTGCTACGGGCGCTCACCCGGGATTCGACCCGCCAAACTGCCAACCATCTGATCGACAAGCTCAGCATCCTAACCCACTGAGTCACCGCATCCCTAAGGCTTCATAAAGCGGTACTAATACTTCATGTGATTTTGATTCTGTGGCTCTGTTTATACAACCAAGGATTGTATTAGCTTTTTTGGCTGCTGCCGCACACGGCTGGCTCATGTTTCACTGATCGTACACTAGGGCTCCACGGTCCCTCTCACAGTTACTGTTTTTGAGCCACATTTTGCCTAGTCCGTACTTGTACCTTTAGTTTTTTTTTCTGCCTAGGTGTAAAACCTTGCTTTTCTCACATTACATTTCATGTTGGAGATCTTTTTGGATCCCGAGCTTGTCTTCTGGGGCAGGGCTTTTCAACCTTTTCACCCATTGTACCACTTCTAGGATATATGGCAACATCTGAGTACTGCCAGTGTCAAAAAGGTGTCAAAAGCAAGGTGTCAAAAACTTGATGACCAAAAAAAAATAAAGGAAAAAAGTGATGAAGTACAGGTAGTCCTCGACTTACAACAGTTCGCTTAGTGACTGTTCGAAGTTACAAAGGCACTGAAAAAAGTGCCCCCCCCCAAGCCACAGCCGAGCAAGACACCTGCCTGCCCGTGTTGTGATTCAGAGTCAGCCTGTGGGTTCGGCAGTTGGGTCGGACGACTCAGAGGAGGAGGGGGGTGTTGAAGAGCTTGCTGAGGGGGTTGAAGATCTTGCTGATGAGAGCCCTCAGCCAGGCCCCTCCCACTTGGTCACCACGGAGACCCAGCTGTGTGAGCCTGACAGCGTGGATGAAGATGACCCACAGCTGGCCCTCTTCAAGGACGCCCGATGCAGGAGGCAGTCAATTAGGAGTAAACAGAGGAAGGCAATGGGGCTTCTCGGAAGGAGGCAGAGAGAAGCCACGCCCTGAACTCTATATAAGGGGAATGTCTGGGAGGGCTGGTTTGCTGAAGGCAACCGCTCGGATGGTTCATGTTTCTTAAAGCTCCGGTTTCTTGGTTCGTGTCTTGTTTGTTTTTGTAGCTATAAATTTGGCAGGCGTAGTTCCAGCCTCTTGCCGTTTGTGGAGGGGTTGTCCCTGCCTTTTCTGCAGGGCCGGTAGCAGGCTGGTACAGAACAGCCCGCCCGGCGGCGCTCTTCCTCCTGTCCGAGGTTTTCATTGTGAGCATTTCTGTTGAGGATGGGCAGCTCTGTTAAGTGTTTGTTAAAAACTACTTGAAAGGTTGATACTTAACAGAATTGGGCAGAAAATTAACGAACAAATACCGATTGAACAGGCTGGGTTTAGACCTTATCGGAGCTGTGCCGATCAAGTCCTTAGTCTTACTAGCCACATTGAAAGCAGCTATCAGAATAAATTGAAAACATCTGTTGTATTTGTGGATCTCACAGCAGCATACCATACAGTGTGGAGGGATGGTCTATTAAGCAAATTCCTCCACGCTGTCCCTTGTAGGACCATGGGCCGCCTAATAAATAACATGCTCTCAGCAAGGACCTTTCAAGTCATCATGGGCGATAAAATGAGCCTTGGTGGAGCAGTGGGCTAATGCCTCCTTAAGTAACACCAGCTGCCTGCAGTTAGTGCAGGTTCGCATCCCACCAGGCTCAAGGTTGACTCAGCCTTCCATCCTTCCAAGGTAGGTAAAATGAGGACCCAGATTGTTGGGGGCAATAAGCTGACTTTGTAATAATGCCGCTTGGTGGTGTGTGTGTGAAAGCCCTAATAAGCAGGCATATACATAGAATGAAGGCTACTGCTAAGCTTGTAAGCCACCCTGAGTCTTCGGAGAAGGGCGGGATATAAATGGAATTTAAAAAAATTAGTAAGCAAAGACATCTGAATAATGGACTCCCTCAGGGCTCTCTACTGGCCCCATCCTTATTCAACTTATATATTTCCGATATACCACCCACGTTATCAACAAAGTTCTCTTACGCTGATGACTTGGCATTAGCATATAGCCACAAGGACATCGAGGTTACAGAAGGTGTACTTACAGCCGACCTTACAACTCTGAGCACATACTTCCACCAATGGAGGTTAATCCCAAGCGTAAGTAAGACAGTCACATCATGTTTCCACCTTAATAATAAACTGGCAAAAAGAGCAACTCAATGTATACTTAAATAACAAATTGCTCCCATATGAGGCAACTCCAAAATATCTGGGGGGGTCACCTTAGACAGGACCCTGTCTTTTAAAAAACATATTCAGAATATGGCTGCCAAGGTTAACAGCAGAAACAACATTCTGCAAAAACTATGCGGAACAATTTCAGCTCCAACTCTTCGATGCGCAGCCCTTGGGCTTTGCTACTCTCTAGCGGAATACTGCGCACCTGTATGGATAAACAGCTCACATACAAGACTTGTTGATGTTCAACTCAACCATACGATGAGATGAATTACTGGGTGCATAAAATCTACTGGCTACCAGTTCTTAGCCACATACTTCCCCCGCACTTATGACGACAAGAAGCTCTCATTCGGGAGTATAGTAAGATCCTGCTAAACTCCTCTCTACCCATTCATGCCTATACCTCTGATCTCTTAAGAGGTCGATTGAAGTCAAGAAATCCACCACTCCTCACAGCGCTTAAGCTGCTGGCCGAACATCAGAGCACTGTATAAAAGTGGATGGAAGCATGGAGTAGCTATACCTCCCAAGATATTTCTGAGCATATTAATCCTAATAGTATACCTCCAGAATTTAATCTACCCCGACACATATGGGTGACATACAATAGAATTAGAACGATTCATGGGGTGTGTGCTGATTCTCTGTATAAATGGGGAAAGACACCTTCAACACAATGTGATTGCGGGGCTCCCCGACAGACTATCCAACATATAGTGAGGGAATGCACTAATAGAAGATACCCAGGAGATTTTAAGGACTTCCTCTGCGTAACAACGGCAGCTACTGACTGGATCTCCAAACTCGACATTAAACTCTGAAATGTTATTTCTGTTTTCCTCTTAGGTTTTATAATTGCTTCTTTTTTAAAAAAAAATTGTTTTAACTGTTCTAACTTGTAAATATGAAGTGCTTTTAATTCTGTGTGTGACCAGCCATCCGCTAAATAAGCGGGGGTGGGGGTGGGTGTTTGGTTGTTATTCCCCCCGTCTGCTGGTTGGTTGCAGCAGGTTTTGGTCACTTCACATGACCCTGGGACACTGTGACCATCATAAATATGAACCAGTTGCCAAGCATCTGAATGTAAATCATGACCCTGGAGATGCTGCAACATTCCAGCTGGTCGGCGCTTCTTCTGGACTCAGCAGAAGCACCGGGATCAGCGCCGAGCTCCAGCTGGAGCCTGGTGCTGAACCTGGCGCTTCCACCGAGCCCTGACAGCCCTGCAGCTCCAGCCGTCTCTCGCTCAGGCTTGTGCAGTGCTGCCACCGGTTCAGCTCATTCCCCTCCCCCGCTACCTTTTCTAGGATGGTTGCGTACCACCTGTCAGGTGCCAATGTATCACAGGTGGTACCCGTACCACTGGTTGAAAAGCCCTGTTCTGGGGTGTTGGCTATTCCTGCCAGCTTAGTGTCATCTGCCAGTTTGATGAGTTCCCCTTCTATTCCCTCATCTAAGTCATTTATGAAGATGTTGAAGAGTACTGGGCCTAAGACGGAACCTGGTGGTACCCCACTGCTTATTTCCCTCCATGTGGATGTAGTACTATTGAGGACTACTCGTTGAGTACGGTTTGTCAGCCAGCTATAAATCCATCTGGTGGGGATGTTGTCTATCCCACATTTTTCTAGTTTACCAAGAAGTAGCTTGTGGTCTACTTTGCGGAAGGCGTGGTCT